>NC_045168.1:12830266-12872766 GCF_900700415.2 Clupea harengus
ATGCATTGTGCATTATGAAAACATGTTCATACGGGCTAGAGGTGTAAAGTTGCCCACCCGTCGTGACCTATATTCTCGGATGTTAGTGTGAAGAGACATGAATATTCTGGCCCTGGTGCTACATTATGAATGCAGTCTTTTTTCCATAATGGATGCGGGTTGTATATAGAAGGCTGCTGAACTTTTGCCCTTCCAAACTTAAGGCAACCACACATGGTTGAATTTGACTGTGACATTTTGTTTGTTGCAGCGAATGGCTTGGTAACACATACTACTTGTAGAAATTATTGATAATAAGAAATTATTGCTCAGTTACAGTGGGCTTGGGCACGATCTTCAGTTTGAGAAGACCTGGGATACTTTTAAAAGCGAACTACAGCTGAGAGTACCAGCCTATGAAAGAAGCGAACTGAATGAAATGCAATGCAACTGCAATGTTTTAGGTGATCTATGCAATAATGGCTAGCTGTCGCAGACAGACACCTCTATTAACACTACAATGGACTATTTGTAACAGTACCACTTGCATTGGATTTGGATGGTCTTGGCATGTCTGTCCAGTGTAGCTGTTTCTGTAGCCTACATAGTGTGAGGTAAGACAGGATCTTTCAATTACAAATCAGTCAGCTAGTTCATTTTCATTAGCCAAGGTGTAATTAGCATGCATAGGTAGATGACTATGTTATCATTGCCAGATGATTGTTTCTGCTATTGTTCACAAGCAAACTGTGCTCTAATATGGAGATGGCTATAGTTGGGCCCTTTGAGAAGTTCAAAGAATCGTTCAGTATCCAAGATAAAAATTGTGCCTACAACCGGGACAGTGACTGACAAAGGAACTAGTATCTGTACCACATTTTCTGTTACCATGAACATTGTCACTCGTTTGATAACTGATTGATCCCCGTCACCTAGTTAATTACAGAGGTCTCGGGCAGAGTGATATAGGGTGAGGATATTAGATCATGGACAACTTTGACAGCATAGCCCAAATCTAACCTATTTCCCTAGCCAACACACTGGCAAGTGACACCTGACCAGACAGCTGTTTTTATGACGTGTCAATAATAACCTCAAAAAAATAGAAAGGGCGTGATTTGAGCTATGCGACGGCGACGTTTCACTTGCTATATGTGTACCCGTTCACTTCACAAGAAAATATTATTTTCACATTGCTTGCCGTGTGTGTTAGCCTTTACTTTCAAAACCGGTTTTACTGCCCAGGCAGCAGATTATTTGACCCATATTTGACCCATATTTGACCCCGATTTGGTCCTGATTTGGCCCACACCCAGTTCCTATCTGGGTGGCTAGTGTGTTCAGTGAGTTCTCCTTCTCCTACTTGTTTGATCATGGTTACTGGCATAAGCTGTTTCAGGAGGAGAAAGAAACAATGTCCTGTAAACTGACTCCTCTGTTGAATCCTGGCAGATTAGTGGTCTTTTTGAAGTGTTGTGACAGGATGTTGAGTGACTCAGCAGTGTAATGTGTGTCCGGATAGGTGTTGAGTGACTCAGCAGTCTACTGTGTGTCCGGATAGGTGTTTATCATTCATGTTTCAAATTCTGCTTTCTGTTGTTTGGGTGTTCAGTGGGTAGCTGCATTGTCTTTCAAAAAATGCTTTCTCTTCCTTCTGTGTTTCTAGTGTGTGTGTGTGTGTGTGTGTGTGTGTGTGTGTGTGTGTGTGTGTGTGTGTGTGTGTGTGTGTGTGTGTGTGTGTGTGAGAGAGAGAGAGAGAGAGATAGTAAGAGACAGACACAGAGAGACAGAAAGACAGACAGACAGTGTATGTGTAAATGGTATACTCTGTCACATGATAATGACTTACTGTTTAACTTAGATGAATTTAACTTAGAAAGATGCTTTTGGTTTATTTATTGTTTGCTTTAGGTAAAGTCAGGGTTATTTTCTTTGTTTCCTTTTCACTAATACTACACCTTATGAAATGTTAATTTAAAATCAACAATGTGTACGCTAAAACTTGTAGCTATGGCAAAAATGAGTTAGTTCATTCATGCCAATAAAGAATCATTTGATTTGATTTGATTTGACAACAGACAGAGAGAGAGAGAGAAAGCACGAGAGAGAGAGAGAGAGAGAGAGAGAGAGAGAGGGAGTAGATCAAACATACAGTACATGGTCATAAATTCTAACCCTATCCTATTGGTCATGATTCAGCCTATCCTATCTAATTCTCCAGCTATGACAGATTCCCCGAGGGGCACAAAGCCATTCACAGCCACTGGTTTGCACTATTAATTCTTAATCTTGTTAAACGTCGGCACGTCTGAAGAGATAACAAGAACTAATCAGCTTTTCCTCAGATGACATTAGAGCAGCTAAACCAGGAGACCCAACATGGAGGCTGCCTCACTGCGCTGCTCACCTTTGCTCACCAGCAGGTGTTAAATCAGGCAAGAACAGACGTAACGGAAAGAGAAAGATGGAAAGACAGAAAGAGAGGGAGAGAGAGAGCAATGTTATACAGCCAACGCCACAATATCACCTCCTAGCAACAAGTATCTCAGTCACTTTTACAAGACTCGAAATGTGTACAATTGCCACAGCTATGCTACTATTGATGAGCTCCTTGTGGGGCTGATTAAATGCCAACAACAAATTATATTAAAAATGTTATGTTCCATATTTTGCCTTTCGATTGAAAGTCTGTGGGTCTATGCACCAATGCTCATCATGTCTACCAACTGATGTAAAACAAAGTCCTGTTTTTTTGCCTGATAGCACTCGAGCCGTGGAAGTGACAGATGTTTTGAGCTGCGGTAATTGGAGCGATCGCGCGCTAATATTCTCAGCAGGCAAGCCGCCTCCCTTTGGAGACTCAGCAAACAGCGAGGTGCGGCCTCCCTTCAAACGGACGCCAGCGCATTCAAGCCGCCTCCCTTTGGGTGGTGTGTGTGTGTGTGTGTGTGTGTGTCCCCCTTTGGGTGGTCCTTCAAACGGACGCCAGCGCATTCAAACGGTATTAGGCAATTATATTGCGTTAGGCTGACACTCATTTTAATATCGCCAGCTGCTTTCTATTTCTCCATTTATCCTTCTCTCTCTCTCTCTCTCTATCTCTCTCTATCTCTTTCTCTCTCTCTCATTCAGACACACACACACACACACACACACACACACACATAGAAATTCAGACACCCACACCACCCACACCCACACCAACACATTCAGACACACACACACACACACACACACACCCACACACACATTCAGACACACACACACACATACACACACACACACACCCACACACACACCTTCAGACACACACACACACACACGCTGCCTGTGAGCAGTGCCCTGTCTGGTGCCATTACTGCCAGACACCATCAGCAGCAGCAGGAATAGAGAAGAGAAAAACAAGAAAAAAGAAAAAAGAGAGGTGAGAAGAGAGATGAGGTGCGCCACAGAGAGGGAGAGGGGGTGAGGGTGTGTGTGTTATTGAGTGTGTGTGTGTGAGTAGAGGTGTGTGTGTAGGTGTGTGTGTGTGTGTGTGTGTGAGTAGAGGTGTGTGTGTATGTGTGTGTGTGGGGGGAGAGATAGTGTGTGTGTGAGAGGGAGATGGGGTGAGGGTGTTTGTGTTATTGAGTGTGTGTGTGTGAGTAGAGGTGTGTGTGGGGGGGGGACAAGAGAGAGATGGTCTGTGTGTGAGAGGGAGAGAGAAAGAGAAAGAGAGAGAAAGTGAGAGAGAGAGAAATGGTGCCTCACGGAGAGAAGACAAACATGTTTACCCATGACGGCCATTTTAATCCAGCTCATTAATTTAACATCACGATGGGCTGTAGAGAGCAGGCAAAGATGTGACATGACAACAGCCCTCTGGGAAGGGAAGGGAAGGGCTAGTGTCACCTGCTGATCCTGAACCTGCCCTCAATGAAAAACACAGCTACGTATAAAAGAACAACTGATTGAAAGTGCTGATTGAAAGTGCTGATGGAAAGTGCTGATTGCTATTTTGGTTTGGACCCTCGATGAACCTCATTCTCTGCCTCATGGCTACTAAATGTGTATGTGTGTAATATGACTGATATACACATACATGTTTTTGCTTAAGGCCTTAACTAAATGACTAAAATGGTTGACTGAGAGCTTGCTCTTACAGCTGCTATATCAAGTACAACTCCATCTTGTTTTAATTAGCAAGAAACTATCTAACTTCAAAGTCTCTCATTTAGTAAGCCAGCAAGCCTATCCAGATAGCTATATTCTACTTTAGCAAACATACTAGTCTAATCTTAGTGAGCTTGCCCCTTAAGACAGGCTTTGCTCTACCCATCTAGTCTGTTTGATTACTGCCTTATCTGGCCAGCTTCTTCAACAGTGATCATTTGTTCTTCTCCGTAGTCCAGAGAGTGTCTACTGAGGCCAAGAGAGGCTACACGGAGTGCTAGGCTAATTGATGGGGACATCCATCCTTATCTCCCACTTTCACGCTCAGAGCTGGGGACCGGCCCACGGCACAGACTCCTGGACCCTTATTTGAGCAGGAGGGTGACGGACAAATGAGATGTCCAGTAGTAGGACAGAGAGAGACAGAGAGACAGACTGAAAGAACAAGACATACAGCCAACTCAAATATTGAAAATACTTCACAATGAGCTTCCATTGTTCTGTGTCATATTTACTGCATCGATCACAGGCATTGTATCGGGTTCCACACCTAATGGATTTGGAACCTTAGGGGATTTATCACCGAATCAGTGTTATAAGATCCTTAATAAATATCCTCCATTACATTCATCATCTGTGTGTGAAACACTTCAAAGAAAATACTTTCAAATGAAAAACAACTGAACAAGGGTGAGGCGGAGGTCGGTCATTTTCTCGAATAGCCCTTCGTCGTGCTAATAACACACACACACACACACACACACACACACACACACACACACACACACACCCCCACACACACACACCCACACACACACACACACACACACACACACACACACCCACACACACACACACACACACACACACATGCTAATAACACGGCTCAAACTCTTGGATGATCCGGCTGGCCCATGGCCACATACGGCAGCGGCAGCATTGATTGTCATATATTGGGTTTGACGGCAGCGCTCGGTGCGGGGGCTAAATCAGTGCGTCGGCTGCCTGGGGACGCCAGCCTTTTGGCTACTCCTCAGCCAAATGCATTAATTTACAAATGCTTCATGGAAAACGTATGGCTACTTAATTTGGCCCTCAGACTATATCTCTATATCACTCAAACTCACTCACGCTGTCAGTCTCTCTCTCTCTCTCTCCCCATGTGTCTCTCTCTCACCTGAGATTCTGTCTGACTGTCTCTGTCTAGAATCTTCTCTCCCTTATTTCATCTCCGTCACTGTTGCCTTGGGTTCTCTCTGTCTCTCCTATTTTCTCCCTTCATCTCTCTCTCTCTCTGTCTCTGTCTGCTCTCTCTCCCTATCTTCCTGTCTGAAACTCTATCTTCCCCTGTCTGAGAGCACACCCCTCCCTATCCCAGGCTATTATTAGCAACACCACAAGCACACCAAAGCAAAAAAGAGAAAATAATCAATTCATTCTCAATGACTCTGACCCTGTAGAACACAACATACACAAACACAAGTAATCTTCAATCCTGTGTGACTGGAAAATAAACAAGTCAACAACAAAAACAACAACAACAACAACCATTACGTTGTCTTGCTCTTTCTCTCTCTCCTAATAAGGACAAGGAACTCAAATCTGTGATTCTACACTCTACTGCAGTTGCAATTGAATGAGCCTCTCACACACACACAGTCTTCTCCTTCTCGTAGATCTGGTGGAAGTGTACACACTAGGGATGGGCATAATTAATCGACGATCGATTAATTGATCATTAAGAATTTCCTCGATGAAATAATTTTTTCATCGATTAAAACTAATGCATGTTCTGTTGCGTAGTGTGCGTGTAATTTATTTATTTTAGGGCTGTCAAAGTTAACGCGTTATTCTATGAGATTATTGTGGCGGAGATTAATGCAATCAAATATTTGAACGCAGTTAACGCAACTTTGTTTACTTCCGGTGCGCGTTGACCCGTGGCACGAAACCGCCCCTTGTCTGCAGTCAGTTAGATAGAAGAGAACGAGACGGTAGTTGAAGATGGAGAGAGCTGAGGGATTGTTGGGCGGAAAGTTTCTGTTTAAGAGGCAAAATGACAGAACAATCGACAAAACTAAAGTTGTATGTAGCATTTGTCAAGCTGAATGTAGCTATCACAGAAGCAGCTCGTGTTTAAGTTATCACCTTAATGCAAAGCACCCGACAGAAAGCAGTCCCAGGTTAGATGGTCGCCAACCCACACTCCACGACTTCTCTAGGAAATTAACTAGACCAGTCCGTGAAAAGGTTACCAACGCTGTAGCAGTTTAGGTTGCGGGTGACTGTCGGCCCATCAACATAGTTGAAGACGGTGGGCTGACTGAGGTGATTCGAATTGCTTCAGGGGACAATTCTTACGATTTATTGTCGAGGGGCACCATTGTGTCTCGCATACATTCCTTGGCTGATGGCGAGAGAGCACGAACAAAATACAATTAAACAACAGTGTCTAAAATAATGAATGAAGTGATTACTCGTTAATTTATAAGATTTAGTCTTTAGAAGAAAACAAACTTTTAATCACGATGAATCTAGATGAATGAATTTCAAAATGTGAGATTAATTAGTTAGAGAGAAAAAAAACGAAGGTCAGTTGTGTTTATGAGCACCGGCTTCTAGCTGTCGGCTCCGCTGCTTAAGAGTACAGCAGCGCATATTTTCAAGTGTAACCATTGAACGGATAACGTTTAACTGCCACAAGAGTTGTCCATCTTGTAAGTTTAACTGCCACAAGAGTTGTTCATCTTGTAATAAATATCTCAATGAGGAAACACGCTGTGTTTTTTCTATTTTCACTGCATTTTAATATAGCCTATAAATAGTGAATTTTAATATAAAAATATTAATGATTAATCGAAAATCGATCGTTAATTCTCCCGACGATCGATTAAGACAATTTAATCGAATGCCCATCCCTAGTACACACACACACACACACACACACACCACCCAAAGGGAGGCGGCTTGAATGCGCTGGCGTCCGTTTGAAGGGAGTCTTCTCCTTCTTGTAGATCTGGTGGAAGTGTACACATACGCCATGTTCAACCATCCAATTATCGGCCCTAGAACTTCCACTGGGAAGGAGACATTCTCCCTCGGTTCAGCAGCGAGGAGAGAGAAGACACGCTTTCCATCTGAACCCTAGGAGGAGGAGGAGGAGTGGAACAGAGAGGCTGGTTTGAACAGCGCAGCGGGAGACGATTCCCATTCACACACACACACACACACACACACACACACGGAACCTGCGCACACACAAACCCAGGCACATGTACTCACACACACAGGCATAATTACAGATTCTTGAACACACAAATGAACCCTCACACACAAGGCCCATGAATGCACTTGCACATCCACATCCGCACTCAAACACACATACACACACACACACACACGTCAGCTGTCAGATCCAGTGCTACTCAGAGATGTTCGATGGGGGGAGGGGCCACTTTCCAGTCGTGGATCGATGGTGACGGTTTGGACTTTAGTCTTTAGAGAGCTCTGGCGATAGACAAAGCAGGGAGTCAGCCTTCTCCTCCTCTCCTTGCTTCCCCTCTATGGGCCCGATTTTGATGGCGAAAAGAAGAAATACCAGCGTATTATCCACAAAAGATCTCTTTTCTTGGCCTCAACGGAATACAGAAAGAGACATAAACAGAGCTTGCAACCACCCATATATTATACATTCCCCATTCATACAGACCACTTGTCACTGCAGCTCCATATCTTATACATTCCCCATTCATACAGACTACTGGTCACTGCAGCTCCATATCTTATTCATTCCCCATTCATAGAGACTACTGGTCACTGCAGCTCCATATCTTATACATTCCCCATTCATACAGACCACTGGTCAGTGCTGCTCTTCCATTTTATCAGGGGTTATTTTCCTGTCTCTGGGATATCCCATATCGTCAGGATATCTACACATGCAGTCACCAGTAGCCTTGTGTCACGCAAATGAATACCTTTACGTGTCCACTCTCTCCCCTTTGCTCCAATGCTCAGCTAAACTAGACTTTCACTCACCTGTTCGGTTCTGCTGGGATTACATGATGCATTGATAGCATCCAATAGCCTACAGTTTGTTCCCAGAATAATGTAAAAAACATTATATCTAATTCACGTTGAATACCATAGTTACCTGAGTCAAACCTAATATGCTGTTGCAGTAAAAGCTAAGAAAACCCGGGTTATCAGCCATTTATTTCCGTAGAAAATAGAGTTGACTGCTTCTGCTCCCACAAGTTGCTACACAGCAAGTGCCAGAATGTCTGGTGAAACACACAACATTTCATCTTTTTATTTTAGCTCCGAAGTTGCAAATGTGTTCCATTAGCTGAAATTAGTTTATGAAATTGAATATGTAGGCTATCACAGGTTACTCAGGTTTGGATATTTTACATTATAGGCCTAAATAAATTCTCTAGACAATGCTATTGGCTTTTGGCAAAACCTTTCACTAATTAACTTCGGCCTGGCTCTGCCCACGTACTGCTCGTTCTGAAGCGTGTCCCTTTTGGTACGAGAGTGGGCATGCGATGCTGTTTCCACCAGTCATTTCCGCCGGCAAAATATGTCTGATATTTATTTATATTTATATTTATATCTTAAAGCAGCAATGAGGAGTTCTGTTCCAAAACTAGCACGCTAACCACCTAAAAGGCATGCAAAAACCTTGTAAACACCACCAACAGCCCTGTTGACACTGATACTTACTGGTGTCTTTTGGCAGAATAGCTGGCAATGTCATGCTGTGAAAGCTACTACTTCCATTTTGCAGGGTGTTCCAGCCACACAGAACTACATAGGGCATATCCTGGATGGCTAGTGGGAAAGACACAGGTGTTTATTTGTCCTTCACATGACCATATGCTATCAAAATTAATTTGAGGATGATACCAAAACTAGTTGCCTATAAAACCATACCTCAAAAAGTGTCAAATTGTTGCATAGTGTTACTTTAAAGGACTATTTTTATTGTGGATTTTTTTGGACACACTGGTCTTGGTGTTGGCAGAGGTCGGCTGTCTCTGGTCAGACTTGTTGGACTTGACTGCCTAGGCAATGCAGTGCAAGGACAACATGTCTAAAAGCACCAATGGGTCATTTCATTCCTGGAAACATACATTAAGCACACTGAATGTATACATCCCCTAATAGTTTTCATCCCATTTTGGACTGTGAGGGGGAAATGCCCCCCCAACTTTGTAATGAATCAAGGCAAAGAGAACCTCAGCTGGAAATGGCTGTGTGGCTTGATGTTGAAATGTGAATACAAACTGTCATATCCACATCTGACTTTTCAGTTTCAGTCTAGTGAGTATTCAGACAGTACTGGTGGTATCTGGTGTACAATCTGTTGCCCCTGAGCAGAGTGAAGTGTAGGTTTGACTTGTCATTATGAAGCAGGGATGTAACAGTGAATACAACTCATGGGGATTTAAAAACTGATTAGGCTTCTGTGGCAAACAAATGCAACCGACCAAGAGACTGGACATTTTATGGTCTTATTATCAACAAACTGAAAAACTGCCAGAAATTCCTCCTATCTGTTTCTCTCTCTCTCTCTGATATTCATTTGTCTGTCTCTCTGTTTTTCTGTCTGTCTGTCTGTCTCTCTCTCTCTCTCTCTCTCTCTCTCTCCGTCTGTCTCTGCCTCTCTCTCTCTCTCTCTTACCCTCAATTTATTTCAATATAGTTGTAACAGTAAACCTACTTCTGTCTGTTAATAAACTATTCATCATTTATTGCACCATGGCTCTGCGTAGTTAATGTCAGACTAACTGAATTACTGTTCATGGTAATCCTATCATCTAATAAAGTCAGACAAACAAGGCTATCTATCTCAGTCCTTGAATATAAATGTGTGTGTTTGTTGTCTCTCTCTCTCTCTATCTATCTCTCTCCTTCTCTCTCTCTATCTCTGTGTGTGTGTGTGTGTGTGTGTGTGTGTGTGTGTGTGTGTGTGTGTGTGTGTGTGTGTGTGTGTGTGTGTGTGAGGATGCCAACACCACCCCTAGCATTCAAGCTGGACAATCAAATACATACTTGCAACCACTTTCCTCTAAGACCATTTGAAAAGACATAATGTGCAGACAGGACACATTTCATACACAGATATTTTAGGGCTCTACAGACTCTACAATATCAGAACTCCATTGAGGGCAACCTCCACCTATTTAGGGCCATGATGAGTCTGTCTTGCAGGTGTGTAATGTTATTGAGACCAAACTCCACCTATTTAGGGCTATTTAGGGCCATGATAAGCCCGTTTTGCAGGTGTGTAATGTTAAGGCTGCCATTTCTTCCCAGCTGCTCCAAGCCTCATTAGCTCCCCTCTGCCCGCTCCTCGGGATGCGTTGTGTGGGGAGAAGAGTTGATGATGCGTGTGGAAAAGAAGGAGAGGAAGAGGAAGGAGGGACACCCGGCTATCTCTCTCTCCCACTGTCCATCTCTCTCTCTCTCTCTCTCTCTCTCTCTCTCTCTATCTCTCTCTCTTCCACTGTCCAGCCAGCTGATTAATGAAAGGAAATTAACCTGTGTTTGCATATGAAGGGGCTCAGGGGCTCAGAGCTGCTTTATCGCGCCACAACACAACACTCAAATACTGATTACACTGCAGACGGGGGGGGGGCTATTTATAACATAACCCACTCAAGGGACACCCCACCTCCCACACCTACCCCACCTCTTTCTCAGTCTAAAGGGGGGCGAGGCGGGGGTTGTGCCGCTGATGTCACCTTATTGACGGAGGCAGAGGAGAGCCGAGCTGAGGCGGGTGAGAGGAGAGGAGAGGAGAGGAGGGCAGAGGAGAGGAGGGGAGAGAAGAGGAGCGGAGAGGAGAGGAGAGGAGGGGAGAGGAGAGGAGGGGAGAGGAGGGGAGAGGAGAGGAGAGGAGGGCAGAGGAGAGGAGAGGAGAGGAGGAGAGAGGAGGGGAGAGGAGAGGAGAGGAGCGGAGCGGAGGGCAGAGGAGAGGAGGGGAGAGGAGAGGAGAGGAGCGGAGAGGAGAGGAGGGCAGAGGAGCAGAGAGGAGAGGAGGGTGGGTAAGAGGAGGGGAGAGTGATCAGGGGAGGAGGTGAGAGGAGAGGAGAGGAGAGGAGAGGAGGGCAGAGGAAAGCCGAGCTGAGGCGGGTGAGAGGAGGGGAGAGGAGAGGAGAGGGATCAGGGGAGGAGGGCCTCAGAGATGGACAGAGACAGAGACAGAGGCTTTACTCCATGGCAACTGTGCTCTCATAGAAGGAGAGAGGAAGATGGCAAGATTGTAAATGTGTTCTGTACAGGTGATAAGTCAGCGCAAGTTGGCATGTCCTAACAGTGCAGTGCACAGGAAACTGTACGCACAGAACACACTCTCAGGGAAAAGACACACACACACACACACACACACACACACACACACACACACACACACAATGAAAGACAAACACACCGGGAGCCATAAGATACAGAGTGGAGTGGACATGTAAACACTAATAACAGCTATCTCTTCACATTCAAAGATCACTTGTACACTGACATACAAACACACACAACACACACACATTCATCTCCTCACACTACTGTCCGTCAGTGGATGTGGTAAGTTAATAATTTAGCGACCTCCCTGCAATCCATTACATTGCATGCATTATAGAGGAGCCAGGGCCATAGCAGTTGTCAAAAATCTATTCCTCTCATGATAACCTCGGCCCCAACAACAGCGGGACTGAGCTTCATCCGCCAGCCTGGGGGGCCACTGGGGGGCCACATCAAATTGTGTCGAGCGAAGAGACGAACAGATCAGGTGAGTCTAATCAGACGTGCCCACCAGCGGGCATCACGCCATCCACCCCCTCACACTGCCCCGGTACTGGGTGTCAGCGGCGCGTCTGACTGTGACCTGCGGATGCAAAGCCTCGCTGCTTGTTTTGAGCTTTACTAAGTAAGAACGTTATGTGAGAGTGATGGGGGCGAACTCCTTGATTTGGGATAACCTGGACTGCATTTCCAGAGAGCATTGTTGGCCAACCACCTCATTTCATGTCCTCTACTTTAGTAAGATAATATGAAAAGTTTATACATTTCCTCTTTAAAAGGGGACAATCAGAGGGAATAAAAAAAATATAGTGGAAAAGGTTAGAAAGTTGATCACTTCTGACTACACAGCCTTATCAAATCCCAGCCTAGACATTAAACCACTAATTTCTCCATGAGGTTACAGCAAGCTACAAACAGCTTTGCAGTTTCCCCTTCAGCTTCACTCGTCGCCTGGGGTCTCCTTGTGCCAAAGCTGCAGCCCGTCGGCCCGGCCCACTCACCTCCATGCTGGTCTGGTTGCATCTGTGGGTCCCTGCAAACCAGCCTTCGCTGGAGCACTGGTTGATGTCCACAGCCTGCAGGTCGACGTCAACTCTCACCGCGCCCCTGCAAGGGAAGCAGAAGGTTGGAGACGCTGTCAACAAAACCTTCAATGAGAGATGGGGCTGTTAAAAAAAGAGCTGCATGCCACAACCTAAAAAGGGCTCTCCAACATTGTGCTTGAACAGAGGTCAAGCATGCAGAAAATACTCAAAGCTAATGTATGTTGATTAAGAGACTAAGGCTAGTACCACCTAGATTCCTCATTTCGGCTAACTTGGCTACTTTGAATTTCAAGGCAAAACCTCTTGATGATGACTTAGATGTGGAGGATGGGCGACCCAATCATATTACTGTGATGAGAAAAACAGCATGCACAAGCCCATGTAAAAGAGACTGACTTTTCACTCTAGGACAATACCACTCATTGATTGGCTGGGCCCCATCCCCCCACCCTTCCTCACCCTGGGAGCAAGGCCAATTAAATCACCTCTGTTGTTTACCACCAACCATCAGCACCCTTTGGCCCCCTCACCAGCAACAAATACATTAAGTCAGTTGAAAACACACACACACAGACACATACACACATGCACGGACGCTTGCGCACTCACACACAGACACATACACACATGCACGCGCACACACACACACACACACACACACACACACACACACACACACACAGCATGGAAGAATGCACACGTGGCTAGTGTTAGCATTTGAGTTGGTGTGGGAGTGGATTGGCAGGCGAGCGGTTGTGGCGCGGGGAGCGAGGAGCGAGGCGCTAATAGGGCTTTAGAGCGAGGCTTCTTATCATGTTCATTATTAATGGAGCTGGCCCCCCCGGCTGCGTCTGATCGCTACGGAGCCCTTAATGCTCTCGCCGCAATGGCAGCCAGAGCTGGCGAGTTCCAGGCTGCCACACGCCCATAATGAAAATCCTCTTCACACCTCCTGCGTCGAGCAGCCCTTTCCTTCTCTCAGTAATGCAGAGAGACAGAGATGGGTAGGGTGTGTGTGTGTGTGCGTTTGTGGGTAAGTGTTTGTTTGTGAGTGTTTATGTTTCTGTACATGTGTATGTGTCTTTGCGTATGAATGTTTATGTATAGAGGTGTGTGTGTGTGTGTGTGTGTGTGTGGGGGGGGGTGTTGAAGCTCTAATAGTGTGGCTAAGTGTGATTCTATCATTAATCTCTGTCTGTATTCCTGTAAATGTGTACACATTTGAGTGTTTGAAAGTGACTGTGTGTACAAGGCTGTGTGTGTATGCGTGCAGCTGAGCTGAGTAGCTATGCATATGTGTGTGTGTGTGTGTGTGTGTGTGTGTGTGTGTGTGTGTGAGTGGCGGGGGAGTTAGCTTCCCTTCGCAGTCATGCTCTTCAGATTCACTACAACAACACATGCACTCCCTGAACCCACGACCACACTTGCGTCACAGTCAGCTGAGAATGCGTGGCCTTTTCTCCCCCCCCCCCCCCCCCTCTTAAGTGAGTATTGAATAGCACTGTGACGTACAATGCTGATTCAGACCGTCTATTTTCCAGCACTTTCCAAGGTCTGATTCCCGAATGCTGTTCCTCACAGTAACTGAAATGCAATGTCAGGCCCCATAAGTTTTCCCCTTCACCCATGCTTGTGTGGCCCTTTATACAACCTTGATCATTGTCTTCATTGTTCCTTAAGGATGCAACCTTCGCATAGATAAAACACAATCCTAACCACTTTTAGACGTAATGTATTCACAGTGAGGTTTCCCTAGATAGACAGCCTGCCATCGTGGTAAATGGGTGATAGCAATACCTTCACCAGTAACATTCATAAGGACCCCTGTTCTAACAGTTCTCTTCTATCCTCTTATCTCTACCTTTAAGAAGCTCTTGAACACCCAACTCTTCAGAGAGCACCTCCCTTCCTAACTTGCACTTCTACTAGTACTTAACTTGCACTTACAGTAGTTACATTCCTGCACTTTTTTCTATTTCTTATGTAAAATAGTATTTATGTGTGCACTACATATACTTACACTAGCTCTCTATTGCTCGTAGCTTGATTGTTCTCCCCCTCATGCGTCGCGTCTGCTAAATGACTAAATGTAAATGTAATATCCCACAATTTCCCTCTGCGTAACCGTGACAGTGAGTGTAGCCACGGAGGGGCTACTGGCAGGCTCCGCTGAAACATGCCTTGCTTTCCTCCCAGCAGGGTTATTTATAGCTGGCTCTTGCAGGTGTTTGCACCTGGTTTCTCCACACCTGCTGCTGACAGCCTGCGCTAGTCGTGCGTTACAGAGCAGCAGGGGGCGGCGGCCGCAACAGGGGGGGCCACAACGTTCCTCAGATACAGCAGAGACGTGCTGGTGGCAATGGGTCTGAATGAGATGGTGAGACGTGCTGCTGGTGGCAATGGGTCTGAATGAGATGGTGAGACGTGGTGCTGGTAGTAATGGGTCTGAATGAGATGGTGAGACGTGCTGGTAGTAATGGGTCTGAATGAGATGGTGTGGATAGACACACTTCTGTGGCTTGAGTGGATGGTAATTGCAAATTGTATTGAGGTGTTTGAGGAGTTCATATCAAAAGTCTAAACTTCTTGTATGGCGGAATGCCAAGGCAGAGATTCTAAAAACTGGTATGTGGTCTCTCTCTGTGTGTATGTGTGTGTGTGTGTGTGTGTGTGTGTGTGTGTGTGTGTGAGAGAGAGAGACAGTGTGTGTCTGAGTTAGGTTGTCTGTATGTGTGTGTGTGCGTGTGTGTGCATGTATATGTGTGTGTGTGTGTGTGCGTGTGTGTGTGTGTGTGTGTGTGTGTGTGTGTGTGTGTGTGTGTGTGTGTGTGTGCATGTCAGTTGCAGTGACAGTGCCTGAAGTGCCACCCTGGTGTGCACTGTTAACTATACCATATGTACCAATACTTATCCACAAACATATTTTTTATTCATTAGTGTGTGTGTGTGTGTGTGTGTGTGTGTGGGTGTGTGTGTGGTTGTGATTAGCCTGAGGCTGCCTGTTCTCAGCTTAGTCTCCTGTCCTCACAGCACCACACACACACACACACACACACACAAACACACACACACACACACACCATCTCTCGTCCCTTGTTCCGCTCCTTCTCATCAGTGTCTGGCTCTGACTCACACATTGCTACTTTTTCAGAGAGGCATAATGTTGAACTCACACAAAACCACACAAAACCATCCAACACACTAGCACAGTCCATCACAACATGAATGACATGGTGATAACATGACATGGGGAATTCCACTATCAATCTTTCTATATTTGGGCATATTTCTCTCTCTGTTTCTCTCTCCTTTCTGTTTCTCTCTCTCACTCTCTCTCCCTCTCTGTTTCTCTCTCCCTCTCTCTCTCTCTCTCTCTCCCTCTCTGTTTCTCTCTCCCTCTCTCTCTCTCTCTCTCTCCCTCTCTGTTTCTCTCTCCCTCTCACTTGGTAATTCACTTTGTTTTAGTTACATCTCCAGAGCTCTAAGAGGACACATCGCAGAGAAAAAAATGAAACCATGCAAGACTAGCTGGAACTATGTGAACCTCCCAGTCAGATGAAGAAATGAAACTGGGGGATTGGAGAGATGAGAGAGAGAGAGAGAGAAAGAGAGAGAGGGAGAGAGAGAGAAAGAGAGAGAAAGGGGGGTGGGTGGTGGGAGGCGAGGTGAGGCAAGGCGAGGAGTGTGGTCTCCCATGTGAGGAAGTGGGAGGCAGCACACAGCCTTACTGGAGGAGGTTCTTTCTGTGTCTCTCTTGTACACAGACACACACACACACACACACTAAGGTTTCCACTAGGACATTTTATTGCCAACGTGGTGGCTGGAAATAATTAGTTTTAATCGGCCAAATTCATTAATTCGATTCAATGTTTCCGATAGATTACGCCCTCCTCATAGATATAGAACATGATCTGAACAGAACAGAATCTGATGAGCTAATGGCCATGATGTGTCTGACAATCACATTTTCTATTCATTGCCACTACTAAGGACCTAGTGAAGGCTTTGGAGGGAGGGCCTCAGACTGAAGCTTCACGGAATGAAACATGATTGGCTAAATCCGTTTTGTCACCAAACTGTCGAATGGGAGTAGGAACTGGTCGGATTTTGTGACTTACATGAAACAATCAAATAAGAGAATAACTTGATTGTTCTCCCCTTTGTACGTCGCTTTGGATAAAAGCGTCTGGTAAATTACTAAATGTAAATAACAATAAGATATAGTTCCGTTATTGATTTATTTGATAAAACACAAATGTCCTGTTTAAGGACAGGCTACATTATGTTTTGCATGAGCAATATAAAAGGTTTTTTAATCGATTACAAGCTAAACAAAACGGTAATTAGGCTACTGGCTGACGGAAACCCTGACACACACACACACGCTTCTTTGTTTATTTTTGTTAGTCACCATTTCTCTCTGCATCACATTTCTAACCTCTATGGAACATCCTGTTTCCATATCCCACATCCTTTCTTGCATATTTATCGGTTAGACTCTTTTTTTCTCTCTCTCTCTCTCTTTCTCTTTCTCCTTCACTATCTGTCTCCCTTGATTTCCTTGTTGCCTCAAGTCTCTCTATCTGCCCATCCTGGGTAATGTAAAGTGAGTCTCTCAGCAGGTACTGCCTCGACCCTGGAGGGCTCCCACTCATCTTAATTGAAGAGCTGACCCCCACTGGCCATGGCTAATTTTAGCTCGAAGCATTCGGGGGAACAACTGGTCAGATTCAGAATCATCTGCTTCTACAAGGTCAGCCTGAGATGTATGACGACTAGATATAAAATATCTCTATGTATGAATAAGAATTACTTTTTATTATTTAAACAAGGGAGTTTAGGGTCAGATTCTGACTCTCCTTACGTGTCTTGGAGAGTAGCTCATTCATAATCACGCTACACATGTTGACACTGTTTATTATTATGCGTTGATGGCAGTATTTGAATGCTTCACGTTGATGTCTGGCTAATATTAAAACTAGCTAGGGTAAATGTCACCACGGTAACCAGGTGTGGGGACAGAACAAGACAGATGGACGGTTGGCGCTCTCTGGAGTCCCATGATTGGTGGGAGGTGATTTATCTGGTCAGGCACCGTTCAGGACAACCCCGGTGAGCCACGGAGCAGAATGGCCAGCGCTCCGAGGACCCCGCGGGCCCAGTGAAAGTAGACAGGAACAGATGCTCCGGGAAGCCCCCACAGAGGCGAGCCACTACATCACACGGTGCACACTACTTCTAACTCCGCTGGTCAGATCTCCATTAGCACCAGGCTGTGAGACGGCTGGCTCATAAGTGGGGCAGTTTAAGATCTTGGCATACTGTTGCAAAAACTTATCTCCCAACTTCATTCATCCCCATTACACTACAAGACAGGAAAGCAGTCAAGCACAGACACTGAGTCATATCTTATATCTAATATGTCAGCTGCAGTGCATTCCCTAGTAAACAATAGTCGTCCACTTGGCTATAGCTAATAACATCAGGTCAATAATACACTCGAAAGCGTTCCTAAAGTCGTTTTGAAGGAATATTTACGGTTTTAAATGGTTTAAATGTTTCAACAGGCCTAATGTCAAACCTGATAAGGGGGCATGAGTAAGCTATATCTGATAGAGTTCAGATATTCTAGATAGGGGACCAAACTAGGGTTATTGTCAGGAGCAAACTTGAGGGGCAATTGTGTACCCAACAAAATTACAATCCACAAGGATACTTTGGCGAAGATAGCAGGCATGCAAAGTGTGTGCACAGAAGTTTTCAGCCTTTTCAGTTCTTCAAATCCTACATCTTTGCAGACTCACATTGGACGTGGAAGCACTGCTCTACATAGATGGAGCGTCCTTTCCTTGAGAGCACAGCAGAAGTCTAAACTGAGATCATGTCTGAGTCATGCCCAGAAAGCCTCCGCTCTGCTTCAATCCACAGAGTCGAGCGTGCGTCAAAGCAACATCAAGGGCAGCGGTCTCCCGTGAAATGCCAAGTCCGATTAGATGACCAGAGCATGTGATTATAACACTGATGACAACACTCGCATTGACATTGGCGCCAGTGATAACACTGATCGTAATGTTAATGCCGATCAAAGACCAGCTGCTCCTCAGATGCTGGTCTCATGCTGAGGTTTTAATCCTGTAATGTCTTTAGGTTTATCGAAGCGTAATCTTATTTTTCATCAGCCCTGGCACAATGTGGGCAGAGAGAGAGAGAGAGAGAGAGAGGGAGTGAGAGAGAGAGAGAGAGAGAGAGAGAGAGAGAGAGAGGGGGAGAGAGAGGGACAGAGAGAAAGAGAAAGAGAGAGAGAGGGACAGAGAGAAAGAGAGAGAGAGAGAGAGAGAGAGAGAGAGAGAGGGAGAGAGAGACATGGCCAAACGTGCTTACAAGCAGATATATTCACATGAAATACACTCTGGCTCTTTGTCAACACAGTGATGTAGAATCGTTAATGGGTGGATCTATTGCTCTATGCAATGGTTTATGCATTTGATGTCCCATATATTTCACATACGTAATATGTATTATAAAAAATATAAAATAAACCCTGCACACATGTACTTAAAGGCTAAATGTAATTTGTGCCTGATGAAACATCATTATGTTGCCTTGGCCAAATTTGACGGTGACTGTGAATGACCGTGTTTGTTATTCTGTCTTGATCAGGTCTGTATAACATTACAGATTCTCTGTAGTCTCGTCTCTATTTCCTGCTACCCTTCATGAAAACAAGGAAACTTTTTTATCAAAACAGCCTTTTACTTCAACTGACTGTCGCCTGAACTCAAATCCAATAACAATGGGACTAAAACATTGTGATACATTGTCTAGCATTTAACTGTCATTCCTTAGTGACACGATGACAAGTTTAACCGAAAGCCTTCACATCTGTAAAGACAGCGCCTGTCACCTATGCTGAAAAATACAATCACACGAAGTTCACCTTGGAACTTCACGCAATATATATATCCAAGGTAACCTGAAAAGACCTTGTCATGAGTCTCGTAAAAACTGACAGCCCAGACCGATAAAACATAAAAAGAAAAACTTCCATCTGATTTGTCTTAGTCATCCAGTGTAAAGAGGAGCAGTTGGAGCCTGCAGTGTGTGTGTGTGTGTGGGGGGGGGGGATTTAGGGGGAGGTGAGGAGTGAGTCAGAGATGGGGTTTGAGCGAGGGAATGGCCGCTCGGTGGGCACAGGCAGAGTGAGGGGTCCGCGCCAGCCAATAGTGTCGGAGCTCGCCGTGACATTAAAGTCGCTGTTGGCGGCCTGTCTGCTTTGATGACCTGCGACAGAACTCGATGAAACGACCCCGAATGTGCCAAGGCGGAGGCGGCGGCGGAGGCATCCTGCCACGGGCTAGAGTCACATTAGCCTCCGCCTGTCCTGTCAGGCAAGCGCACTTCCATCACATTTCCTGTATTCTCTGCCTCCTTCTTTCACTTTCTTTTTGATCCTTTCAATTCTCTCTCTTCCTTTCTTTCTGTCGCGCTCACTTTCTTTCTCCTCAAAATAGCTGCCTGGATTTGGCACGGGGTGATCATAATGAGATGAAACGCACCAGTGGCCATGTTCATGTCCTCATGAAAAGGGGCTGTTGAGGACGAAACTGCAATGAGAGAAACACTGAGCAGTGTCTGAAAGGTGGACATTATTTTTCTCCAGTCATCGTTCACTGGACAGTTTTCTGTAAAGAATGGCAGTGTGCTCTCTCTCTTTCTCTCTCTCTCTCTCAAATTCAGATGAGCTTTATTCGAATAACAAAAAAGCATTTAGCATTGCCAAGGATTTTTAATTATATAAAGAGATTGTGCTCTGTAAATCAAATTCCTGTCTCTCTCCACCTCTCTCCATTTGATGTACGTATGCCATCAGGTGGTATTTCTCACTGTCAACTGAGCCTGGGTGGAGAGACCCCAGCATGCCCAGCGCTAAGCCTCACACAGGCTAGAGACAATGCAGCGAGACGAAGGAACTCTCACAGACACAACATCAACTCAGAGAGAGAGAGAGAGAGAGAGAGAGAGAGAGAGAGGAAACACATCTCTCTCTTACCGTCTCTCCCACAAAGGCTGGGCCATTACACACATTTGAAAAGCATCCAATTTACTGAAGATACACACAAAAGCATAAAATCAAATCGAGTTTTTCAAGCAATCGTGAACTGGATGTGAATGGCACATTACACATTTTGAAACTAATACAAGATATGATGCTATAAGATGTGATATAGTTTTTCATGTTGCCACAGCTGCTGTAAGCTCACACTGTAGCTGTGGACCTAACTGAAGCACTGTAATGTGTTTACATTTTTTGTTTGCCAGTTTGTATCAGTTCAGTAGAGCTATCATTTTGTTTTGCAAAACGATTAAGGAGGGGTGTATAAATGGACCGTAGCTATAGGATACAGAGCCTAGCGAAAGGACCACAAGCTTGTGAAAGTAACATTCAACAAGAAACTCTCGCCCTCTCTGCTAGCCTCTGTAGGTATGGTTCATGTAGTGTGGTCTGATGAGACTACCCAGCATCCATCTCACTGAGATCTTCCCAGTAATGAGCGTCAGGGTGAACCCTTGTGTGTGCGTGTGTCTCCCTGCTCGTCTAAGAGAACAAACCTGGCTCCACCGCGGCCAGGGATTCCATCTTAATTGGCCAATTTTTCCGGTCTCTTTTTCCCCCCAGGACTGAGAGCTGGATGTTGAACGGGAGGAGTCTGCGAGGCGGGGGGGGGTGCTTCACGGCCTGGGTAATAAGCAGACGGCAAGAGCACCAGCTATCCCCATAGGCAGGAGGCCAAGACAGGAAGGTGTGGAGGAGAGAGCTCTCTCACACTCATGTTATGGTGCTTCATGTCATACATAGACAATAGAGACAGTGTAAATATACCAGATACTGCCTACGTAAGTGCTTGTGTATGCACACAGAGCTCACTGTAATTCTAGCAAAAATAAATAAAAAATACATAAATAAGATATTAATACACATAGCATTCATAGAAATGTGTTTACAGTATATCCTGTTGATCCAGACAACGTCCTAAACCCATACACACTTACAGTTTACAGACTAACATAAAGTACACGCAGCAATTCCCACTGCCTGCTTCCAGCAGGGGAAGAGGTAGTCGGGTCAATAACAATCAGGATTTTCCATTTTCCAACGCCTGATTATTTCCCCTGCACCTCCCTCTCTCTCCAACATTCCCTCTCTCATTCCATCAATCTATCAATCTATCTATCTATCTATCTATCTATCTATCTATCTATCTATCTGTCTGTCTCCTATCTATCTATCTATCTATCTATCTATCTATCTGTCTGTCTCCTATCTATCTATCTATCTTCTATCTTGAGGATTTGGAGTTTTGGTTCCCCTAATCGTGTCAGAACATGTGTACACCTCTTGAGTTCCATTTGTGCCACAACACGATAGACCGGCAGGTATTATATGTTTCAGGTGCCTGCGAGATGGATGTGTTGGCACTGGATAGAGCTAACACACTCAGGTCGACTTAACTAGCCAGTTGAGACGTCACACTAGGGCAGCAGCTCATCCATCTTTGGGGAGGGAGGGAGGGAGGGAGGGAGGGGTCGACAGAGGCATTGCCGGGCTGGGATGAAGATGGCCTCGGGCTGCTGTTGGTTGTACATCTTTCATTATTTATTCATGATTTGTATTGACTGCCAGTTTATCTGAGAGGGAGCTGGAGACTCACTGCTGGAGGGCCGCCTATTAGGGAATGTCTTCTTTGGTTTTGTCCTTTTTTTCCTTTACAAATTGCACTTTGTGTTCGTGAGTGCATGCGTGTGCGTGTGCGTGTGCGTGTGTGTGTGTGTGTAAATCCAAGAACCGGCTGAGAAAGAGCCCAAACAGGAATTAAAGCAGCCTTGGTCAAAGACAGGAAGTAAGGTGAACCACAGGCCGACAACAAGCCAGGACCATGTGCATGTATGCATGCCATTTTCCAGATTAAACATTTCTATAGATACAACAAAGACCTTTCAAACAAAGACCTCATTCAAGTTGCCATTTCAACATTTGACACATGTCCCTGATCACCAAGTGGAGGGGACATTATTCAAGATTAAGCATTTGCAGAAAGGCATCCAGTTAAACCCAGCAGAGTTTAGCTTGTGACAAATATGCTTTTAGTGACATTTGACTTTAGTGGAAAAGGTTGTGGATTTGGAGAAACAAAAATATCACTGTCCTCACAAGACTAACAACAGACACAACATGATATAACAAATAACAGAGATGTGTTGCTGATACCTCCGCATACGAATGACATTCAGATAGGGCAGTATTTCACTGGATGAATATCGGGTAATATTAGACATAAGTGAATACATTTTGTTAGAGGCAATATTATGAATTAATGTAAATCTGTCCTCAGACTAATATCAGGTAACATTTAGACAAAAGAAAACTATAAATAATTCTCTCTTTTTTTCAGGAGAACGTGGATCGATCGACTGTAATTATTCACTCGTCTGAGTCTGACCTAACAATGGACTGCTTACCGACACGTTCAGACGTGACACTGGCATTCACGCAGTGAAGATGGAGTGAAGATGAAGATGGAGTGAACAAGTTTGAAAATGTAATCAGCGGGGGGGCTTCTCGCGCTGCAACGGAACAGCGCGGGAAGTTATTTTTAGCAGCAGCATCCCCGTCTCCTGCTGCGAGGAGCTGCATTTGTGCAAGTTGACGGAAGGTAAACATTAGAAATGATATTCGGGGGGATCACTGTTTTCCACCAGCAATATGGAACTACTTAGCTGTTATGGCTCTGTCGCAAGTACTGGATTTGAAAATACGACACTTAAGCCTTTGCTGAAAGAAGATTCAAACGATGACATACAGTTATGATGTGAACGAAACAGACAATAATCGAATCGGTCTCTGTGAAGGGTGTTTAGCTAAGTTGACATAGGTCAAGACAACGATGGGTGACCAGTGTGCTGTGGAGCATTTTAGGCCATCGAAAGCGTCACTGCACCACTACCATTAGGTCACACAATGCTTACCTGAAGTCGAGGGCCGAGTGTTCCTTGAGACCATACAACCCCGCGGATAGGGTCAGGAGCCATCGCGGGATGAAATGACCGTTTTGGCACTCCAGGTATGGCGCCGACCATTTAATATGAGAT
The DNA here is from genome assembly GCF_900700415.2 of Clupea harengus. NCBI lineage: Eukaryota > Metazoa > Chordata > Actinopteri > Clupeiformes > Clupeidae > Clupea > Clupea harengus. The sequence goes on from NC_045168.1 coordinate 12,853,903, forward strand.
CTGTCAGAGACGAAACTCTCGCCCCTGCGGACAGAGGCGTCCAGCGACTCAATATCTTGAGTCAGAACACGTTTGTGGAATTGGCTCTTCTTTTTGGATTTAACACCGTGAAACCATTCCGTTTCGGACGTTTTATTCCTCAGGAGATGCTTAGCGGAGCCTGAGAGATCCTGGAGAACTATTTCGCTGCCCTCTCTCGTCGCCCGCAGGAAGACTGCGGGCCCAGAGGCCATGGAGTCAGTGTTGAATGTCACCACGGCCCGGTGAATCTTTGAATCCCCCTCCAGTATGCTCCTAACCAAAGCATAATACCACTCTACGTCTTGAACGAGACTTTGCTCTTGCGACCTGTTGGTCTGCAAGACCATGTTCAAGAAGTTGGCCGCATGCATCACCGTGTCCAAAACTGTGTGCATGGACTCGTGCGGGGTCCTGCTGGAGTGGGCACCGAGCTCATACCTATGTGAGCAGTTCGCAAGCTTTAAGGCAGAGGAGTCCCCTGTGTGTAGAAACTCGTTGACCACCCGCTGTAAAGGTTCATCTGCTTTGTGGTCGATGACAGAGCGCCCCGTGACAGCTTTGAACGGATGAGCTTTACGGAGATGCGTTCGCTGGTTGTTGATGTGCGTGCTGTAGATAGTCTGTCTCGCTCGGTTCTCCCTTTCTTGATCCGCGTTCCACTCCCCATGTCTATAATTTGATCCAATGACAAATCCCACTTGCAAAAGTAATGACAGGCTAAGTATAGCCATATCCACCCTAAGACTTATATCCACTGATACTGTGCGACTCCGTTTAGGCTCACCAGATGAGCGAGAATGCACGCAAGGCAGCCAGTCGTCTCTCAATCAACACAACATTGTCACCTGTAGATGCTGAAGCTTTACGCCCGCCTGTCCGTGAATGGTGAAAGCAACGGCTGTCTGAAACCCCAGGAGTGCAATTCTTCCTGTTTTCTTCTCTTATAGCGGCTGTTGCATTTACCTTGTTTGAGTACGTTGCGCCGTTATGTCAGACACTCTTTGATGGTAAACCAATCCGTTCTGAAGAAGGGACCTGATGGTTCTTGGTATCCTTTCACTGCGATGTGCGACAGACAACCGACACAATTAGAAAGGGGAAAGAGGGTGAAAATCTCAATTATCCGATTCACGGCGGAGCCAGAGCTTCACACTTGGGGGTGACAAAACACACTCCGCCCTCTTCCGTCCATAACAAGCAGCGGTTAGGCGCAAGAACGACAGAGACCATTTGCTTTCCAATCTCGTCTCCTTCATTATCTTATAGGGTTCTTAAAGGACCCTTGATCCGCGTATGGTCGCTGCTGCTGTCACTCATCTCAATGGGGGCGGGTTCGACGGAGTCGCGAGGGAGCTGTCCAGTTCTGACGGCAAAGCCTGCAGAAAAACACCCACGGAGACACACACGCACGGAATCCTGCTCTCTGGCGATAAAACAGAGAAAGAGTGGGGAAACCCAGTGATTTATGAAGATGATTTATGATTCTGCCCACGTTTCAGCGACATTTCTATTCAACTATCTCATATTTTTTTTGTTACCTATACAATCAGTAATGGATTAAGTAAATACAATACAAGTAAATACGATTTAGAGATTGCAAACCACTGACATGATAAGAGAGGCCACTTGGAAGTAGTCTACCATTCTTAAGGATGAAGGCACATGCCTTTAAACAGCGTGTTGTTGAATTAATTCTATTATAACTGATTTTGCAATAACGATGCTTATTTTTGTTAGTGTATATGCTAGAGTCTTCTGGCGAAAGAAAGGTTAATATTTCGCAATTGATTTTGGCAACAGACGTGGTTTCTGTAACGTGTATTCTGACAGATCCTTTACACGAAACGTCTGCATTCATTGCATGGTTTACCACACACGCCTAGTTGCAAGACTGTGCACAATATGATCTAATTTCTCCCACGTAAGGCACTGGCGTGGGCTGGCACGCCGTGTACGAGCATTTGAAAGCCCAAAACACAGTAAACACGAACAAAACGGAGCGATTAGAGAAATAGGACGCGTGGTAGGGCTCAACGCGGAGCCCATTGAAAGTTATGAATCATGGTGCAATGACTCATCCCCTCACGACGGCTTAATCCATTGGTTCCCATCTGTAAGCAATGCAACATGGAGCACAACTGATTCAGTTCCTCCCCAAACCTTGCGTTTATGAAAGAATGCCTTTAAATGAGCATAAGGGTCCTGATAAATTTCTAAGACTTGAACCAATAGACTCAGTGGATAAAATGTAATGGCAAGATTAATAGACATTTATAATAGCAAAAATACAAAATTACTTTGTTTCGAATTGTAACCGAAAGAGCAGTGGAGTTGTTTTTATTTCTCTCTTAATGAATTGGAACATAATGAGCACAACACAAAAATCAGTGCATTGTCAGGAGTTGCTGTTCCAGTCTCAAGATAAACTGAAAAGCTTGGTTTTTATCTATGGCATTCTAATATATGGTCATTCGGTACTGAATCTGTCAAGGAAGAAGTCCCATTAACCATAATATCACCATTGCACTCGTAGTGGCAGCTCACCCATGTTATTCTCTCTTTTCAGAAGTATGTCTGGCGTTAGCTCTTATGGATTGGCTCCTGCTCGCAGTCTCCCCCTCATAAACCTTTACTGACCCATGAATATTTAAAGCACATTTTGCGGTTCATCAGCAACAATCTTTACAACTTGAAATAAGGAGCTTTGTAGCCAGGAAGCCATTAAATGTGGCCCATTATGTCTTCCCTCTGCTTCAACATAAGCCAGGAGTCCAAGGCCTGTGTACTGAATTTAGGCAACAGACAAGCAGAACGCACACACACACACGTATAGAAAACACAAATATACGTATGTATACTCAGAATCAGTGTTGAGGAATCAGGAGACATGTTGTTGTGCAAATGAAATAGTTGAACTCTAACACGTAACACCTACCACCGGATTGTGGGTGTTGTTGCTCCTATCGGTTAAAAAAACACAGACTGAAAGTGCCTGTGCGTCAGTGAATGAAGTACGGCCCAGGTTGTATTTATTTCATTGTAGGTTATCCTGTCTTTCTTAACATTGGTCTTTGGGCATAAGCAAAGTTCCTGTGGAATTTGGTTCGCTAAACTGGTGAATAAAACTTTGGGCCAACTCTTTTTTTATTCACTACAGACAAGTAGATAGTATTATGGCAGAATAGCTTCCCAGATGGGCTGTGATTTCTTTTTTACGATGTGCTTTGTGTTCAGAGAGGAATACAGAGCTTTGTAATCAAACTGTTTAAAAGGAAAAGAAGACAGTTTGGCAGTTCTGCCTGGCCCTCCTATCTGGGTCCTTATTTGGTATGTGGTGAGTGACATGTACTGGTTTGATGCTTTTCTCTATCTCACTTTCCCTCTCACACACACACATATTGTATACACACACGCACGCGCGCGCGCATGCGCACACACACACACACACACACACACACACACACACACACACACACACACACACACACACACACACGCGCGCGCATGCACACACACACACACACACACACACACACACACACTCATACATATGGAAAAATAATATATAGACATGTATGACTACTTACACACAAAGACACACAATAAAGAACCACACACATATTTATGCATGACTCCATCCATATTCAGACACAGTCAGACACACACAAACATGCACATGCACACACACACACACACACACACTCACTATCAGGAATGGAGTCACGGTGTGTGGGCAAGACTCCTCGGCTTCGTGGTGGAGGCCAGAGGAAGACAGGCATGACGGGGGTGACAGGCGGCCGATCTCTCAGAGGCAGCTGCGGAGGGCTCAGCGCGTGTCAGGCACCCACCCCTCAGCTGGCTAACCCCCAGCGCGTGTCAGGCACCCACCCCTCAGCAGGCTAACCCCCAGCTAGAGCCCCTCCACTCCAGTCAGGACTGGCTGAGCCTTAACTGGCAAATATCCGTAGCAATGACAGCTAGAGAAGTCCCATTACAATAGTGTAATATGTATAAGAATTCTTGAACATAAGGCAGAGACCATTAGAATGAGTCTTAAACTTTATTGTAAAGTATTTGCTGATATTACATTCTCACAAGACTACGTTTTTCTTAATAGTATTCAAGTCAATTCTACATTCCATATCCATGTGAATACAATAAAGTGCTGTACTGTGTTATTTAGAGATACAATGCATACCATGCAATACATACAACACATACCATACATTTATGTTTTTCTATACCATACAACATACTTAAATATTCCAAGAGTGGGAGCTGTGGCCTGCTAGGATAAATATCCCTGATTATTTTGTGTTTTAATGTTCTTAACGACAGTCACTTTGCTATGTGCTTATTGTACACACACATGGCTCATTTTCTGTCTGAAAGGCTTTATTTTCATAAATAATGGCCTTCTGGGCAGTCTTAAAGTTATCCTCAAAATCATAGGATTTCTTGTCTTTGTTAGTGCAGTTGAAGGACAGCAAGGTCAAAAACACTGGGATGAACACTAGGCCATGAACTAACCCAAGAACCATAACCAGAAACATAATCTTGAATAAGGTACGGTAGATATAGTTCTTTGAAGTTGCCAAAACTATCACCCCTATTATGGTGGATACGGCCCCTTGTAAAACAGGGTAGCCCAGGTGAAAGACAGCATCTATGGCTTTCTCATCGGCCGACGGTTTCTCACTGGACACAAACGCATATGAGATATGAGCAGAGAAGTCCACAGTGAAGCCAACACACACAACCAGGATGATCATGGATATGGTGTCCAGGTTGACATTCCATAATGCCATGAAGCCTGTTACCCCGGTGATGACTGAGCCAATGGAGAGGGTCACCCATAAAGAGCAGATTGGGTTTGGGATCAGAAGGAGGGAGATGACTAACATCACTAGAGCCGTGAAGCCAATGCTCTGGACAGTACTGCTTTCCAAGATGTCATACTGGTCAAAGAAGATGAATGCAGGATGAAAAACCAGTATGTCAGCGATTTTGCACTTCTCAGCTGTCTCCCTGAGCTCATTAAACATCTTGATCTCCATTGTAGTATTGGCAATGTTCACTGTCTGGATAAAGAAACGCGAGGCGTAGATCTCCTCATCCGTGATGTTCACGTCGAGGCTGAGCTCTGGCACGAGAGTGAAAAACATTGGAAGGTTTGACATGAACGTGGTCTTGTTGTTCAAGCTAAAGGGTGCGAGGCGAGAATAATCCTCGTAGATGTCGAGCCATGACATGTTGACGTCCTTGCTGACGAAGCTCAGCTCCGTGAACTCATTCAGACAAGATCTCAGCGCGGTCCGCTTCGGTTCCTCCCAGTACGGGTACTCCCCTCTCACCATCACCATCACAGTCGGTCCGTACCCAGAGAAGTATCTCCTTTCATCCGCATAGTACTTGTTCACGTAAGAATCATCAGCGGCCAGATTGCTCATTTCGATTCCCTCCTGAACCTGGAAGCAACCATAAACAGCCAGGGTCACGTAGCCCACATACAACAGCACTACGCCCACTTTCGTCCATGGTTTGATCAGGAAGGGACCATAGTGTCTCTTGAAGAAGCGGTTCATGGGGTGCTCCGTCTCAGAGCCCTTTTCCTCGTCATAGTGACCCCCCACACAGCAGAGGGCGCTACACCTGGAGCTCTCCTCAGGTCTCTTGCTCGGGATCTGCATGCAGGTCAGCCAGTGCCCGTTCCTGCTCTCTCTCCTGCCATTGAGTGCCAGGAAGGCTCCGAAGAACGTGATGTTGTAGACATAGCACAGGAAGATGGCGGTGCTGGTGTACAGGCAGAAGTACTGGACGGACGGGAAGTCGGTCATGAGGCCGATGTAGAAGCCGAGGATGTCCGTCACGGTGGTTATGGTGATGGACATGGCTGCCTCTTTGTAGGTGTCCGCCATGCGCTTCTCAACAGGGTCTTTGACGTTGGTCTGCTGCCAGTTTGAGACCATTATGAACATGTCATCAACACCAATCCCTACAGAATAAAAATCAGAGAGCATTTTTATTACAATATTGTAAATATGAAATAGCTGAAACAATATAATGCATTGAGAGAATCAGATCAAATGTATTTTGCTCTCTGAAGGGTAGATGTCTACACTAGCTGCAGTTCATTGTGTAATTTTATACTGTAACCAATATTCTATTGGCTTGTGTCTGTTACAGCTTCATAGTCACATGATCTCCAGAAGATTCCTTTTATAGGATTTCCATTCACTTCATTCAGTGTGAAACGACTGCTGCACTAGTGCCTAAATCTATTGACAGCCTCTCTTTCTGATACTAGCGTGTGACAGAATAGGAATTTACATAAATTGAATAAAGACTTAAGCATTATCAGTCAAGCATAAAGCCAAGAGATTAACAGGCCGCAGTCAAAATTTGAAATTAAAAGCTCGAGAATGTTTTTGACTTCAGTCCAAACTTCAAAGACCTCACAAGATGGAAGCTTTTTAAATGTGTTCTGCAAAACAATGAATATTATGTTTCTTTTTCATATTGTCTTGCATGTACAGTCATATTCATTTTAAAGGGTTGTTATTGGAAAGCCAGTAGGAAAATGTGATATGACGTATCAAATAATAACAAATGATGAATACTATGGTACAATATATAATCCTCACCAAATATAATGAGAAGTTTTTTCACTGTTTGTTTTAAGTTCTTTCAAGGTAACCCAAATACTTTTGATATTGTCGTGGCAGCCTTCAGTGTCACAGGTTGTTGTTGTTTTTTTTTTTTTTTTTTTTTTTAAATCGAGGAATAATAAATGGAAACTATTTCAAACACCTTACCCAGTATGAGGAAAGGAGCGTTGACAGTAGTTATGACGAAGGGAACCCCGATGTAGAGCATGAAGCCAAAGCTAGAGAGCACAGCCAGGCCTGCAGAGAGCACCCCAACGAAGGCCACCCACACCTTATTCCTCACGTTGTCAAACCTAAAGCAAAGCACATGGTAAAAAAATGTGTTTATTGTGCATTTTGTGAACAGGTACAAGGCAAATGTACCAATTTCCTGTGACACATCTTCTGGCGTGTGATTTAAGCTATTCCAAGGTCGTTGACTCATTTCCCCTGACCTTGAATTATGCATCCAGATACATCCACGAATGGCATCTCTACCTTATACGCTCCTTTAGGAAGAGGTGTGTGATTAATAGTCGACATAAAATGCACAGTATCCCCCCCTGTGGTTACTCCAGTGGAGGAAAATACATAATGAAAGTACACAGTATGAAGGATATCATCCAGAATGTAAATCCTTGACCTCTAAACCAACAGTGTTTTAAAAGGATACTGGTCATGTTGAGTGTATTTTTACATTCTAGATAGTCTGGGATGGGTGATCTCATCCCTAAGTGCACTATTACCTTAAGCAGGAAATGACAGAGAAGGAGATGACCAATGAATAAGTAATGCTAAACAGAGGTATGCCATCTGGTGTGTGCTTCTCAAACTCCTCTTGCCTGGACAAGGAAGTGAAGAGAGATATCTAGAGAGAAAAAATACCCTTGTGAAATACTGATCAGCTGATTTCCTATGGTGATAAATTTACAATTTACATTTAGTCATTTAGCAGACGCTTTTCTCCAAAGCGACGTACAAGGGAGAGAACAGTCAAGCTACGAACAATAGAAATCTAGTGTAACTCATTTGAAATCTGCATTATTCTAATAACTGAAAGTATGAAGTATTGAGGATTCTAGTAAATGAGAAAATATTGAATTACAGTATGGCGTATTTAAGTTCAAAGTATTTAAATATCCATAGGATGGTAGGATGAGAGAAAGCAGCATCATGCTCCAAATAACAACAACTAACAACACATCACAATTCTGTACATACCTTAATTTCATCATAGCTGTTTTCAGATAACATCACTCTCTGGAACTGCTTTAGCCACAAGTAGGAGTTTCCACCATCTTCTAAGAAGTAAAAGAGCCTAACAGCCTGGGCACTCTGAACCAGACCCTCCGATAGGTTGACTCCTCCGACTGTAAACCCAAGAAACTCCGGTCTGCCTTTAACTTTGTGCAGAGGAAAACTGATATTTGCACGTTCAATTTTCTGGGGATCGTAACCAATGATGTTTAATATTACATTCGGCATGCACTTGTCTTTCATTTTGGCACACAGGTTTTCATATCTTAAATGCCTGTCATTGGAATCAACAGAGATATTTTTCACTTTGCCGTCCAGATGAATGATGTCTTCAAAAGCGACCTCCGTAAATATGTTGCTGTTGTTTTTAGATGATAAGATAACTGATGCGTAATTCCCCTCAGTGTACAGCCTCTGGATGGAGAACATGGAGTCGTCATGTGGAAAATTGTCTCTGACAAACCTCCTGGCCTCCTTTGACCATCCATTAGTGGGTGTAAATTGTTGTTCGATGTCATTGTCCTCCCGGTCTGCCAGAAAGTAAAATCCCCCTCCTAGACCAGCAGAGACAAGCAGAGGAATGACCATGAAACAGACAGGGTAAGATCCAACCAGATACCCAAGCTTTTCAAAAAGCAAAGAGAGGGGTTTCTGGACACAGTCTGTGCGAAAGCCCGTCATAGCGTCTCAGAAGGCTAATATTTAGTAAGAACAATCACAAAAAGTATCGCTCCATGTGTCCTTGGCACGGTAAAGTTGGACTTTTGCTGTTCGTGTGTTATTTATGTGTCCAAACACGTCTCCATGGTCCACCCACCGATTCTTTATCACCAAACTGAAAATGAACAAACATGAGTCAGGAGAGAGGAAAGGCTTAATATGTTACTCAGCATGAAAACAGAGATTTTATTCAGATTTCCTAAATGTCAAACAATGTTAACATGTGCATACATATTTTGATGTTACTTTGCCCCACTTTTCATAGTGGAGAGGTGAAAACTAAAGTACACGGAAAATGTGTGTAGAGGACTTTGATTGGACACATTTGAAAAATGGGCCAAAATGAGCAAATATTGAGTTTGTTGGGTCAGGTGCAGTTCTGTGGTGCTGTATCATCTTATCAGCTCCTGTGCTTCAGGCAGCTGTTGTTGAGAATTTCAATACGCCGCATACCTGCAGTATCAGGAACATGTGCTGGGGACTTTGAGGCCAACGTAATGTGACGTGCACCTTTTCACCAGCTCTGTTTACAGTCCATCCACACTAAGCTCAAGATAAAGCTGTTGTTTTCAGGAATACATATAGATGAAGTGACATAACTATTGATAGGTGAAAATTCACCCTAGTTACCTCAGGACTCCGGGGCTGCATATAAGTATATTTATTAGACAAACAACAATTGCAATCAGGCTCACTCCCAGCACAAGGCTGAAAGTGAAGCAATGATAAACACATCGCACAAGGTTTATATAGACAGAAGTTTAGCATTCAGCAGAGATAACCACGTGGTGGATTTATGACGTCCGAGGCAAGGATGGAAGTTTTGCACAAGGTCGGAAGAAGCACAGTTCGACCCTTCTTATCACTTCTGGTCTAAACATGCTCTTGTACATATGCAGACAAAGTGGCACCTAATATTCTAAGTTACACACACACAGAAAAGCTATGTTCCTGCTTTCATAAGAACATGATTCATACAAGGAATATATTAATACAAGGCACTTGATTCATATATTCTTAAGTCATTAACAGTGTTTGGAAATTATCTCCATCAACTATTGTAGCCTTGTTAGGGACCGAGGCGGTCACACCACGTTTTTCCAGGATGTGGCGACTGGACTTGGTGAAGATGGGGGAAAAACAGAGCAAGAGATGGTGGTTTCTTATAAAAAGAAAATATATATATTTATTTATACACAAGGGGACTCTCACCAGTAACCCCTAAACAGGTGCCCACAAAATAAAACAAACAAAGCAAAATACAAAACAGTACTCACAGTAACTCAAGTCCTGGCACCCTCGGCACCTGCTTGGCCCATGTAGGCCCAATACTGGCACTCTCGGGGCACAAGCCAGGCCCCAAACTAGGCCCAGGCACTAAGCATGATGCTGAGTACATTAGCTAGCGGTACAAAACAAGGCAAACAAAACAAGCACAAAGAAACAGGCACAATAAACAAGGCACACCAACAAAGCACAGAGAAACAGTGTCCACACAGCTAGACACACAGACACACAGCTAGACACACAGACACTCAGACACACAGACACACAGACACACAGACAAACAGACACACAGACACTCCGCCTCACAGCAGGGAAGGGTTTTACCTTCATGCCAAGGTAATCTCTCTCTAAAGTCCTCTCTCATGAAAATGAGGCACCGGTTGAGCTTAATTGGACCCATTAGGTCTCCCGGGTCCAGCCACTATCGTGAGGGAGCCCGGACCCAACCATTGCGGCGGGGGAGTCCCCACACCAGGGCCAAACTTCTCTTGAGAGTCAGTGAGAAGAGGGGGGATGTCACCTTCTCACAAAGTAATCTTCTGACATGATGAAGACCACTAGAAGGCAAAGGCGTGTTGAGTAGAGGAGTTTCACCGGCAACTTTCCAGCGGATCTCATGGTAAGGAGGGACTGTTTTTAATGGGTCAAACCTGCATTTCTGTGTCCCCATCACACCTGATGAAACTGCATGAAATGATCAGAGGGAGAGTTTGCAAACATGAACAGGTATTAAAAGAATGTTTAATATGTTCACCACAAGGTAAAGAAAATGCTTTAATTAAAAATGAAAAATCAGGAACCAACTTCATTAGGAATTTACATTCATTACCTTTTTACACTTGAGGTCAGAAGTGTACATACAGACGTGGACAAAATTGTTGGTACCCTTCCGTTAAAGAAAGAAAAACCCACAATGGTCACTGGGAATGGTCACTAGTTTCATAACTTGAAACTGACAAAAGTAATAATAAATAAACATTTACTGAAAATGAAGTAATGAAAATCACACATTGCTTTTAAATTGTGGTTCAACAGAATAATAATTTAAAAAAAACGAATGAAACTGACCTGGACCTGGACCGAGGAGGACACCACTGTTGAAAGAAAATCATAAAGAAGCGAGACTGGAATTTGCCTGGAAGTCACATCAGCTCTATGTTAACAGACGCAAAAATGAAGCATACAAAGAAAAGAACACTGTACCTACTGTGAAACATGGAGGAGGCTCGGTTATGTTCTGGGGCTGCTTTGCTACATCTGGCACAGGGTGTCTTGAATCTGTGCAGGGTACAATGAAATCTCAAGACTATCAATGCATTCCGGAACGTAATGTGCTGCCCAGTGTCAGAAAGCTTGGTCTCAGTCGCAGGTCATGGGTCCTCCAACAGGATAATGTCCCAAAACACACAGCTAAAAACACCCAAGAATGGCTAAGAGCAAAACATTGAACTATTCTGAAGTGGCCTTCTATGAGCCCTGATCTAAATCCTATTGAACATCTGTGGAAGGAACTGAAACATGCAGTCTGGAGAAGGCACCCTTCAAACCTGAGACAGCTGGGGCAGTTTGCACACAAGGAGTTGGCCAAAATACCTGTTGACAGGTGCAAAAGTCTCATTGAGAGTTACAGAAATCGCTTGATTGCAGTGATTGCCTCAAAAGGTTGTGCAACAAAATATTATTATTATTATAAGGGTAACATCATTTTTGTCCAGGCCAGTTTCATTATTTTTTTTTTATTATTATTCTGCTGAACCACAATTAAAAAGCAATGTCTGATTTTCATTAGTTCATTTTCAGTACATTTGTATTTATTATTACTTTTGTCAGTTTCAAGTTATTTCAGTGACCATTGTGGGTTTTTCTTTCTTTAACGGAAGGGTACCAACAATTTTGTCTACGTCTGTACACCTTGGCTAAATACACTAAACTCAGTTTTTCACAATTCCAAACATTTCATTTCTATATATATATCTGCTCTGCTTAGTTAAGTTAAGTTACCGTTATTTAAACTACTTTATTTTGATGATGATAAATTCCAGAATCATAGCAAGCTTCACACAACACACACACACACACACACACACTTTGGCCCATTACTCCTAGCAGAACTGAATCAGGTTCGTGGGCCTCCTTGGACGATCCCGCTTTTTCAGTTCAGCCCACAAATGTTCTATTGGATTAAGGACAGGGTTTTATGATGGCCAATCCAAAACATTTACTTGGTCGTCCATTAGCCATTTTGGTGGTATTATTATGATCATTGTCCTACTGAAATATCCATTTGTGTCCAAACGTTAGCCTCCAGGCTGAAAATACCTCGTCAAAGAAACCTCTAAAAATATCCACATCATTTTTCTTCTTCATGATGCCCACACCAGTCCCTCTTGCAGAAAGACAACCCCACAACATGATTCTGCCACCCCGTGCTGTACGGTCGGGATGGTGTTCTTTGGGTTACAAGCCTTTCCCTTCTTCCCCTATACATAACGTTGATCATTATGGCCAAACGGTTCTATTTTTGTCTCATCTGACCAGAGAACATTCCTCCAAAATGTATGATATTAATCACAATACTCATCTGCAAACTTTTCAGGTTATGACAATACAGCACTCTATTTACTAAGAATGGAGATACTTTTGAACCAGTTACCTCCAAAAACTACCACTTCCTTAACTTTTGTCCCTGGATACTTTTGAACCTTTCACATCAAAATGAGTTAATCTCTAGGACTCAGTACCCATCTCTTTCATGAACACTGCGATGGCTATGTGGTCCCGTGGTGTTTAGGCCTATTTGTATAATATTGATTGTACAGATGAACGTGGAACCGCTAAACGCTTAGAAGTTGTTCCCAAGATGAAACCAGACTTGTGGAAGTCTTCTTCATATTTTCCACAATGACAAGCAAAAGGACACTGGGTCTAAATGAAGGTCCTAAAATACAGCCACGCTTACGCCCCCAGTTGACTCCCAATAATGACAAGAAGCTTCAGATAGACTAAGTCATATCAACAGTTTCCAGAAGCTTCCAGGCTATTTAAAGTGACAGTAAACTTGTATGTAAAGTTTTCACCCTGTGGAATTCTGATATTGTGAATTAAAAGCTAAATAAGTCTTGGATCAACTGTAGGAAAATAACTTTTGTTGCTGCTCTCACAATCCAGTGATGTTTGACTGTTCTTTGTAACCACTGCTTTTGTCTGCATGCTGTTGAACTTTTGCACGTAGTAAGGCGCCTGACAGCCTCCCCATTATCAAACTAGTTTTAGCTTGTAGATGTAACTCTGAAGGACTGATATTTGGGACATTTTTACAGATAAGACACAGTGAGCCTGACACACATAAGAGTCTGCACTTGTCATGTGATCAGGTTTGCAACCTAACTTTCCCTTTAGGCCATCTGAACTGACACCGTTTCTAGAGCGCTGCCTCTCAGCAGGAAGGCATGGGAAACCCTACCCATTGTGCTGGACCCCTGGCTGACTTAAGCCATGTCTCACTCCTTTGACTCCCACAGACTTGCATGCATCAGTTTAGCTGAGAACCACCTTTTATGATGCATTTCATTAAAATTTCAAATAAATCTGTTTCCAGTTAAATGATTAAATGACACATTCTGTTTATCTTTTTATATTTCATTTTTTTTAATTTACTCATTTTGTTAAATTCTTTCATATTTCAACAGAGGTCAAATACATTATTTGTCTAATAGCTATTTAAACTCTTTACACTGTACATACAAAAAAATTCTGAAATTAACTGTATTGTGTTGATAGTATCTTTAGTATTATAGCAATCTGCATGTATAATAGATTAATTAAGTATAAAATCATTGTATGTTCAAAAAGTGAATAATTGTAATACCTCATCCAAAATACATTGAAAACATTTAGAACACTACACAGAAAACAATTCAATTTTATCAATAAAACAGTCTCAAGGCGCTTTACAGGTCCCAGTGCCTGGACACTTAAAGGCAACAACTGCCATTATATAATCATTTTCATGTCACATAATACACAGTCTTCTTGACAGGAACATTTGATTGCCAAACCATATACCGAACTATGTATACATATTCATAAAATTCAAATCAATAATTCTTAATCATTATTATGTCACACTGATTAGTTGTAATCCCATGGGCAATGCATTATTGGTAGTCAGGGTCTTGGGACCACACCCTAAGATTTGTTTTGATATGGCACATACATTTGAGTTTGTTTTGTCATAATCGCACGGTTTACATATTGGTTATCGTTTACAAACACATGATTGTCATACATTACAGACTTGTTGGGCACAATGGTAGGCCTATTCATTTGAAATCCGTGTACTGGAGGAATCTCAGGAACATCTATTCTTGTTCCTTTTTCACCTTTGTTGGATTTACATGTAAACAGTGTCAGAAACACAGGGATGAAAACCCGAAAAATTTTGCTCGTTGAGGTAGAGAGAGCAAGCACTTCTATGATGGTAGAAACAGCACCTTGTGCCACTGGATAGCCCAAGACAAACAGTGCCTCTTAGGCTTTCTCATTAGCTGTGCGCTTCTTGCTGGAGACAAAAGCATAGGAGATGTGAGCAGAGAAGTCCACAGTGAAAGCCAACAGATATGCTTAGAGTGATCACAGATATGGAGTCTAGAATCTAGATCAACATCCCATAATGCCGTAAAGCCTGTTACCCCGGTGATGACTGAACCAATGAGAAGGTCACCCAGAGAGAGCAGATTGGGTTTGGAGGGAGATGACTAACATCACTAGAGCTGTGAGCCCAAATGCTCTGGACGGCACCATTTACAATCACATTAAGTTCATTGTAGTTAATAAATATGGAGTGGTACACAAATAGTTCAGCCACTGAGCACATTTTCGCTGTTTCCCTGGGCTCACTGTATAACTTATTTTCCACATCAACAATGTTCACTGTTTGTTTAAAAAAAAAACGAGAGGCCTGTCTTTGGTAATGTTGACATCTTGTCTAAACTGGGGGTAGAGACTGAAGAAGGACGGCAGATTTGACGTGAAAACCTTTTCATCATCCAGGCTGAATTCCTTCTCTTTTGCAAACGTGCCAGAACACTCAAGCCATGACCTGAAGAACTCCCCACCAACAAAACTTAGATTATTCAACCTATCCATGCAATTTCCAAGTTCTGACCTCTTGCCCTTGTTCCAGTAAGGGAATTATTCTCTGACTACTACCATAGCATTTGGACCATAAGTGGAAAAGTATTTATCCTCATTATCATAATAGTCAAACACAAATGAATTATCTCAGATCAATACCCTGTTGAACTTGTGTTCAGCCATACATCCCTGCTGCCAAATATCCCATGTAAACCAGAACAAAACATTTTAGTCCATTTGTTTGTCAGACAAGGGCTATAGAGTTCCTTAAAGAAGATCTTTACAGGCTGTTCTTTTTCTGTTCCCGTTTTCTTATCATAGTCTCCCCCTACGCAACATATGCTATTCATAGTTTTCAGTCACGTGACTACAATAGGTAGCTGACGGGCAAAAAGAACAGCGAAAATGGCGTTAAACAGTGGACAACGTCGAGCATTGCCGCCTACTCAACTACGATCGCCATCAACCACAGACCATACCACTATAGCCAGACAGAGATATTTTGAAAAAAATTAAATGTTTGATCCATTTACTGCACCCGCTGACATTTTTATTTCTTTAACCTCGACGAAGTCCCTGCCAGAGCTCCAGTGTGGAGATATTTACATAATAGAAAATCCGTCTCCTACACATCTCAAAAACTGAAAGCCTGCAAAAGCACAGATAGTTATTTAATTTTTAGAAGTGGATGGGTTCACAACGCTGTCGTCTGGAAGGTGAAAACAAAAAACATCTTTATAATCATAATCAGAGCAAAGATGAGTGCCATTTAATAGCTAGCTACCAGCTAGCGAGCTACCTGCTGTAAGCTACGAGCTACCTGCTGTTAGCTACGAACTACCTGCTGTTAGCTACGAGCTACCTGCTGTTACCTAGCAGCCTTTAGCCTACCCAACGCTGTTCTTTATCATTTGACACAATTTCCTGGTTTAAACAAGTACGAACACCTGGTCTGGCGAATGACAACTTAAATTATCTTCCCATATATTTTTAACTGGCATTGTAGTATTACCAGTTGGATGACAAAATACACTAGCCTACTTGCTTAGGTACTTGTCGCAATCTCAGAGAAGAAACCGGGTTTTTTTTTTTTTTTTGGCAGACGCTAGCAGAGCTACTGGTAATTTTTATTCGGCATTGCAATGCACTATATGAAGTGCGAAGTGCATCTTTAACTAATAATAATTGACAATCATTGAGAAAAATGGAACAGAATCTGCAAATATCCTAGCATACAAATCATGCACCGTTTTCTTTGCCCTCCGTTCTCGTACCTTCATGTGCTGCATATCAGAAATGGCCGACCGAAAAGCGAATTATTCTGAGACGGCTCATGTTACCATGGAAACAATAAACAAAGCTAGCTTCAGTAGCTGCTGCATGAGATATGGCTAACAGAAAAGTTGTCATTTTTCTCAATGATGGTCAATTATTAGTAGTTAAAGAAGCACTATTCCAGTATTTCAAAGAGAATGAGCTGTGGGAGCACAAGAACAGTGAGTGTCTAGCAGCAATTATCATAGACATATATGATATATCTATAACTTATAATAAGGTTTAAGCTTACATGTTGGAAAACAGAACGTCTCATGGAGGATGCTTGCTAACGCTATTTCAGTTATGTTAAGTGCAATGTAGTAAATCAGTGAATTATCAGAGTAGCCTGTATTTTCGTTTGTTCTGAATAGTTAACCTCCTCCACTTAGCATTCTTCGAACAAAAGATTGTGGAAAAAAAATATATTTCATAAGTTGAATTTGAATGTCACTTGCAGCCCAGTTATTCTTGCGTTATTTTGCACTTGCAGAGGCTTGATTGCTAATTTGAGTTACTTTTAAAACTTTATTTGCACTTTCTCTTTACTTTTAAAAGCATGTTTGCACTTTATTTGTATTACTATTTAATTTATGTATTATGATGATTACATTTGTTACTCAAATACATTTGAAATTCAAATTCCAACATTTTGAGTCGTTATTTTAATTTGCTATGGGAAATAATCATTAGATTAGTCGATTAATCGAAAAAATAGTCGATAGATTAATCGATTACCAAAATAATCGTTAGTTGCAGCCCTAGGGTCAGCCAATTCAGCGCCAGAAAGACACCAAAGAGTGTGATGATGTAGATGTAGCAGAATAAAATGGCAGTGCTGCTGTACAAACAGAAGGCCCGGACTGAGGGGAAGTCATTCATGAGGCCGATGTAAAACCCAATGATGTCAGTTAGGGTGGTTATGGTGATGGACATGGCTGCCTCTTTGTAGGTGTCCGCCATGCATTTCTCAACAGGGTCTCTGACGATGGTCTGCTGCCAGTTTGAGACCATTATGAACACGTCATCAACACCAATCCCTAGAATACACAAAGAGCGTTGATGTATTGGGGATGTAATGCGTTACTTGTACTACTACTTACTTTTAATTTCAACATTTGCACATTCAGGAAACCCTTGCAAAGGCCTACAATCAAGTTTACGGTACACGATCACCACATCATGGCATGGAGCCATTTCCTCTATGTCTGTGGTATGATATGATCCCAGAATGAAATACATAAGACAAGATACTACCCAAGAACTAAGAAGGGTGAGTTTGCCACAGTAATGACAAAAGGCTGTTGGATGTAGAGCATCAACCCGAAACGGGAGATTACAGCCAGACCAGCAGAGAGAACACCAACGAGGCCTAACCTTATTCCTCACATTGTCAAATCTGAGAGAAAGGAATGTGTTTCTTAGACCTTATACACACTGGCTGTGATGCATGTGCGTTACCTGTTGATTTTCATTACGCCGCCCATGTTAACAGGTTAGAGCATGTACACTGCCAACGTGAGACGCGCGGCTCAAATCAATAAACAGGCCTTACCTTTTCACCTGACAAGCTACACCTGGACTCTTTAGTTACAACACATTAGATGGGAAATCTACAGCTTCCTTGATATATACTGTTTTATGGTTAATTGTAAAACATATAAAATGTAACTTTTAAGCACATTTAATACTAAAACTGATTTTTAATCAGAACATATTTATTGACTCTTCAAACTCATTGTACTCATTTAACTGCAAATAAATAAAATTTAGACAACCAGTTGATTGTGTGGTGAATGTATTGCTGTTGTATTAATTCATTGTGATCAGACATTACTCTGATGGATCTATAACATTGCCTACCTTAAGTAAGACATGACTGAAAAGGAGATGACAAGTGCGTATGTAATGGAAAACAAAGACGTTCCATCAGCAGTCCGTAGGTTTATTTCATCCTGTCTGGAGCGTGAGGTAAGTGCAAAAACAAGACATAAAATCAATCTGTATACTAGAGTGAATATCTGGAAAATGATGACTAAATCATGAAAGCATTAGATTACCTCATATATAATGTATAAACTGTATACATACCTCAGATTTGCAGTGTTCATTTACAGCAGAGAGATCTTTCTGAAATCTGTCCAGCCATGTTGTGGAACTTTCACTGTCCTTCAAAAAGTAGACACTTGACACAATCCTGTTTCTGAGGTCTGCAGATAATTCCTTTGACCCCATGGCTTGGAGTTTGCTCTGACATGCACTGTCAACTGGTGGACCTTATATAGGCCGGTGTTGGCAATCCCCAATCATGTCCAATCAATTGAATTTATCACAGGTGGACTCCAATTAAGTTGTAGAAACATCTCAAGCGGTATCAGTGGAAACAAAATGCACCTCAGCTCACTTTTGGGTGTCATATCAAAGGGTGTGCACACTTGTGTACATATGATATCTTACATTTAGATTTTTAATAAATTAGCAC
>NC_045168.1:12877766-12890266 GCF_900700415.2 Clupea harengus
AGAGCTGCAGTGGACAGTATGAAGAGCTAGAGTGGTCAGTATGAAGAGCTACAGTGGTCAGTATGAAGAGCTACAGTGGTCGTCAGGTGCTATAAAAACGCGAAAGACCTTCTCTAGTGCCAGTGTTTCGGTTTGTCTGTTCTGGGCTTCTGTAGAAACATGGCGGACTCTGAGGATGAGGCCCCGCTGTAGATACAAAGGGCTCATTCTAAGCTAATGAAAACACAATGGTTTGTAGTTACAGGTGATTATCCACTAATGAAAACATAATTATGAATACTATATTCCATTTCTGCTAATAGACCACCCTTAGTCCTACGTACTGTACCTTTAAATACAGCAGTAGCTTGTATTCTGCAAAGCCAGCCAAATGCCTGCAGTCTAATTTGGCTCCGAACTGTCTGTATGCTGAGATCCCCTACTCCATCTAATGCACCTGCTCTGACACTGCTTTCTGAACTCATTAAAGCACAGCAGCACTGGTTAGGATAGTCTGAATTCGCTTGGCCCATGAACACTCACTCACTGGCACCTGAACACACACACAGAGCTGTTTTGAGCAGCACCAACTATAGTGAAAGACTGTCAGAAGCTGATATTTTTAAGTCATAGAAATGAATAGCAAGAAAAGAAACTAAATATTACATGCAAACCTATACGAGCTCCTTGGGCATACTGAGAAAACAACTATGTAGGCAGTAAATAAAAGAAACGGAGCACCACCCTCATGTCCAACTCATCCTTTAACCCGCCAATTGTTTTAGTTTTAGAGCCAGCTTGGTCGTGTGGCCAGCAGACAGCTGCCCTTGCCTCTTCCCCTCAGCGGCAGGGGTGGGAAACAGTGTCTGGCTTTGGCCGCTCCACAAGGCTACTGCCGCGGTAGCACCTGCTCTCTGCAGCAGAAGCACACCGACATTACACCCGAGGTGACCGTGTTCCACAAACAAGTCGGAAAACAAATGCAATACCAATTGTTTTTATTAGCTATTGTTACCAGATGTTAGCAATACCAGTTGATAACAACGCATTACATGGTATTGGTATTTTGCGCATACAAACACTGTAGCAACATGTTCACAAATAGAAGTTGTTCAGTACTGTGTGTACGACTGACGTAAAGAGACAGATAAGACAGAAGTGCTAATAAAGTTGGTGGGCGGAAGCAGCCGTCTTGGATTCTGAAATCGCGGTTGGTGAAGTTCGTCCGAGTTTCCGATAATTCTGACTTTAGGGGGCGTTCCTGTTGAAATGTACGACTAGGAACCGGGAAATTCGACTGTATTCGAAATTATAACTGGATCGCTTCCATACACACAGATACATACATACAAAGTACGTGTACCTGTAGCTTACTCAACTATTATCGTTGGGCTAATACACAACATGTGTAAAAGCTGTAGGTATAGGTGGAAATGTAAATTGACTGGCTGCCCTTTCTCTACCATTCTTGTGCGACTTTAACCCGCAAGCTTTTCTAGCAATCTGTCTGAAAGCCTTGTGGAAGACTCCAGTCTGGCGCAATGAGTGCATGAGCAGAGTGCGCGCAGGTAGGTAGGTAGGCCATCCGATCATTTCATCCGGTAGGAATGAAAATAATTGGACAAGCGTTTACAGCCCTGTCTCTGACACGATGACAGATTTTTTTTTTTTTATTGTCAGAGCATTTAATGTATACATTGCTATCAGGATGTAAAGAGGATTTCATGTTAAACTGCACGTTCTCACCTCAGTCTGTGATGGTGGGTTTTCTAATATTAACGTTCAGTATGATAACCACTAGAAAGAATATAAGTAGCTTGTAGTAGTTTGCAATATTGGCAAATTATTTAATGGCTGGTTCTTAGACATTGAATTGAAACAAATTCTCGTTGTACTGAGGGTTGGCTGGTGTGGATGCAGTGCCTTCTGCTGTTCGTTTCATGTACTGCACACTGAGATGAAACGTCATAGCATTTAGTTGTATCGCATAATACAATTCCGTTGCATTCATAGCATTATTGAGGTTCAAATTCAGTATTGAACCCTTCATTGTGCTACATGGTAAGGTAGATTAGATGGATGATGTGATAGGAGTCCTAATATTTATATCACACACACAAATGACAGTAATTGTTATGAAATATCTGTTTCCTCACTGTAGCAAGGGGAAACCGAATGCACTGTAGACACAATGTCTCTCTCTTTCTCTCTATCTCTCTCTCTCTCACACACACACACACACACACACACACACTTACACACAGATGCGAAACACACGCACAAACACATAAACACACACATAATATAGGTGGAAACTTGCGTCTGTTCGGGAATCAAAAAGAGACCAGACCAGAACTTTGGTTGTTTTGTTTGAAATCTGTAACATTATTTTAATGAGTTTTTCAATAAAATGTAGTCACAATACATCTTCTAAAATAAAAAAAGAACAAAAGAGGAAATAAAATAAAAATAAAATAATATATTTAAAAAAAAAAATCATAACATGGCACCCAAACTGTTCCAAGAATCCAGTCACACGAGGCACTTTTTCCTTTGTCTTTTGTCCATTTCAGCATGATAAATCATCATTCCTTGTCATCACAATGACCTGATCACACTACTCTCCCAAAGAGGGATGTGTGCAGAGAGTTTGGTACCGTTTGCTGTCCGCACAGGGCCATGCAGATGAGTTGAAAATAATTTCACTTTCCTTCCGGCGGGATCCAGCTTGGCATCTGGCCGTTGTATGCGCTGTAAAAAAATAATAATAAAAGGACCTTCCTACAGCACTCAGCTCAGAATACATCCCTCGTCCAGGATTTCTTTGAAAAAACAGACAAACAAACAAACAAAAAAAACACATTTCAAGTACACAGAAAGATATTTACATTTTTGCTTTTGTTTACACGACAAGTTGTAACAAGCAACAATGCGTTAGTCAGCATACCCAGAAAGCGCATACATTCTTCATGAAGGTAACCATAGGAAGAATTTGAGCATTGTTTCAGAAGAGAAAAGAGGCTCCACTTTCTGATAGAATAACAGCTTTTCTCAAAAAAAAGTTAAAGAAAAAATCTTCAGTAATAATCTCATGCTCAATCACTTCTTTCAGATCTTGTCAGTCCATGGCTTTCATGTGTTACATGTGTGTGTGTGTGTGTGTGTGTGTCTGTGTATGCCCTCCCAATCAGTGCACACACTCACACACACCAACACTGCCTTTCCATATTACTGGGGTTGTAGTGAAGGGGAGAGGTTCTCTTCTCATGTCTGTTCCAGTATGAGAACATTCCAGGCAAGGATACACACAAACACAGAATAATCCAGTTACTTTCCTCACGATCCTATACACATATAGATGTATATACAGTTTTATATCATATTTATATAGTCATATATACTTTATAAAAAATCTATTGTGCAGTAACTTTAGCTTATCTACATATGTAACTGTACATGGTTTTGCTCATTCTCAAACATACTATGGTACACACACATACATACATACATACATACATACATACATACATACATACATAGACCCATGTCACAGCACACCCATGTAGATACATACACACATACATACATGCACACACACACCCATGTCACAGCACACCCATGTAGAAGCGTGAGCGCACCACCTGCGCCCCAGAGAGTTTGTGTGGGTGGGCGTCACCTCCTACGCACAGTCCTGCTTTGTTCTTGGCCTGTGGTCCCCCGCCGTTCACCTGCTCTCCCCCCGGGGGGGTGGCGCTCCACCCCCGTCTCCTCCCGGCTTCTGGTCCGCGGCGAGGGCCACGGTCGTCTGGGGCTCCGGGCCTCCACGGACGTCCCTCTCATGGGCGATCCAGCGGTGGATGGAGAAGTCCTGCTGCGAGCCGCACTTGGGCCGGAGGTGGTCGACGGCCGTCAGCTCGTCGGCGCCCTGGGCCACGCCACCCTGCTCACTCCAGTCGTGCATGGCCTGCAGCTGGCTGAAGTCGCGCTGGCCGCCCAGGGTGTGGCGCCGGCGGAGGCCCCGGTTGCGGCGGCTGGACCGGCGCGGGGCGTCCGGAGAGTGGCTGCGCTGCTGCGAGGAGGCGGCGGCGCCCAGGACGTCGTCGGCCGACCCGCGCACTCGGAACTTCAGCCGTTCGGTAAAGCGGACTCGCCAGTTGGGCTCAGAGGCGCTGGGGTTGGCTGAAGAGGAAGAGGAGGAGGAGGAAGGGGTGGTGTTGGTGGCTGTGTTGGTGGTGGTGGTGGCGGTGGTGGCAGCGTTGCGCTCAGAGTCACTGCGGGACGTGGAGCTCAGACTGCCGGTCGAGCGGCCCTTCTTCATCACCTCCAGCATGCGCGACAGCCGTTTCCCTGACGATGACGTCAAGGACGAGGCCTTGGCCCCTCCTCCTGCTACACCAGTGCCTGCTCCTCCTGCTCCTCCTCCGATGGCCCCCACCCCGTCCACCGACGAATCGCTGTCCGTCTTGTGCCGCAGGGACCGCCTCCGGGCGAGCGTGTCGCACTCGATCAGCCTATGGGAGGGCAGGGAAGGGCGGCTGGTGGGCGTGGCGGCGGGACAGCTGGCGGCTGATTGGGCAGGGGGAGTGCTGACCTCAGGGGTGGAGAGCGCCGCTCCTGTGGTTGCCGCCGGCGACGGTCCGGAACTGGGGAAGACGGGGAAGTCGCTGTCGCTGTCCGTCTCGGCGGGGCGCCCCTCGCTAATGAGCTCGCTGCGCTCGTCGTCGGCCTCCTCGCCACCACGGCTGCCGCTCACCGACCCCACTTCGGGGCTCAGCAGGCTGGACTCCACGCCTGTCAGGAAGGTGTTGGAGGAGGTGGTGGAGTAGTCGGAGGTGATGGAGCTGACCTCCGCGCCGGGAGAGGCCCCGAGGGGCCCGCCTCCAGGCTCCAGCCCCGCCGAGGAGAGCCAGCGGCGGGGCCGGCCACGGGGCACAGATGCCCCCGAGCTCATGGTGCCCAGGTCGGATGTGGGCTCGTCCAGCAGGGACGAGGATGGGCCGTCGGACAGCGACGACTTGGGGAGCACCAGTGCCACTGGCGTGCGGAGGATCGGGGAGGGAGACGGAGATGGAGAGGGGCACGGCGAGGGGGCAGAGATCGTCCGCTTGTCCCGCAGGAAGAACGAGTTCCGGTGCTCCTTGCGGCTCTTGGGCGTGTCGGCAGCCGCCACTGTGGCTTTCCCGTTCTCCCTCTTCTCCTTTCCCCCTGCAGGGGGGCTCTTGGGCTGGGGGGCCGGGACCCCGTCGTGGGGCAGCACGGGGTCCTGGAGGGTGAAGACAGAGTCCAGGTCGTCGTCGGAGCTGCTAGGCTGCTGCTTGTCCTTGTGCTTCTTTCGTTTGCGGTTGGCCGCAGCAAAAATGGAGGAGACCAGCAGCTCGCGGCTGCATTGATCCTTCCCGTAAGCCCAGGAGTTCTGCTGCAGACAGACAGGGAGACACAGACAGATAGACAGGTAGAGAAACAGACAGATAGACAGGTAGAGAAACAGACAGATAGACAGGTAGAGAAACAGACAGAGAGACAGGGAGAGAAACAGACAGATAGACAGGGAGAGAAACAGACAGATAGACAGGTAGAGAAACAGACAGACAGACAGACCGACAGAGAAACAGACAGATAGACAGGAAGAGAGAGAAATGGAGAGAATACAGGCATGAGGGAATGACAGAGAAGAGAAAAATGTGGATTTTAAGAACAAGAGAGAGGACGAGAAAGACAAGAAGACATAGTCATTAACAAGAGAAACTACACAAAAGAGAAAGATAGCTATTCACAAGCCACCAGTCTGTGCTGCAACATCACACAGAGTCTCTAAATGAAAGACATCCTAAAGCACTCTTCAGATCCTTCTTTACAGTACTGTATGTAGAAAGGATGTGGAAGGAAAGCAAACTAATTCAAATGCTCCGGAAGCTTCTATTGGACTATGCATAGCAAGCATTATCTCTCTTTTTATATTCTAACGTTTCAATATACATTGGAACGATTGGTGGGCTGTTTCATAATCAGTAAACTGAGATGGTACTGGAAAATGACGGGATTACTGTATAATATATAATATAAAGCAGACACAATTTGGGGACACAATTTTTCAATGCAAATGGGAACAATTTCAAATAAACTTAAATATAAAATAAAATCTGCACAAATCTATGTTCAGTGATCCTTAGTACACTACAGACCTCCGCCCCCCACGCCACACACACACACACACACACCTTTCAGCTCCCATTCACTTTCAGACAAAATATGGGATTACAAAGACAAACTCATCAGACAATTCCCAATAAAGCAAGTCTACTGCATGACAACTGCTTATGGGGGTGGCAGTAATGGCAGCATCAGCAGCAGAAGCATTCTTTAGCAACACCGCATGATTGGAATGCACTGTTCACATTCACAGCCAATGAAACAGCTGGATGAGAGAGCGCACTGCAGACAGTGAAGCACGACCTCTCTGCCACAAGCCAAACGCAACCAGTGACAGGCATGGAAATGACACATCAAAAAATCTTCAAAGCTTTTAGGGATTTGGGATTTACAGATGCATCAGCAACTGCATGTGTCCTTTTTTTGCTTTAGGTCTCTGACTTTCAACTTGTGTCTTATGTTATTAAGCACAACCCTGAGGGGGAAGCGTGAGTGAGCCTTGGCTGCTGAAGGAGCTGAGCTGGACCTACCTTAGCCCCGGCCAGCAAGCCAGAGAGGAGAGGAGAGGAGGAAGGAGGAGAGGAGAGGAGGGGGGAGTAGGGCTGCAGAAACTCACCTTGGATTTAGCGGAGTCGCTAGTGGGTGAATCTGCAAGGGGAGAGAAGAGACAACATGTCAGATTATCTGTTCAAAGGCTGAGAAGAGATCAACAGAGACAACTGATGTGAAGAGAGAGAGAGAGAGAGAGAGAGGGAGGTGGGGGGGGGGTACAGAGAGTGAAAGAGAGGGATTGAGAGAGAACCACAGGAAATGTCAGACCCAGCCAATCACCATGAAGAGACATACAACAGGTGAATGAACAGGAAGTGAAAAGCAGAGAAAGAGAGAGAGAGAGATGGAGGGAGAGGACAGGACGGGTAAACATCACAACAACGGCAAGACAGACGAGAGCAAGACGAGCTCATGCAGATGTGATGGTGCACGTGTGGTGACTTCTGTGTTACACTCAGATCCGACAGCAGGGGGTGCTCTTTTCCCAGCAAAAAAAATGTAAATCATCAACTCTGGCCAATCATCATCACCTGAGTGGAATGAATGTCTAACCCAGGTAGAGGTTCTCTTGAGGATGCTGAGTGCAACTTTTGGTGATGAGGAGACAAGAGACGGCAGGCGGATGAACGAACGAATGAACATCACAGAACAATGACGGGGGGGGGGTGAGGATGATGAGGGTGAGAGGACGGGCCGTGAGGCAGGCCTGTTTCTTCTCTTCCACAGGGTCTGAGATGAAGCAGTGGAGTGGGGGATGTTTTAGGTCATCATCATGATACTATCATGGCCATGTCCATGTTTAATGTCCAATGATAACGGTAGCTGTCATTGCAATGAAGCTGGTTATGTTGATTCAATGACAGGACATATTTATTGTTATTTTGAAGTTGACATAGACTAATGAAAACTGAAACACTGGACGTCCACGTGACCTCAACGTGAGGAAGAGAAATGTGAAGAGTGTGTGAGGGTGAGTGTGTGTGTGTGTGTGAGGGTGAGGCCTGAATGAACGGAGATGAGAGACAAAGTCGTGATTGAGTGCTGACGAGAGACGTGGTCATGGAACGAACCAAGGCCAGACATGACAGGGGGGGTCAAAGAGGGGCTAGCTAAGAGCTGAAGACAAACAGCTACAGGAGAGAAGAGAAATGCCAGTGAGGACGACAGAAGGAGTCAAACTCGGGACAAACCCGCCCACTGCAGCTGTTTCTGAGGTCTCCAAAGACTACTATTTTAGCGTGTATTTTTTGGCATTTTTGTGTTTTCTTTAGACAAACAAAGCCAAGCCCCCCTACAAACACCCCTTTTTTAAAAAGTGAGATTGATGGTGAAGTCTGCGAGCGCCAGACCATGAGGTGGTGGTTTTTGGAGAGTTTGTGTTGTGTTGTGTTGTTTTGTCATTTGTTTGTTTGTTTGTTTGTTTGTTGAAGACCATACCATGCTATCTCTCCTCTGGGGCGGGCGGCTTCAGAGAGGGAAGCAGAGACATTGGAGAGTCTTTCAGACAGTAGCACTGCTCTGGCAGGCACAGACAAGGCAAGAAACACAACGCACACCAGACACACCCGCACAGACACGCACGCCTCGCTCAGTACCCACGTGACCGCTCCGCTCTCTCGGTGGCTGTGCCTGTCCTCCTCTCTCCTCTCGTCTGGCTTTCAGTGCACTAGATTTCGCATGATTCATTTTATTTTCTCTCTCTCTCTCTCTCTCTTGCTCGCTCTCTCTCTTTCTCACTTCCTGGCTGGCTGGCTGGCTGTAGCCCTCTTCAGAGGACGGGTGGGTTGCGGCACACCAGGCAGCTACAGTGGGGACAGCAGTCTTCCTTCTTCCGACAGTTCCAGCTGTCCATCACTGACACTATAGAGTCCATCAGTGACATCATGGTGTGGTAGACTCCTCCCACTTGTCCTGTGTCAAGATCAGTATGTGTGAGTTCTGGGAACGCCACTAGGAGACGCGACAGAGGGACGCTAGAGACAGAAGGATCAGAGGGTTGGCTTGATGGGGGAGCTTTTGTGTGGTGGTTGTTGCTGCTGTTGTTGTTGTTTTTGTTGTTGTTTGTGCTTGGTTGGAATAAGATAACATGCTCTGTTAGTGGCAACAGGAGAGTTGACCAAAATTAGACTGACAAGACTGACTGACAGACAGACCAACGGCACAGCAAATGTTGAGAATGGAAAAGAGAAACATTTGAGCCAACGAAAAGAGATAGCCAGAGAACTAGAAATAGATAGAGAGAAAGATTGAAAAAAAGAAAATGACCACTGAGAACTTAGGATATAAAAAGCCAGAGAAGATGGGAAACAATCAAAACAAAACCAAAGAACTCTCCCAAACCAAGCAAACTAGTTCCAAATCAAGAGCCAAAGAGAGTCAAAGTGTGTTCTTGCAAAAAATTCTTTGCACGAAAAAAAAAAAAAGCAAATCCGACATAAGCTTACAGTACGACACGACCATAGCCACAGCACGTTCTACTGAACTCATGGTGAAGCAGCATGGTGGACAAATAGCAGCTTTAAGAAGGCATCGTCTACTCACATTCCCCTGTGTGGCCAAGCCTCCCAACAGTCATCCACTAACCTTAGCCCAAAGCCCGTTTCCCAAGGTGAGAGAAAGACAGGGGGGGAGGGGGCGCGGACTCGGCCCCAGAGAGAGGCTCAGGTCTTGGGCACACGTTACCTGAGACGTCCCCGGGAGAGGGGCCCGTCCTGCCGATGTTGGTCAGCAGGTGGTTGATGTTGGGCACGGGCTGGGATTCCACGGCGTTCTCCTGCCGTACCGCCGTCTAAGAGAGAGAGAGAGGGAGAGAAGGGGAGGGTGATTAAAGGAGGAGTGAGGGATTGACTGCATCACAGAGAATGATAGGGAGGGAGGAAGTACCCAAAAATAGGTACAGAGTAACACAGGGCGAGCTAAACTCAGTGCTATTGTGGAGCAAAGAGGATGGCTAAAGAGCAGAGACGGAGAAGATGAAAGACAGCATGTTGTCAGACACGAGAGAGTGAATACATTTGAGTCGCAGAATCAGCAGTGGGGAGGAAGAAAGAAGCAAAGAGTAACGAGAAACAAAGATGCTAGCAGAGTGAAGTAGGCACGAGAGCACTGGGACAGTGAGTGAGGGGTGTGTGTGTGTGTGTGTGTGTGTGTGTGTGTGTGTGTGTTGGTGAGCGTGAGGAAGGATAGAGCCTCATTAGGGGGCAATGGTGCCAGTACCCACCACAGGTTCCTCCGTGCAGCCATCGGTGAAGAACCAGTCGTACTGTGGAAAAAAAACAACAAAGAACAACTGTGTCACTCCCCACACACCAGAGCTCCAGAGACGCCAGCAAACACACTGCAGTTTGATCCTCAGTACGTCTCAGTATGTCCCAAGCCATGGAGACACTGTTCTCTCAAAGCACAGCCCTGAGCCAGGGGCCACGCCACACTGAGCTTCTGGGATAGCACAGAGCAGCTGTCAACATCTCTTATTAATTCATTTATGTCAGGAGTTTGTGTGTATGTGTGTGCGTGTGAGAGAGGGAGAGAGACTGACTGTGTGTGTGTGCATGTGCGTGTGTGTGAGAGAGAGAGAGACTGTGTGTGTGTGTGTGTGTGTGCATGTGCGTGTGTGAGAGAGAGTGAGAGAGAGAGAGAGAGCGAGAGAGATAGACTGCGTGTGTATGCATGTGCGTGTGTGAGAGTGAGAGAGCGAGAGAGAGAGAGAGACTGTGGGTGTGTGCGTGTGTGTGGGTGTGGGTGCGTGTGTGTGTGGCTGCGTCGCATTTGTTTGTATGTGTTTCTACGGTGGCCTTAGGGCTGGATTAGGGCTTGCTTGGTGTGTGGGGAGGGACAGTGTTTACGTGTTTAAGTATGTGTATGTATTGTGTGTTTGTGAGGTGGTCTCACGAGTTGGATGAGGGTCTCCACCATCTTGTACTGGTCTGGCATGTGCGTGTGTGTGTGAGAGAGAGAGACTGTGTGTGTGTGTGTGTGTGTGTGTGTGTGTGTGTGTGTGTGTGTTTGTGAGTGCCAGCGGTGGTCTCACGTGTTGGATGAGGGTCCACAATCTTGTACTGGTCTGGCATGTGCGTGTGTGTGTGAGAGAGAGAGACTGTGTGTGTGTGTGTGTGTGTGTGTTTGTGAGTGCCAGAGGTGGTCTCACGTGTTGGATGAGGGTCCACAATCTTGTACTGGTCAGGCATGTGCGTGTGTGTGAGAGAGAGAGAGACTGTGTGTGTGTGTGTGTGTGTGTGTGTGTGTGTGTGTGTGTGTGTGTGTGTGTGTGTGAGAGAGAGAGAGACTGTGTGTGTGTGTGTGTTTGTGTGTGCCAGCGGTGGTCTCACGTGTTGGATGAGGGTCTCCACGATCTTGTACTGGTCAGGCATGTGCGTGTGTGTGTGAGAGAGACAGACTGTGTGTGTGTGTGTGTGTGTGTGTGTGTGTGTGTGTGTGAGAGAGAGACTGTGTGTGTGTGTGTTTGTGTGTGTGTGTGTGTGTGTGAGAGAGAGAGAGAGAGACTGTGAGTGTGTGTGTGTGTTTGTGAGTGCAAGCGGTGGTCTCACGTGTTGGATGAGGGTCTCCACGATCTTGTACTGGTCTGGCATGTGCGTGACCATGTGCGTCATGTTGTCGTCTGACGTGCGGACCAGAGTCGGCCCGAACACGATGGCCAGGTTACGGGGCTCCATCTGGACGGGACAGACCCACAGAACCACTATGAGAACTCACACCCCCACACTGTATGGCCACATGGGAAACACATGGCCAGAGAATGGACACTAAATAGGTGGGGATTTCTATATAAGAAATAATTGAATGAAAACATCTGATCTCATTTAAAGCGTTTAGATCTGCGTGGGCACCCACCTTGTTCTTCTCAGAGTTGTCAGCCACGGCCTTTAGGTGAGCAGAGAGGAACTTGAGGGTCTCGTAGTGGTGATCGGGCAGCTCGTGCAGCTAAGAACAGAGAACAGCGTTTCCGTTAAACATGCCTCTTCTTGGACAAAAACTAAAAAGCCTGTGACTGACCAAAACTGATCTTAGAACAGTCAAATCTCGGAAAAGCTCTATGCCAGTGGAACCCACCATTCTCTTCAGCACTTTTAGCCTCTCCGTCGGGTCCTCAATTCGATTGGCATCAATGAAGTCAGCGTACTTTTCTAGAGAGGTCAGACAGAGGAAAAGACAGAGATGAAGGGAAAAGGAACAGTCCGGTGAAAATCAGTTTATCATGCAGTGTGATTTCAGTGTGTTTCCACTAGATGGATGGCCACAGCATTTAATAACACTACTGTCAACATGGTCATACATCACACACACACACACACACACACACCTCAGTAAGTTGTTTGGCACCTCAAATACAATAGCTGTGTCATCCATCAGGAGTCTTACCATTTGTGAAGAGAGGCTCAGGAAGTTTCCGGAAGAATGACTTGAGTAAACTGCTGATCACGTTAAGATCTCTCCATTTCTGCCAAATCCAAAAAGGGAGAGATGACACGACTGACAGGCAGAAGATGAGCTGACTGTAAATGTGGTGTACGAATGAGACAATAATGAAAGAGTACAAGAGAAGAAAGACGCAACAGTGAGACAAACACAGCACAAACACAGCAGGGACAACCAGAGACTCGCTCTCACAGAGAAGAGAGAGAGAGAGAGAGAGAGAGAGAGAGGGTCATGCCAGTAAAGTTGGTTGGAATTTGTAAAATAAGTCTGTGATAGAGTGGAGGGTGGAGAAAGAAAGAAAGGAATGAGAGCGAGACAGAAGAGGAGAGAAGAGAAAAAAGTAATGAGAGAGAGTGAGAGAAGAGAAGAGAAGAGAAGAGGAG
>NC_045168.1:12892766-12907766 GCF_900700415.2 Clupea harengus
TACATTTGTCTCATAATGATGAACTGAACCGAGAGAATGTCAACCACTTCTATTTTGCCTCAAGCCTCGGAGCCTTTCTTAGGGCCTGAACTGGCTAGAGGTCAGAGGTCACTTCCACTCCAGGAAACATTAGCGCTTCCACTCTTTCACTCCACACTTGCACTCTTAAATGGAGGAATGGAAATCCAAGCCATCATTTTATGAGACATTCCAGTTTGCTCATGTCCCCTCACCTCTGAGTCTGAGTGTGTGTCCCCTCACCTCTGAGTCTGAGTGTGTGCCCTCTTCATCTCTGAGCCCAAGTGTGTGCCCCCCTCATCCCTCACCTCTGAGTCTGAGTGTGTGCCCTCTTCATCTCTGAGCCCAAGTGTGTGCCCCCCTTCATCTCTGAGCCCGAGTGTGTGCCCTCTTCATCTCTGAGTCCGAGTGTGTGCCCCCTTCATCTCTGAGCCCAAGTGTGTGCCCCCTTCATCCCTGATCCTGAGTGTGTGCCCCCTTCATCTCTGAGCCCAAGTGTGTGCCCCCTTCATCCCTGATCCTGAGTGTGTGCCCCCTTCATCCCTGATCCTGAGTGTGTGCCCCCGTCATCCCTCACCTCTGAGTCTGAGTGTGTGCCCCCTTCATCTCTGATCCTGAGTGTGTGCCCCCCTCACCCTCATCTCTGACCCTGAGTGTGTGCCCCCCTCATCTCTGACCCTGAGAGTGTGCCCCCCTCACCTCCTCGTCCTCATTGCTGTTCTCCTGGATGACCCTGATCCACGTCAGCATGTCCTCGCGGTCCTCCGCCTGGAACAGGTACTCGCAGTCCGACGTGGTCAGCCGCAGCACGTTCTTGCGCTTGGTGTCGCTGTAGGAGATGTCAATCAGGCAGGCCCTGATGCTGATTGGCTGGGGCTCGTCATCCATCTGGTGATTGGCGTGGGCCTGCCCCTCCTTCTTGTCCTTGTACAGGCAGAGGGAGGAGCCTCGGAGCACCGCATACATCTGTTTCCATGGACGCATGCCGCCACCTATACGCTATAGATAGACAAATAGAGGAACATTGGTCATGCACTTCTGTTAGTGTACAGTGACTCCCTAGACACACACACACACACTTGCATACACAAACATGCAAACAATACAAAATGAATGGCCCTGGGGTTCTCTCTATGCTGTAGGTCAGTATAGGTAGCTGAGTGTGTGTGCGTGTGTGTGTGTGTGTGTGTGTGTGTGTTGGCTGTAAACAGGGTAAACAGGAGAAGCTGATAAACATGAAACATGCACCCAATGAAACCCCTGGTCCCTTCCCCAGCTGTCAGCTCATCTGCCAGGAGTATTCCCCCCCTAGGCAGAGTCAGGGTCACAAACCCCTCTCCCTCTTACACACACACACACACACACTCAAAAGACACACCACATACACAAATACACACACACACACTCAAAAACACAAACCACACACAAATACATAAACATCCTCACACACATACTCATTTGGTCTCCCCCCTTCCACACACACACACACACACACACACACACGTGCGCGCGTCATTAGGAATCAGTAAGCACAGTAAACATCCACCAGAGGCAGATAACTAGGGTTGGGTACCGAGAACCGGTACCAATATGGAACCGGTTCCAATAGAACCGGTACCTACCCGGACCGAAATGCAACGCAGATTTCGGTGCTTCATTTCGGTGCCTGAGCCAATTGAACACGGTCGCTAGGCAGATTCTGTGGGGCACATGTAAAACTGCCCCAGCTCCCAATGTAAACTTTGTCCTGTGTCGCTCACGCTCATTGGTGTTTTCATAGCAACAGTCTTATCTGATAAATGCCGAAATGAAGCACCGAAATCTGCGTTGCATTTCGCTCCGGGTAGGTACCGGTTGTATTGGAACCGGTTCTGATATGACAGTGAAGAGCAGGCAAGCACAAACAAAACTAGCCATCAACCTTTTAACAGAGAAAAGGTACCGGTTACCGAAAGGTAAACGGTTAAAAGTGTGGCTGTATTTCGCACAAAAAGATTCAAACATCGCGACGTGCAGCAAATGCAACAAAATAATTGCGTGAAAAGAGGGGAGAGAAGGCAAGAGTCAACGGCAGATCAGCAACCGAAGACTGAAAAATATACGGAGATGACAGCTAAACTACCAACGGTAGTCTCTTAAAGGGGCAGTACACATTTTCTAGTACTCAGTGTGTTCAAGTAACAAGAGTAACTATAAACAAGATAGAAAAGATCTTAATTAATCATAAAATGGTGAAATTTCATGAAATAAATGCAAACAAAATAATACATTTTTGACTCCAAAGTCCAATATGCTCATATTTTTGCAAAAGAAGTTTGAAGCTGTTTTTTGTATTTATTTATATTTATTTAAGTATACTATAAACTGTTGTTTACAGTTAATATAATGTTTATAGTTTGAAGTTAAAAAGTTTGAAGCTGTAGTTGGAAGCCAAGTGTTTTATATGTATTTATATTTATACTTTAAACAGTTCATATATTGTTCAATTTGAAGAAAAAAAATTGCCTTGGCAATACAAAAAGCCTTTCTTTAATGTCGTCAATCGTCGCTTTGTGCTTTAAAAAAAAAAAGTAGCGGTTCAGGCACCGGTATCGTTTTAAAAGTAGCGGTTTAGCACCAGTATCGGAAAAAACCCATCGATACCCATCCCTAATTGTGTACTTTCAGATACATATCTGTGTGTACAGGCCTCATCGACAGCATCGGAGAGGGTTTTCTCCTGTGCAGGTCATGCGATTAGTCAGGAAAGGTGTCGCATTTTGCCGGAGAAGGCAAATATGCTGATATTTCTACAAAAGAATTGCTGAAGTATTGAAGCTGTAGTGTGTGTACAGAGTGTGTGTGTGTGTTTTGTATTTATTTAAGTATAGTCTAAACTTTTGTTAACAGTTCATATATTATTTAAGTTTTAAGTTAAAAAGTGTTTTGTATTTATTTATATATATAATCTACTTTAAACAGTTCATATATTTGGCAATAAAAAAAGCCTTTCTTAAATGTCGTCAATCGTAATTTATTTTTTATTTTTTATAAAAGTATCGGTTCCGGCACCGTTTAGGCACCGGTATCGTTTTAAAAGTATCGGTTATGTACCGGTATCGGATAAAAACCCAACGATACCCATCCCTACAGATAACCCATATGGGCACTGGGTCAAAAACTACAGTTAGCCCTAAGAGAAAACACTCTCAACCACATCTGGAAATGAAGCGATATTTAAGGTGAACATGGAGTGTGCATACGTGTGTGTGTGTGTGTGTGTGTGTGTGTGTGTGTGTGTGTGTGTGTGCACGTGTGTGTGTGTGTGTGTGTGTGTGTGTGTGTGTGCACGTGTGTGTGTGTGTGTGTGTGTGTGTACCTTGCTCTTGTCTGAGGTGATCTGACGGAGGTACAGCAGACCCTCTTTGGTGGCGTCACTGAACACGTCCGAGGACGAGTCCCTCCTGGATGAACCCGAGTCTTCGGAGGACTTATCTACTGCCTGGTGGACAGCAGGGGAAATAGCACAGTTATGCACACTTATACAACACACACACATACACAGATGGACACTCACATAATCTGTACACACACACACACACACACACACACACACACACACAGATGGACACTCACATACTCTGTACACACACACACACACACACACACACACACACACACACACACACACACACACACACACACACACACACACACACACACACACACACACACGACTTTACTCTATCCTGAAGCACAGCAAAACAGCTTACATAAACACACACAAACACCCCCTCCCACAAACACAGACACACACACACACAAATTGCCATTAAAGTAATTTATTTGTGTTTCCATTGCAAATAACTGAGGAGGACTAAGTGACACAAACACACAGAATCCAAAGCCTATTCGACTGTGTGGTTTCTCTTGATTACATGATTGAACAAAGGGAGTCATATCCTCCTCTCTCCTCTCTCTCCTCTCTCCCTCCTCCTCCTCCTCCTCCTCCTCCTCCTCCTCCTCCTCTCTCTCTCCCTCCTCCTCCTCCTCCTCTCTCTCTCCCTCCTCCTCCTCCTTTCTCCCTCCTCTTCCTCCTCCTCCTCCTCTCTCCCTCCTCCTCCTCCTCCTCCTCCTCAGAAATCCTTTAATCTAGGTGTGGCCCTATTCTGGGAAATGAGGATTGCAGGGACCAGTACTTCCTCTTCCCCCTTCAAGTGTCTTTCATGCGCATTGTTCTCCTCATCACACACACACACTCTCTCTCTCTCTCTCTCTCTCTCTCTCTCAGGTAATGAGCACCTCTCTCAGCTTCAGCTCTGGCCTTCCTCTGTGCTCAATACCTGGTTGTGCTTTTCTGAGCCTGAAAACACACACACACACACACACACACACACACACACACACACACACACACCATCACACAAATGCAAACTTCAGGACTCGTTCACAGGCTGCACGCACGTTGCACCATTTTCTATGTTACTGTGTCGGACAATTTGATCCAAGGCTTTCATGTCTGCCTATCAGCTTACACAATCCATACGTTTCTTCAGCCGACCGCAGCAGAGAGGCCTATAAACCCTGATACTCCACTTGGCCTTAAGGAGGTATGTAGGCACACAAAGAATCCCTTTCTCTTCCCTCCTCTGCTCCCATCCCTCCTTCCCTCCCTCCTCCTTCCCTCCCTCCTCCCTCTCTCTTTTGCAATCTCTGCCTTTCCCTGCTCTGCAGTCACTTCCTGGTCTCCCAGCTGCTGAGGTCTGGGGTGGCCAGACTGTGTTATCTGGAAGGCAGTGAGTCAATCATTGAGCTCACTCCAGGATCAGCCATGTGCACACGGCTCTTGCAGCAGGAAGCGCCGCCGCCGATCAAAGTGCCGTCCCAACACACACACACACACACACACACACACACACACACACACACGATAAAACCCAAGTCATGGCCTCAGCAGTTCACTGAGTGTAATGGCACCGGTGTGATGTGTGTGTGAGGGTGTGTGAGGGTGTGTGTGATGTGTGTGTGAGGGTGTGTTTGGCATGAATAGGGGGGCGGGCACTCACCTTCTTTAACCCTCTCAGACCGGTGTGATGTGTGTGTGATGTGCGTGTGAGGGTATGTGTGATGTGAGTGTGAGGACGTGTGTGACATGACTAGGGGCGGGACCACTCACCTTCTTTAACCCTCTCAGACCGGCAAGGCTTTTCAGACCCCTCCTGTGAAGAACGAGAAGAAGTACATTCACTTAAATGTGCTATTTGACCTCTAATCACATTTATCAATCATACAAGATGCAACTATATCTCTCCCCAGACACTAAACCCATGCGAGACATGCTGCCCAATCAGAGATGCTTCTGAAACTAGGGAACCTTTCAAGAGCTTCAAGAGAACATAACTTTAAGTAATATCTCCCATAAGGTCCCATGAGTTCAGACAGTACATGCTTCCTACATGTCTGTTTTATGACAACCAAAAATAGACAGCTACAGCCCTATATTGCTCTCTGTTATTCTTTTTACTTCATGAATGTTAACTTCTCCTAAAGTTTTCATGTTATGTTCTGTTGCGTATTGGAAAAGAGATGTGAATGTCATCATTTGTTAAGTGATACCATCACATCCTGCTTCTGGATATACCTAAACAAACACACAAACACACAAAAACACACACAAACACACACACACACACACACACACACACACACACACACACACACACACACACACACACACACACAATAAAACACACACACTCACACACACACACTCTACCCACCCTCTTCCTTCTTCCCGGTAGTTGTCCAGGCCCTCGTCACAGGACTTGGAGCGTTCGGTTTTGGTGGCGGAGTCCGAGCTGAGGATGGTGAGACGCAGGGAGTCTGTGGGAGACAGAGCTGTGAGACTAACGCCACCGGCACAGAGGGCATAGCCTCCATCAGGCCTACACTAAGGGCACAGAGGGCATAGGCTCCATCAGGCCTACCCTAGGCCCAGGGCAGACTGGAGAGGTGCCACTCACCTTGGTCATGTGACAGCTGCCGGCGAATCGGGGGTGAGGGGGAGGTAGGGCTGGGAGGGATGGTGGTGATGACGGGGGTTACCGGGGTGACGGAGATGACAGCCGAGGCTGGGATGTGAGTTCCGTCATGGTCCATACTGGGACTGGACGGCTCATCTGGGAGGAAGAAAGAGACAGACAGAGAGAGAGAGAGAGAGAGAGAGAGAGAGAGAGAGAGAGTGATGAGAGAGAGAGAGAGAGACAAAGGAAGAGAAACCATCAGAGAGGAATAGTAAAAGAAAGAAACAATAACATTTCCCACGAACCGTGTGATCTGTCTCATTAAACACTAAGGTGAGAGAGGCTCATGAAACTCTCCACAGCACACTAGACCACAGACAGCAAAACTCTTGTTCACCGGGCTGGAGATGGAGGACTGCCAGCCGCCACAGAGATAAGCCTCACCTTCCTCATATACAAACACACACTCACACAAACACCATATAAAGAGAAACACCAGGGTGTATTGCGTCAGCCTGACCGCACCTGCATCATTGTCAGCGTTATCCGAGGTGTCTACAATCATCACCTGACTGGCAGTAAGAGTCAGTCGTTTGCCTGACCAAGGAGATGCCCAGGCCAGACATCAAGCCCCACCCCCCGTCTACTGGCATGCTGATGTCACTTCCTGTCTGAAGCATGCCAGTGGGAAATGTGGACGGGTGTAAACAGGTTGCATCAAGATTAATCTGGCTATCAACACCACACCCATTTTTGGCTTCATATTCAGACCGATTGAATCTACGTTTACTCAACAGGTCTGGCTGGGCATCTGACTGATTGTCTGATTCAACCTGAAGCTCAAGCTCAACACACACTGTTGCACTCGTATTGGAGTCTGGCGTGGAAGTCTCCGGTTAATAGTAAACCTGCAGGTAGACTGCAATAGGGTCTGAGGACCTGGACCTGGACCTGCTGCAGACGTTGGAAATGCTTCAGTATCACTTTGGACTCAAAGGAGTATTTTAACATTTTGCGATGTTATCACATCGGTTTCTTAATGAGTGTTTTTTTGGTGTAGGATGCACTCTCAATGAACCTGTTCAAGTCAGCCGCTATAATCAACAAAAATAACAAGCGCAAATAATATTAAAGTGAAATGAGGGAGAAAAAAAAACAACAACGACAACGAAACACAAATGAACTCTTGTTAAATATGAGATTAAATTCCACCGTGTGCACCAAAGCACAGCGTTTCGCATTAAGTGGCACAAATTAATATGAACCATTTGACCTGCTTTTCCATTGGCCGGGAGTGCGGCAGTGGAATTTCTCTCGGTGGCCCTGCGATGCCAGCCAAGCCGTGCCAGCGGCTGCCAAGCGGGACAGATGTTGCCAATTTCATATGTTTGTAAAGTGGTCAAACCTCCGTCGGAGCAGCCCTAGGCTCCAGGGCCACAGCTCATGCTCAAGCTGTGTGGGGGACTTGGTGTTTTAAAGAATAACCTTTTGCCTGGAATCTTCTTTTTAACCCATGACTATGCCCACTACTTTAAAGGTGAATTGACAATGTGAGAAAACACTCTGAATAGGTGTGTGTGTGTGTGTGTGTGTGTGTGTGGTTTTATGTCTGTGTCCTGTGTAAGATATGATTAACCCTTCTAGTTTCTAGGCCACTGGCATCATGTTTTGAGTGTGTGTATGTGTGTGTGTGTGTGTGTGTGTGTGTGTGTGTGTGTGTGTGTGTGTGTGTGTGTAGGTGTGAGACTGCATGACTTAGACCCCTAAGTATGATGCAGGTTCAGGCCTGGGCAGGTTCAGCAGTCTGTAAGCTCTGGCCATCCGGTGTGATCCAGTCTGCCTCTCAAACTTCTCTGCCAC
The DNA here is from genome assembly GCF_900700415.2 of Clupea harengus. Lineage (NCBI taxonomy): Eukaryota > Metazoa > Chordata > Actinopteri > Clupeiformes > Clupeidae > Clupea > Clupea harengus. The sequence goes on from NC_045168.1 coordinate 12,900,647, forward strand.
CGTACAAACACAGGACATCGCTCCACTTCAACACATTCACATCTATCTCCTGATGTGGCATGATACAACATGGCCTCCCCATATACAGTCTTGCATCAAAAACACACTCAGAAAACACACTCAGAAAACAAACGCAGAACACTATTGCAACACCGCATGGCATGATTGAATGTGAGTTTCTGTTTGGACAGCGCTGGCTCTCCACGGCTAACCGAGTGAAGATAAATACAATGAGATTTTGCCCTGGTTATATGTGAAAAAAAAGTATCAGACAAACCGCAGGAATTTGAGTACTTTAATTGCTGTTAAATAGCTAGCGAGAGCTGGCTGGAATGGGGCCTCTCTTTAAATAACATTCCAGAGTACAGCATACCACCCTCTGTTTGCCAACAATCGCAATGAAATCAAATCAGACTGGGTTGGTTGTTCTGGAATGTTCTTATTTCTCCTGAGTTATGTCACATTGTGTTATTCTCAGCATGACAACCTGCTCTGGTTTCAAAGCTTCGCGGGGAGCAGTGAAAGGGAGAGCGTGGCGAGAGATATGTGTCCTTTCCTTTCTTTCTTGCTCTTTCGCTCTCCCTGTATCTGTCTATTTATTTCTCGCTCTTCCTCGTAGCTATACCATGTCACATTATCCCTTTAAGAACATGATGCAATGTTCTAGCTTCGGGTCATGTGTGTCCCCTTTGCAAAAAGCAAAAGGTGTTGCCATAGTCACAAGCGTTTCCTTGTGTTTCTCTAAAATCAAAATACAACCAAACCAGGGAAACATCCCAATCTTTTAAGATACCGTATATAACATTACATTTTTAAATTTCAATAATGACATGTTTCAAAGCATGCTTGTCTAAGCAAGAGGCTTTGCTAGCTGCCCCCTGCAACTGAACCATTGTCACATCAGCACGTTAGCATGTTAGCACAGAGATCTTCCGACTGACTTCATGCACTGACCTGTGGCTTCTGGCAACCAGATGAAGATGCACTTAAAGCCTCCCTCTCCTTCTCCTTCCCCCCACACCCAGTCTTATGGCTTCACCTCATAATCCCATGAGTCCACTTGACTGGAACGGTTTGGAGCCGGTGATTCATGTAATGCTATGTCACTAATGAAATAGAATTACACAGTCCAGACAGACGGCGCACGGCACACACTCCCTGTCCTAGCATGACTAACCCTGAGATCTTTGCCTAAACAGATAGCTCCTTTTATTGGCTAATGCCAAAACACCAGGACGTGTCCCATATCAACTCCGGGGTAAGTGACAAGGAACCGGCGAGCAATAAAGCGCCTTTGCATTGCAAATGGTTCCACAAGAGCATTGGCTACAGACAGTGGTTAACTGTAGAGATAAAGCCAGTTATGGAGGTAGGAGGTAGGCTTTCATCTGCTCGTGGAGAACTGGGTGAATGGGGGGGGGGGTTTATTTACACACTGATCCGGTTGGTGGGTGATCTACGGTCCTCAGTCCTCCGACTCATAACTCATTCCACCTGCTGTAGCTGGAGGCCAGTAACTGATATACAGCAATGTGACGAGTGAAGAGAGAGAGAGAGAGAAAGAGAAAGAGTGTGTGTGTATGTTTATGTGTGTGTGTGTGTGTGTGCAAGGGGGAAAAAAACTGCCAACTGACATGCAAACCACACAGTCTCCCTGAGGGCGACATTTCTTTCAATTTGTGGGTATATACATACCTGTGTGCAAGCCTGTCTGTGTGTGTGTGTAAGTAACTGTGTGTACACGCGTGTGTGATTTTGTGTGTCTCTGTGTGTGTGTGTGTGTCTGTGTGTCTGTGTGTGTCTCTCTGTATGTGTGTGTGTGTGTGTGTGTGTGTGTGTGTTAGCACTCACTCCCATTCCTGAGGAAACCTCTGGTACAGTAGAGCGAGAGCCAGAACACACATCCCCTGCCATGCCTCTCCTGTATTCCATAAGCACCCCCTCATTCCACGTGAGCTACGCCAGGCTCCCCTGAGATACGGTGGCCAGACCATGACAACACCTCCATACCTCCTGGCCAGATCCATCAGGGTGAGATCAGCCTCGGTGTGTGTGTGTGTGTGTGTGTGTGTGTGTGTGTGTGTGTGTGTGTGTGTCTCTGTGTGTGTGTGTGTGTGTGTGTGTGAGAGTGTGTGTGTGTGTGTGTGTGTGTGTATCTCTCTCTGTGTGTGTGTGTGTGTGTGTGTGTGTGTGTGTGTGTGTGTGTGTGAGTGTGTGTGTAGTAGCGCACCACTCCATCTGTGTGTGTTTGCTCTCCCTCTCTCCCTCAGACCCCCCAGCCTCCGTCAGCTTCTTCTCCCCCTGCACATTGTATTCCTCAATCTATTCATACGAACGAGTACAGTACACCCCTAAGTTGTATGACCATTATATTTGCATACAATAATTACATACCACTAAGCTGTGTGCTGGCATTATGAACACATTGTATACCAACCAAGCAGTTCTGGCATTATGAACACATTGTATACCAACCAAGCAGTTCTGGCATTATGAACACAGTGTATACCAACCAAGCAGTTCTGGCATTATGAACACACTGTATACCAACCAAGCAGTTCTGGCATTATGAACACACTGTATACCCACTAAGCTGTTCTGGCATGATGAACACATTGTATACCCACTTAGCTGTGTGCTGGCATTATGAACACATTGTATACCCACTAAGCTGTTCTTCAACCACTACTTTGAATGCTGGCTCTCTCCATTTTTATCCACTTCCAATCTTGTATGTATAATTCATATACCATCTTGTATGTATTATTCATATGCCATCTTGTATGTATCATTCATATAACACCCTGTATGTATCATGTAATCTTATGTATCATGTAATCTTGTGTGTATCATGTATATATGCTACATGTATGCTAACATGTTAACCCGGATGCATGTATGCTAACATGCTAACCCTGATACATGTACGAACTCCCCTTATAAGCTGGGTTCTGCTCAAGGTGGCTTCTTGTTAAAAGGGAGTTTTTCCTTGCCACCATCACCATAGTGTTTGCTGTAGGGAGTTCAGGGTCTGGGCTCTGTTAAGCGTCTTGTGACTATTTCAATTGCTATCGGTGCTACATAAATAAACACAAATTGAATGGAATTGAACTGAAAACCTCCACTCCTAGCTGCCATAGTGTCAGGCTAGGCCTGGCGTATTTATCTGCATCGATGCTTGTATGTATGTCTGTTCACATATACAGGCAGGAGTGTGCCTGTATTTGCGTGTATGTATGTATCAATGTGTGTATGTATGTATATATGTATGAATATATGTGTGAATATATAAGAATGTGCTTATGTGTATAAATGCACTGGAGCCCATAACTCACCGATGAAGGGGATGGAGTCGAGTGAGTCGCCCAGGCTTGAGACGGAGGCGTTGTGCTGCTCCCCAAATCTCCGGATGTGCACCTCCCTCCGAGCGTCATTGGGCAGCCAGCAGACCCCCCCACCCTCGGCCCCTGCTCCTGGACTCCCTGGACTCCCCGGGCCCCCAGCCTCCGCGTCGTTCACGGCCAGGATGTAAGAGGGGTGTCGAATAGGGTGGGGGCCGGACTTCTCACGGCGCATCACCACCACCACCTTAGCCTCCGCCCCCTCCAGGCCCTCCTTCTCATTGGCTGGCTCCTGGCTCTCTGTCCGGCCCACTTGGGCCCTGAGCCGTGGCGCTGTGCCGTTACTGGTCACAGCGGAGGGGGTGGAGTTAGTGGCTCCACCCTGCTGGAGTGTTCTTAAGGCGGGGCTTTTGGAGGGGGCAGAGCAGGAGGCGGATCTCACCCCACGGCTCACCTCCTGACTTCCTGGTTCCTTGAGGCTGTCGGCACGCCCCCGGTGCTGCAGGTGCGAGGGGACTGACGAGTGGGGCAGGTGGTTGCCCACGGCAACGGGTCTTTGTTCTTTGATTGGGTCTTGGGAGGCGCTGGAGCCGCTGATGTGACTCTGGACCGAGGCCAGGGCCGAGGCGATGTAGGAGGCGGCCGAGGCCGAGGCGTCCAGGCTGGCGGCCTTCACAGTCAGCCGCGAGGCCCTGCCCCCCGCCAGCGACGCAGGGTGTGGGCTGGCGAGGCTGGAGCCCAAGCTCTCCGCCCTGGGCGCTGGAGACGGGTCCGTGAAGCCGACGCTGGCCCCCATGTTCCTGAGGGGCTGGGAGCCCCCTCTGCCCGAGCCGCAGAGCCGACTGGCCCGCGCCTCGTTGCCCTGGAATATCAGGTGGCTCTGTTCGTCCACATCCACCAGCCGGGTGGCCAGCCCCTCGCCGCCGCCCTGCCTGCCAAGGTAGTCGCAGGAGCGGGCGCGCGGCTTCACCGCTCCCCCTGACAGTGTGGAGGAGGGCAGGGCGTCCTGGGAGGCGCTGCGGGGCCAGTCCCGGTAGAGGCCCCGCTCCCCCGGGGGCCCCAGGAGGCGCTCCTGAGAGACGCTGCGCAGGGGGGTGACGACACCGGGCGATACGTACGCCCGGTCGTGTGACGTGCTCCTTCTCCTGACCTGTGACCCCGAGAGGCCAGCCGAGTGGAGCCCGAGTGGGGTCGACGACGCGGTGGTGACGGGGGGCGGGGTCTGTTGCTGGGAGACACTGTTAACGTGGGAAACGGTGGCGGCTCGGAGGCTGTCCAGGCGCTCTTGGATGGTGCGGCAGCCGTACATGTAGAGGCGCTTATTGTCGATGTACTCCTTGTAGGTGGTGTAGTTACGCCAGTCGATGTTCTGGTGGGGGGAGCCGGGGGAGGGGCAGTTGGAGGCGGGTGGGGAGGGGCTGTAGTGATTGGGGGAGGTGGCTGAGGGGGAGTTATCTGGGTGCAGCTGGGAGGCTGCTCTCGCAGAGGGGCTAGGGAGTCTGGAAGCTTCCATGGGTCGGGATGGGGTGTTCTGCAGCTGTGGCCCCGCGGAAGAGCCAGACGTGTGCCGGTTCTCTTCGGTCCGATGGCTGGGTCCCGATCGTGGCCCTCGAGGGCACCGCTCGCTGGAAGGAGCCGCCAGGGTGTCCGTCGGGGGGACCACCACAGTCCTCACGCTCTCGTTGCATACACACACCACTGTCTGGTTCTTGGGGACCTCCGTGAGGAGGAGGGGAGGGGAGGGCGGCACGGTGATCTCCCGCCGGTAGCCCAGCTCAGGGGTGGCGGAGGGGGATGCGGGGGCTTCCGTGTGTCGGGGCGAGCCCGCGGAGGCTGTCGGGTGGTCTGCCGTTTGGGCCATACCTGACGAGGCCTTGGACTCTATTCGAGGATAGCAGACAGGGGGAGGTTCCGGGATGTTCTGGGCATTCCCACTGTACGCTTCATTCCCTTTGAGATACGCATCCTGGGAATACGCCTGGAGGGAAAAACACACACACAAGCACTGTGTCAATTATGACAAAAAAGTGAAGAAAATACACAAAACATATGGAAAGAAACAGAAACCAAAGACATAATAATGACACAACAAACACACTTAGCACAACACAACAACCAACAACAAGCATTTCGTCCTTTCCTGCATGAAGCAATATTGCGCTGAAGCTATGCATGGGCAGCATGCACTGTGCAGAATTGCTGATTTGTCCTACAAATAAAATCACGTAATGCTCTGTAGGCACAACTTATAGAAGGAGAGTAAACAGCTGACGTGCTAAGCCTGCCTGAGGCACGGATCCCAGCACATGTGGATTATGCTTAGAGGAATCAAAAAAATGATTGTAAATACTCAGTTTTGGCTTCCTGACCAACGCATCATCAACATGGCCTTTTAACTGACCAACCACGAGAGGTGAGGAGAGGTCAGATGATCCTATCACCCTCCATTCATTTGACGAGCAACAGATGCGTGAGAGTATAGGAAGGAGGAGAGATAGAGATAGAGAGAGGAAGACAGAGAGAGAGAGAGAGAGAGAGAGAGAGAGAGAGAGAGAGAGAGGAAGGACTGAAGAAAAGAGAAAATAGGGCAAGCTGCCAGGGCCCGGAATAAAAGCCAGTGACCCTGAGGAGGGATTAAAGGCCTGAGGCTTACCCACCTTTGGCCAGGGTGAGAGGCGAAGACACGAGGACAGGGAGAGAGGGAGCGTGGAGAGAGGGAGGGAGAGAGGGAGAGGAGGAATGGAGGGAGAGGCAGCGTGCCCCTGCCGCCCTGTCATGCTGGCCGTACTGGGGAGCGCCACCTCGGTAAACATCTCTCTCCCTCGCGCTCGCTCCCTCGCTCGCTCTCACAAACGCTTCGCTCTCTCGCCCCAGCCCAGCCCAGAACACAACACGGAACAAAAACAAACGGAACTAGCAGCTGTAGCAGAGTACCAGCAGAGTGAAGTTGTAAAGCAAAAAGAAAAAGTATTAATCCATCTTGAACGAATCAATCACATCCCAAATAAAAGAAAACCCCAAAATGAAAACAGAAAGTTGTAAATCCATGTGGGCGCCTGTCCCGGGAGCTCGACTGCTCACTGTGCCCGTCGCACTCACAGAGAGAAAGAATGAGAATGAGAGGGAGGGAGGGAGAGAGGGAGGGAGGGAGAGAGAGAGTGAAAGTCCAAAAATTGAGGTGGAGAGAGAAAAAAAGGGGCGTGAGTGATATCACTCTACCTGTAGTCTCAGGTTACAGTGCAGCATAAAGGCAAAGCTGCTGCCTCCCTCTCTCTCCCTCTCTCTCCCTCTCTCTCCCTCCCTCTCTCCTCTCTGTCCCTCTCTCTGCTTGCCTGCCTGAACGCACACTCAGCAGAGAGAGGGACACAGAAAGAGAGAGATGAGAATGACAGGAGAGAGAGAGAGAGAGCAAGCAGAGAACAATACCTGAAGGCTATAGCCAGACAGAGAGAAGAGAGGAGGTGTGGATTACATGCATCTGACAGCAGGAACCATTTTCTCCAGCAAACGCATGCACTGAACTGAAGGGGTCCAGCAGCAATGCAGATGCTGACAGGTCTATATGAGCATGTGAGGGAAGTGAGAATGAGCACAAGCAGTTCACACACACATGTGCACACACACACACACACACACACACACTGAATAAACATTCGCTTGTAAACAAGCAATAACAGAGATGGAGAAAAAGGAAGGGAAATTGTGAGAGAGAGAGAGAGAAGGAAGGAGAGAAGGACAGAACACAGTGATGAGTGAGAGAAGGGCACGCAGCAGATGAC
>NC_045168.1:12912766-12915266 GCF_900700415.2 Clupea harengus
GGGCTGCTGGCGTTTGTTTCTGAGGAGATTTCTCAACGCTCTGGGCCTCCAGCAGAGGATTAGGAGGATGAGGAGGAGGAGGAGGAGGAGGAGGAGGAGGAGGCTGTGGTCACTCACCTGTTCTGTATCAAAGCGATCACCTGGGAGTAGGTCTTTCCAATTATGCTCTCCCCATTAACTTTCACTATCCGGTCCCCTGAGAGAAGAGGGATAAAGTGAAAAAAAGAGGAAGGGAGAGACAGAGCGAGAGAAGAAAGGCAGAGGGAGAGAGGGGGAGAGAATGGAAGGCAGAGAGAGAAAGGGAAAAAAGGAGGAGAGCATCACAAACTGTGTCATGTTTCTACATCTTAGCCATTATCACATGTAGATTGGTGTGCGCGTGTGTGTGTGTGTGTGTGTGTGTGTGTGTGTGTGTGTGTGTATGTGTGTGTGTGTGTGTGTGTGCTTTTCTGTTGTGATGTGAAACAGGCTGCACTCATGCCAGACTCTTCCTGTGGGTTTGGAATAGACTACAAAGCCCACAAGCCTCAGATCCCTCTCCAAACATGACACACACTCTCATCGCGGGGGGAGCCACGTCTCGATGGGAATATCTATGCAGACCGAGTTTAGAATCATTAAGAGCTTTATTTTTAATTTTTTTCCCCCCGCGATCCACAGGAAGGCCGATAGGGTGTGATGGCCACAGCAGATAGCCCAGAAGAGGAGGAGAGGACTGTGGGAAAACTGTGGGGCAGAAAAGCGACCTGCTCGCTGGTCCCAAGAGACCACATGAAAGCGAGACTGATCGGGGGGTAATTGGGGGGGTCATACACGTTTGAGGGTGTGGGCCAAACTTTTGAGCAGAGATCACATACCCCCTCCTGCAATCAGGCATGCCATCTCATAACAGAGAAACAAGGAAATGCCACGCTGGGTACACTACAATATAAAAACTCCATTCATCTGTCATTTCGCAGGCTGGTATTTGGTTATAGTCATGCAGCTGAGTATGATATCTTACTATTCAAAGTGCGCTGGCATTTAGAGCAAACAGGAATACTGACACCTGGTCTCCATGGTGATGTGCGAGAGGGGGGAGGGGGCTTGGCATGACTTTACCTGTGCAGAGTCCAGCTCCGTGGGCAGGGCCTCCCTCTTTCACCTGCTTGACGAAAATGGTGTCCATTGGCTCCAGCCTGTTCCGTGGTCTCCCTGGCAACAATGACAGAGCACAAAGCGTGTCACTAAAGAGTTGTAGCACCATGTCCAACTAAGGTAAAGAGCAGGCAACCAATCAACAGTTCTCTCTCTCTCTCTCTTTCTCCTTCCTTCAGATTAAACAGGTCATGACGGAATGACAGCTTACACACGCATCCTTGTGCGAGCGCACACACACACACTCCTGAACACACGCGTGCACACAGATACACACACGCGGTCAGCTCATTTAAGGGATACCAAGCTGGGCTGTGTGGTCAAGTGAAACAAGACAGCGCAAGCTTCTAATCAAGCAATTAGCCTAGTTAGCCTGGAATTTTAATGACAACCGTGACCGCATGCATGTGTGTACACCCGCAGGCTTCTATGTGTGTGTGTGTGTGTGTGTGGTGTGTGTGTGTGTATGTATGTGTGTGCACAAAAGCTACATGATCGTGAGGGGACAACTCTGACCTACTAGAAACATCCATGTAGGAGAATCTTAGGACTCACACACATAACTCAGCAGTTCTAACTGATCTGAAATATATCAATGTTTTACACCATGATATTTCACATGATAAATTGCAGTTAATCAAAGTGGTCTTTCTTTGGCTTTCTCTCTCACACCTCACACAAACACTCATACTTACCAGGGATGCACTGGTAGCGTGGGCCCACGGTAACAGTATGGTTTTTGTATCTTAGCTTATATTTTAAACAATAAACTATTGGTTTTGCCTAAAGACAAATAAAAGTTTCTATTAAGAAAAATGGCAGCATGACAGGCTTGGCCTGGTTTCTGTCTCCACAGTGAGGTAGCTTTCACTTGCTATCAACTATTAGTGGAGAGAGCTACATACAGTAGGAGCCACATAGTCTCTGTGTCAAGTTGTCTTCGATTTCTCTCTGTGATGTTTCATAGAGCTTTGTTGCCGAAAGCTCGGGCCAAGGTCAGGAATAAGCATTACATTTTGGAGCAGATCTGACTCACAGGGCGGCTCCGTGAATTTCGCTTCACTTTTGCTAACGTCATTTATCTTTGGCGGAGGTCTGCGCTCTCCGACTGCCCTTTTAGTTTCATTATTTTTTAATTTGTTGGAGGGCAACAGCACGAGAATTTGGTGTTTTTGCAAACGAGTGAACTGTCCTCACTCCACCCGGGATATGGCTGTGTGATGGCGCCATAAATGAGACCGTCTCAGGACACCATAACAGAAGTGTTTCCACTGCAGTAGCCAACAGCGGTAAAGCAATGCTTGCAGACTGGATGAAAATGACAGGCATATTGCAGTACCACGGTTCATGTGTGTGTATTGAA
>NC_045168.1:12917766-12922945 GCF_900700415.2 Clupea harengus
CATCCTATCACTATAACTATTCTCCAGCGCTGCGCCCCAATCTGGACCGTCACAAGCCCAGTGCAGCTGATGAATGTCCTTTATGGGCTTTTATAGGAACCATTCCATTTAGTTCTTGATGGGATTCCCAGCTCTCTTCTGTACCAGCGTGATGGGTGGTTCTCTCGTCCTGCTCCAGCTGTGTGGTATTTGGGTAGGCGTGTGTGTGTGTGTGTGTGTGTGTGTGTGTGTGTGTGTGTGTGTGTGTGTGTGTGTGTGTGTGTGTGTGTGTGTGTGTGTGTGTCTATGTGTCTGTGTGTGTGTGTGTGTGTGTGTGTGTGTGTGTGTGTGTGTGTGTGTGTGTGGTATTTGGGTAGGCGTGTGGCCCAGAGGTGATGGGGCTCGCCGGCATTGCCCACCTGCCCCTTTGATCCTGTCAGGGCGCTGGCCCTAACCAGATGCAGCACACTGTAGGTCTGTCTTGCATTCTGAGTGTGTGTGTGTGTGTGTGTGTGTGTGTGTGTGTGTCTAACTTACTTTGAAATTGTACTAATAAACTCATAAAAACAAAGGCATGCACGCATACACACACAAACAGAGAGAGAGAGGGAGAGAGAAAGAGAGACAAACACACACACACACACACACACACACACACACCGACACACCATCTGAACTTCCCTCTGAATAACACATTCTTTCTCTCTGAAGTACTCCTGAGGCATTCATCAGAGAGTTCCGGAAACGCACTCCAAGCATGAAGAGAAACGGCTGAATGTCACTGCTCTGACACCACAGTGAACTCATCATGTAGTCTAGCAAACACACACACACAAACACACACACACACACACACACACACACACACACACATCTATACCCAAAACGCTCTTGATAACACAGATTAAGAGTGTCTAGTGTCTATGATATTGAACCTGCTGTAGCCAACCTAATATCTGATTGTCTATCTTCTATGAGTAAGTTGGTCAGTTACCTGAACAAGCCCATGTATGTTAACACAGGCTGTATAGGGTTTTCCCAGGCATATGGTGGTCTGGATACAGGGTGAGTGTGTGTGTGTGTGTGTGTGTGTGTGTGTGTGTGTGTGTGTGTGTGTGTGTGTGTGTGTGTGTGTGTGTGTGTGTCTGTGTGTGTGTGGCAAAGGAATAGGGGTTTCTCTCAGACGTAGGCCTCAGCAGGATGGCTATGTTGTTTGGGCTCTGCTCCCTCTGTGCACAGCTGGCCTGGTATGTGTGTATATATGAGTGTGTGTGTGTGTGTGTGTGTGTGTGTGTGTGTGTGTCTGAGTGACTGCATATGTGTGTGAGTGTGTGCTCTTCGTTTGATAATGTTATTCTACACAGGGCTCTGGGACACACACCCACTCACACTCTCCACTGCCTAGCCATTACGCAATCCAGCAGCCCAAATTCCTCCACCTCGCTCCCTCCCTGCCTTCTCCTGGGGCTCTCTCTCTCTCTCTCTCTCCCTCTCTCTCCCTCTCTCTCTCTCTCTAGCTCTCTAGCTCTCTTTCTCTCTCTCTCTCCCTCTCTCTCTCTCTCTAGCTCTCTTTCTCTCTCTCTCTCTCTCTCTAGCTCTCTCTCTCTCTCTCTCTAGCTCTCTCTCTTTCTCTCTAGCTCTCTCTCTCTCTCTCTCTCTCTCTCTCTAGCTCTCTCTCTCTCTCTCTCTAGCTCTCTCTCTTTCTCTCTAGCTCTCTCTCTCTCTAGCTCTCTTTCTCTCTCTCTCTAGCTCTGAGAAGATACAGAGAGAAAGAAACACAGGGCCTGAGTGAGAGAGAGGGAGGGAGAGAGGGAGGGAGGGAGGCCGAGAAGGAAAACAGTTTCTGTTGTTCTTGGGGAAAACTGTGGGACTATCTTTGCACAAACACACTAACACAGCTGATGTGAGGGGAGGGGTGGTATGTTTGTTTGTGTGTGTGTGTGTGTGCTTCTTTGCGTGTATGCACATGTGTCTGAAAACTGAGCGGACAGACATGTAACCATGTCCCCTTGTGGGACGACACGCACAAAGACATCTCCACTAGGACCGTCAAAGAAACATTGTGATTCGTCTGACCCAGCACCAGTCTTTTTGTTTCGAGATGTCAGTGCTTCAGATTAAGAACAGCTGTTCCCAAATCTGCTATTATAAGCAGGGAGTAAACCCCAGAGTGTTCAGAAGACTGTTGGCTTTCTCCGTCTGAGGAGGGAAAAACAAGGGGATTTCTTCGGACACGTTGAGAAAAAAAAGTCACGTTCCCATGGCAACAGAACCAGCGGGAGCGTCTGTGTGTGTGTGTGTGTGTGTGTGTGTGTGTGTGTGTGTGGCCGAGTCCCTCTGAACCGTGGCAGAGATTGCATTACAGCATGCCGGGCTGTCAGAACAGCCCCTCCCGCACCGTACGAGCCCTGTTGCCTGGAAACAAGTTTCTGCCCTTTTTCTCCTGTAGATAGAGGGGAAAAGACACCCTTTCACCCTCTCCCTCACTCTCTCACCCTTTCACCCTCTCCCTCACTCTCTCACCCTTTCACTCTCTCCTTCACACTGTCTCACAATGTCTTTTTCCAGGACTCAGCTGAACACAATATCCATCCTGGGAGAACAGGTGGAGGTGGTGGTGGTGGAGGTGGTGGAGGGCTACAGATACCTATGTGTTCACCATGACAACAGACTGGACTGCTGGACATGTAACAGTGAGGCTGTCTACAGGAAGGGAAGGAGCACACTTTACTTCTTGAGGAAGCTTAGGTCCTTCAACGTGCAATGCAAGATGTAGTATATATTTGACTAGTCTGGTGTGGCGAGTGCAATTGTCTTTGCATCCATCTGTTGGGGCGGCAGCATCAGAGCTAGTGACAGGGAAACTGAACAAGCTGATAAAGAAGGCTGTCTGTGCTGGGGACTGATCTGTAATGGGGACTGCTCTGTGCTGGAGACTGCTCTGTGCTGGGGACTGCTCTGTGCTGAGGACTGCTCTGTGCTGGGGACTGCTCTGTGCTGGGGACTGCTCTGTGCTGGGGACTGCTCTGTGCTGAGGACTGCTCTGTGCTCTGGAGCCCCATGGAGTTGTTTGTGGAGAGAAGGATGTTGCGCAACCTACTGGTCAGACAATAGAGTGTCTCCAGTCTCCAGCTCCTTCAGCTCCAGTGTAATAATGACCGTTACAGGAGGTCAGTCCTGCCCAGAGTGTCTCCAGTCAGAGGCTCCTTCAGCTCCAGTGTTATAAGGAGCGTTACAGGAGGTCAGCCCCGCCCACCAGCCAACAGCCAGCTACAATCACTGGGAGAGGAGACTCCTCTGAGTGTCTATGCACATTGGACATTTCATTTGCACATTAATAGCAATATCTTTAAGTTCAGTTATATTCTTATTCTAATGTATTTGTATCTAGTGGTGTGGTAGTTTTGTGTGTATATGTAGATATAGTAATTGTGTGTTCTATCTTTTGACCTACCGCATTGTGTGTGTGTAAGTTATGTGTTTTTGTCATTTGTGTGAATTGCTGCTGCAACACTGAAATTTCTCTCTCTCTCTCTCTCTCTCTCAGATAACAGCTTCTCTACTATAAGAGGATATTCTGTCACTTTCCCTCCAACTCAGATCTCCATGTTGGCCCTGGGGAAGATGGGAACTGTAGTTCCTGTACTTCAGAGCCATCCTTTCTCTCTCTGTGACAGTGCTCCTGGGGCTTAATGCCAAGCTCAGATGGCGGGCATGATCACATGATCGTTTGGCATTCTAAGCACTGGTCACCTGACCTGCTGTCACACGATCTGCAGAGTAGTTTCTTGTGTGTGTGTGTGTGTGTGTGTGTGTGTGTGTGTGAGGACACCTGCTGTTTATCTGCTGTGTTGAGGCTGCGTGCCTCAGAGCTGGGAGAGGAGAAGAGGGGAGAAGAGAAGAGAAGAGAAGAGAAGAGAAGAGAAGAGAAGAGAGAAGAGAATAGAAGAGAAGAGAAGAGAGGAGAAGAGAAGAGAAGAGAAGAGAAGAGAAGAGAAGAGAGGAGAGGAGAGGAGAGGAGGGGAGGGAGGGGAGGGGAGAGAGGAGAGGAGAGGAGAGGAGGGGAGAGGAGAGGAGAGGAGGGGAGAGGAGAGGAAAGGCATCCCCTGGGACTCCAGCTGGAGACTGGGTTTCAGGCAGGGTTTGCATGCTTGCTCTGGGTGTGTTTGTGTGTGTGTGTGTGTATGTGTGTGTGGCGTGTGTGTGTATGGCGTGCTGTGATCTCAAAGGATGGACACAGAATGCTTAACCCTGAATCAGTCCAGGACAGAGGACACTGTCTAGAATAGAGCTGTCTAGAATAGACAGGCCTTGCAAAATAGCTTTTCCTGTCGGGCTGCCAAAATGTAATAACACCCTGTCTGATACACTGTCAGAAATTTAGGCAAAATGAAATTCTCTCCTTTATTCGCATTTTCTGCTCTTTTGACTACTGGAGGAAAAACTTTGACCACCGAATTCATTTGTAAATGTACTAGTCGGGTTGTGTCTGACGCCAAAGTCCTCACCAGCATTCCACGCAGGACAGCGCACCGGCACCAGCACCAGAAGTCAGCACTGTTTTGCACACATAACGGACAAACGGTTACATCTGGTAACATAGCATTCACACCACAACATGAATTCGGATTTAATTCAAGTGTAATCACACCTTCATCCATTAGTTTTTGCGCAAACATATCGCCACAGTCCAGAGTGACCTTACGTACGTGCGCAGAGAAGGGAAATGCTATAGCTTGTGACATCACCGACATGTGAAAATCTAAATGTGGTGATATATTTTACTAATGATATCTTTAGACTTCTGTCTAACTTTTACCTTTAGAAACTATGATATATTTACAGAGAAGAACTATGTAAAAGTAGTTATTAATATGTTGCTCAGGTACACTTTTCCAACTTAATGATAAATGTTTTTTTTTTTATAGTTTTTTTTTAATATATCTACCTTTCTACATAATAAATAAACTTTCCAAAGGGCTACCGGGGATTTAGAAATTTTGACAGGTATGTATGTATGTATGTGTGTGTGTATGTGTGTGTGTGAGTGTGTGTGTGTCAACATGAATAATCACACACTGTAGGGTGGGAGAGACAAGCCGGACATTGACCCAGCAAGACAATGCTCTGTGTGTGTGTGTATGTGTGTGTGTGTGTGTGTGTGTGTGTGTGTTAGTGTGTGTGTGTGTGGTGTGGTGTG
>NC_045168.1:12923445-12928445 GCF_900700415.2 Clupea harengus
TCACACACACACAACACACACACACACACACACACACACACACACACGCACAGACACACACTCTCAAATGCCACTTTCACTAACAAACTCACCTTAAGACACCTGTCACTGAACATAACTCCTCCTCTCCCAAACACATACGTACACACACCTACACTCACACACACATACGTACACACACCTACACTCACACACACATACGTACACATAAAATCTACACATAAAAAAACACAGACACAGATTGTCCAACACTATTACACACACGCTTCAGCACAGCTCAAGTAGACCCCCTCTCCTCTCAAACACAGCTGCCATATTTGCACCACCACCCAGACTTTTAAACAACCAGCGAAAGCTCTTCCCTGTCGTGTATCCTTAGATGGCTTTTGACATCACAGCTCCAATCTACAAACGAAGACAGTCACAGACGACTCACCCCACCTCACGCCGCAAAGTGCTCCCACATGTGCCGAGTGTGTGTGTGTGTGTGTCAGTGGAGGGGCTGCAGACTTCAGGGCTGCGCCTGCCTGTCCTTACATGACTTACTGGGACGGCAGCGGCCTCTCTGACTGCTGCTGGGGAAATGGATGTGCTGGATCTAGACAGGTCGTATTTTTTAGTGTTTCTCGGGGGACATGCGTGTGCCTCGGTCTCTCTGTGAGTGTGTGTTCCTGCTTGTGTCTGCTGTGTAAGTGTGGCCAGTCACTTCCTATCAGTCACTGAAACAAGTCAATGAACACAGGTGCACAGATACTCGATGCAATTATGTCTTAATCGAGTCTTATAAACAATCAAAAATTATAACCCCCCTCCTACAAACACATACACACATACACACACACACACAGCTTGGTGAATAGGTGACATTTCTGTCAGAGATGAAGGTGAGAATGTATAGAAAATAAGGGTCACACTCACCTCTGCTTCCATTGTCTTCCTCCTAGAAAGATGGAGAGAGAAGGGGAAAGAGTCAGAGCATTCATAGACGCACAGACACAGCTCTGAACTCTGAACACTCTCTCACACACACACACACACACACACACACACACACACACACACACACACACACACACACACACAGCTCTGAACTCTGAACAAACACATTGCCTGACATCTATGAATGTTGTGTCATTTCTGTCTCCTGGGAGTTTAATGATGATTCATAGTGTCTGAGCATTTCCACCCACCATGACACACAGCTGGGGCACCCCGATGGGATGACAGAGACAAAGTCACACACACACACACACACACACACACACACACACACACATACACACACACACACACACACACACACACACAGAAACGCACGCACGCAAGCGCACACACACACACACACACACCACACGCACACGCACACGCCACACACACACACGCACACACACACACACACACACACACACACACACACACACATATAAACCAAACGAATGTCAGATAGAGAGAGTGCCCAATCTGTCTTCTTCAGACCAGTGTGAGGAAGGTGGCCTGCTGGAGGAGGCTTGATCTCTACTCGCATCCTAAGCCCTTCATTTCCTCTCCGCTCTCGTTAAAGCCACATGCAGCTTTGTGTCCTAATCTGATCCCTCACCGCCACACATATGTTTGCTCTGCTGTGTGTGTGTGTGTGTGTGTGTGTGTGTGTGTGTGTGTGTGTGTGTGTGTGTGTGTGACTTCTTAAGCGCGACTCTTTAAGACGGCACAGTTCACTTGCACTTGACTCTTGGCCATGACTGAATTCTACAAATTCTTTTTTTTGTTTCCCCTTTCTTTTCTATTTTTCTAAGCAGTGGAATCTTATCTAACGGAATGTCTCTGAACCTCCAACCCTGTGAGCAGATGTCATTGGACGCTTTTTAAAAGAAACTCAAAGAGTTTTATGGCAATAGCGAGATGAGAGATGGAGGTCTGTTTTAGATTTGGCCAAGAGTACAGAGAGATGAGGTGGAGTCGTGCGCTCCTCTAAAGACACATCAGCTGGAAGCAGGACCACGCCTATTTGCCAGCAGCTCCATCTTTAACTCTGTGTGTGTGTGCTAATGTTTACATACATACTTGTGTTGTGTTTATGTATACAAAGCTACAGTTCAATCATTGCCAGCATCTGCTGGATACTAAACCTCCCTTAAACTTAAAATAGGTTGTTGTTTAGTGTGTGTGTGTGTGTGTGTGTGTGTGTGTGTGTGTGTGTGTGTGTGTGTGTGTGTGTGTGTGTGTGTGTGTGTGTGTGTGTGTGTGTGTGTGCAGCATCAGGCAGCACACCACATCTGCACATCCTCTGCTGGGCTGCTGACATCTCAGAAATCCACTGGCATGTTTTGTGTTATGAAGCAAACCAGCTCATAACTGGCATCCACCCCTCCCTACTACAGCTGCCCCACTCACAGCCAGAAGACCCAGTCAGCACATCTCACCCCATCAGCGAGCACTTATGGCTATGACACTTCCATAACGACCCCAGTATCACATCATCACACAGCCCACTGTTGCCTCTCCCTCTCCATCCACACAATCCTCTCCCTCTCCGTCCACACAATCCTCTCCCTCTCCATCCACACAATCCTCTCCCTCTCCATCCACACAATCCTCTCCCTCTCCATCCACACAATCCTCTCCCTCTCTCCATCCACACAATGCTCTGTTTCTGATCTGTGTGCATGTACACAAACACTGCGCCATATGAACGTCATCCTCTTATTATGCAGCCCCGGTGAAAAAACAAGAACGCTGTCATCAGCGCTTGACCTAAAACTTGGCCCCCGGTGCTCTCCGCATAAGCCCATATTTCCCGTAAGCCGCCATCGCAACCGGCAAAACACAATACAATAGCTATCCGGTGAGATAATGGATGTGTAATGCAATAATAAGCACCGCCGCCGCCCCACCCCGCCGGCCCGGCCTCCACCGCTGCATCTGGGTAATGGGAGGAGAGGCAGAGTGTGGGGGGGGAGAGGCTGATAGAGAGCTGAGGAGAGGCATCCTGACTGTTATCCCCCCGAGAGGAGCAGACTAGAGGCAGGAGTGCAGTGCATTACTGTAAAGTGCACCGATGCTGTGCGGGGCAGAATTGTGCAGTAGGGCAGCAGAATGCAAGGGGGGGGGGGGGGGGTAATAAAGATTAGCAAACAGGTGCTCAACTGTAAAGTGCACTGATGTGCACACGTCACACAGGAGATGAATCAGAATGCTCACACAGTAGGGCGGGCCGTTTAAGGGTTCTTAGACACACAATGCGTAGGGGAAAACACTACACATAAGCAGACTGAACCTGGTGCTCAACTAGATCGTCAAAGTGAAGTGGTGTGCAGACTGAACCTGGGGTCTTACAGACAGAGCGCATCACTCCTGTCAGTATTCAACGCAGATAGCATGGCGTGGCAAGTAAACTTCTGAACATACAGATTATTTCTGGAACGATCTAAAAGCTCGAGCCCCCCCCCCAACCACGTACGGCAACATGACACGCGAGACGTTGTCACAGCACGCCCCGGCCACACGTCTTCCATCCTCCCTCCGCTCGAGGGATATTAAAGGTGAGGTCACCTCGCCGAGGCTGCTGCCAATGAGGCCAGACTGGAGCAACAGTGATCCCCACAGAGCTGACAGAGCGTCTCTGCTCTCCTCAGTGTCACCATGACAACAGACAGACACAAGGCAGCGTGTGCTAAGTTAACATGCTAAGCGCTGATGAGTATTTGTGTTTGTCTATGTTTTATGTATGTTTATTTTTTTTTACTTATGCAGCTCTATAGTGTTGAGCTGTAGCTGTAGTGTTGTAGCTTATGTCGTGCCTGAAAGCCACAGTAGAGTGTTGAGTTTAGAGAGTCCAATGCTCTGCACTCACGCTGAATGGAGAGCCAGAAATAACACATCAAACTGATTTGATGAAGTCTTTCAGTCTTGCAAGAGAGCGATGGCTACAGAGAAGGTTTTAGTTGCAACTGAAGGTTGGACTGAAGATGCTGAAGCTCAGTCTGGCTCACATAGTACAGTAAAGGGTGAGTGTCAAACACAGATCAGACCACAAACCAGACTCTAGCGGAGTTAGTGGTAGAACCTCCTGCAGAGACAGACAGGGTTCCCACCGCTTCCCACTGACAACATTTCAAAACTTTCCCCTGACTTTTCAAAGACCTTTAAAGAGATTTCCATGACCTTGTACAACCTACAAGTACCCCAGATTGGGCCTCATTATTGAATAAAAATAAAACCGACCTTTTCCATTACCATTTTCTTTTAGGCTAGTTACACTATGTCAATTCAAGTAGACACTGTATCACATTGCAGAAATCCACAGAACATGATGTGGTGTGTGTGTGTGTACAGTATGTATGTATGTATGTATGTATGTATGTATGTATGTGTGTGTGTGTGTGTGTGTGAGTGTGTGTGTGTGTGTGTGTGTGTGTGTGTGTGTGTGTGTGTGTGTCTGTGTGTCTGTGTGTGTGTGTGTCTCTGCACTGCTCTGACCTTGAGTGAGGACTGCACGGCGGACTCGGGCGGGTAAACGATGAAGTGGCGCAGCGTGAAGCCGAAGCCCTGCGAGGTGCGGCACAGCCGGAGCGTCTTGGGCCCCGGCCAGGAGAAGGGCTCGTCCTCGCCCGTGCCCGTGCCCGTGGGGGACACGCAGCCGGAGGCGTCGCTGGTATCCACACCACCCTTCTGCTTGGCCTGCCAGACAGACACAGAGAGAGAGGGGGGATTGTTAACAGTGTTTCGAAACAACAACAACAACGCACATAACAGAGGACTTAGTCATGCAACAGATGCTATCTGAAGTGATTTACGGTTAGGGGAACCTATTACCGCAACGGTTATTAAGAGAGGAACACATTGATGGTAGGTCGCTCACTGAGAACTGGAACCTGGAAGTCATGAGTGATATGGAAAGAAAAACTACTTTGCACTCAGAATTCTGAAAACTGAAACTGTTCACGCCATTCTCATTGTGAAAAACCAACGTGTTCAGTGTCCTTCTGAAAGTGAAAGTGTGT
>NC_045168.1:12950945-12955945 GCF_900700415.2 Clupea harengus
GCTGCAACATGACAGATGTTACTGCCAATGTTGCGTGGACAAGCAGGTGGTTGATATGTATGCTCTGTTTGGACGTGTAAGAAGTGTATTCCTTGAGAGGGCCAGCAGGGTGTGTGTGTGTGTGTGTGTGTGTGTGTGGTGTGTGTGTGTGTGTGTGTGTGTGTGTGTGTGTATGTGTGTGTTTGGACGTGTAGGAAGTGTAATCCTTGAGAGGGCCACACTGGGTGACTGCTGCTAGCCCTCTGGACTGTCTATGTCAACACATAACAGCAATGTTGCTTGTGGTGGCGTGTTGGAGGGGTGGCTGTGGCAATCTGCGCGCGCGCGTGTGTGTGTGTGTGTGTGTGTGTGTGTGTGTGCGCGTGTGTGTGTGTGTGTGGTATGCTGTGTGGTGCATGGATCTGTCATGTTGCTGTCAGACCTGAGGCTCTGGATGCCTGACGTGTCTGCCATCACTGGAGGTATGCAGGTGTTGACAAGGAATCCCCCTCTAAGCTGCCCCCCCCCCCCCCCTTCACTGTTTGGTTCCTGTTCCTGTCTCATGATTCATTTTTAATCCCCCTCTCTTGCAGGTAACATGACCACAGTGTCCCTCATCTTATTTTCACGTCTCTATCTATCCAGTCTGTCCCTTTTCAAACCATTTCTATTAGACTAACCATAGCATGGCCTCTTCAAATGTGCTTTCCCTTTCAGTTCTATTCAGTTTCACTTTCGTTAGTCTGTGGAAAACACATATCATTCTCTTCCCCCCCCCCCCCACACACACACACACACACCACACACATATATATAAAAGCAACACTACCACAACCCTAATTCAAGTGAAAATGTAATACCAAATAAAGCAATGCAAATCTAAAGCACTACTCCACTTGTCAATCAATCACAGAGTGAATCTAAACCAATAATCCATTAATCCACCGGATGCTTGGGAAATCCACTGATGCTCTGCTTGCATCTGGCACTCAAACCCATCCACTGCAGCCGGCATTTCTCAGCAAAAGCAGGCCTGATCAATCAATCACCGCATCCTTCCTCAGACTTGATCTATCAGTCAAAGAAGACCAAGACTAAAAGAGTCAAAACACCTGAGATAATCTTTTTAGACAAAGAATGCAACTGAGCCATTCTAAAAAGTACCAGGTCTACTCTTACTAAAACTAATAGGGAAAATACTTTCATTAGTCCATCATGGAGGAAAAATAGTGAGAGGCTTTAGAAAAATGGGCGTGCATGGTGAAGGCTCCATGATACACGCCACACTGCGTTGAGGGTAGGTGAAGGAAGAGAGGAGGGGAGGATGAAGAGAGAAAGAAAAGGAGGACAGACACAGCACTGAAGATGATTTGGATAGGATAGGGAGTCTTCTGACAGGACAATGAGAGAGGGATACGGGGGGAGAGGTGGAGAGGTGGAGAGAGGGAGAGGTGGAGAGGGAAAGAAAGAGAGAGAGAAACTCCACAGAAAGCAAATGGCTGTCCAGCATCCCCAGATTGACGGCCAGATGGCCCCACCAACTAAACCCACTGTGCAGCACCAGAGTGTGTGTGTGTGTGTGTGTGTGTGTGATGGGGGATGGGTAGAGATGGTTGGCGGGAGGCAAGATCCAGGCAAGTGCTGAGTCTCTATGTGTGTGTGTGTGTGTGTGTGTGTGTGTGTGTGTGTGTGTTTTCGAGTAAGTAAGTAACAGAGGGAGAACGACTGTGTGTGTCCAGAGAGAGAGATGGAAGGAGAGAGACACAGAGAGTCAATGGAAGTGTGTGTGTGAGTGTGTGTGTGTGTGTGTGTGTGTGTTTGAGAGAGATATAAAGAGGGAGCAGACAAAACTGTTGCGAGAGCAACTGATTAAGCCCAAATCTGCTTCTAATCTGAATGGGCAGCAGCAGCAGCAGCAGCAGAGCGGGATCTGGACAGGGCAGACCAAAGAGCTCCCAATCACTACTCTCCTCATGACCTCTCACTCGCTCTCTCTCTCTCTCTCTCTCTCTCTCACTCTCTCTCTCGCTCTCTCTGTCTCTCTCTCTCTCTCTCTCGCTCTCTCTCTCTCTCGCTCTCTCTCTCTCTCTCTCTCGGGGTCTGATCAAGGCCTCCTTCACAGAGGTTCCACAGGGACGGTGAGATATCTGTGAGGGTGAGAGCTGACCTTTTCTCCCGCACATCAAACGCACGGTGGACTCACTGAACTCAAAGCCCACTCTACACACTCTGTAAGCCCACTCTACACACTCTGTAAGCCCACCTACACACACTGAACTCAAAGCCCACTCTACACACTCTGTAAGCCCACCTTAACACCACTCTATGACTCCATCCTCCAAAGGGCTTGAGGACACTCCAACATGTCTGCCTGCGTCCGCACAATATGGATACGTATGTGCGCAGAGGGGTCTCCAAAATATAACAGATTTTGCTGTTGTGGACAAGCCTCTCAGAGCAAAAGGTCAATCACACAATCACAGTGTTCGAAATAAATCTCTACGTCCTGTGAATCTACAGCGAAAACTGTACCTTTTTATAGGTCTATATTTTTCTCTACGCGTTCATAACCCTTTACTCCTCTGTCTAAATAGTGATAGCTAGCTACCTTCCTTAAAATATCATTGCTGGCAGTCTAATAGTATATGATTAGCTGAAGCATTAAATAAACGAAACTCTCATTTTATCAGAAGGTTTACAGTAGTTTTATTCCCAGGGAGCAAACATGCTAATGAAAATGTGCATCTGGATTGCCAGTTGCTTTGGATAAAACCGTCTCTAAATGAATAAATAGGGTAAATGGGTTTTCTTTTCTCTTGACCCTGAGCCAATGTATGCACATGCGCAGTCAACACACACACACCGGTCCACACACACACACCAGTCAACACACACACCAGTCCACACACACACCAGTCAACACACACACACACACACACAGAATTTTGGTGCTGCACGGACAGTCTGAGCGGATCATCCTGGTGACAAAATCAGTGTTGTATGCAAAACCTAAACGTGGCCGCGTCCACAGACTTAACACCATGAGACTCCCACCAAGGGTCCATCGTAAAGATTCAGATGAAGACTTAACACCATGAGACTCCCAACAAGGGTCCATCGTAAAGATTCAGATGACTCGAGGCAGGCTGTCTAGACAGTCAGCCCTGTCATTGCGCATGGGAAACATAAACAAAAGAGCTATGTTACATGTTTTGAAAATCATTGGCATCGTAATTAAATACAAATAAAATGGTATCATGGGATCTTAAGGCACAAGTGGCATAAGGAAATCATAGAGATTATCGATGGAGGGAACCACATCCCTCAACAGAGAGAGAGGCAGGAGATGGACAGAGTGAGCGAAAGAGAAAGCAGAGAGAGAGAGAGAGAGAGAGAGAGAGAGAGAGGGAGAGACACGCACACACACACACACACAAGAAACCACCACTGGCATTTGGATGATCCTTCTGTCAGGTTTGTAAGCCTTCTCCACTGACGGCCTGAAATGCCCATGCGGGCCTACAGCCTGTCCAGCTGACATCTACATAGAGCAAATGACAGCATGAGACCACATATGCACACTCAACCAAATACAGTCTGCAACCACCAGATATTCTTAGTCAGAATCCCAAAGTCTCTACTTCTAGATTGTTCACATTATATATGGACTTACAATAAGGTGAAGGTGCAAAAAATCAACAACAACAAAATATCACATCCAAATCTCACTCACACAAACATCCAAAAGTTTGGTCACGTGACACAGACTGTTTCCCTGCACCAATCCCAGGTGAGGTGAGAGTGGGCCTGTGGCTGAGGTGAGAGTGGGCCTGTGGCTGAGGTGAGAGTGGGCCTGTGGCTGAGGTGAGAGTGGGCCTGTGGCTGTAGAGGTCAGAGGTCAGAGGGCAGAGGGCAGAGGGCAGTGCTGTTCTATAGTTAGGGAGCTGATGAGGTGAGCTGAGGAGACAGAGACCAGAGAGGAGGCCCTCGGACTGCAGGCTGGCACCGGCCCATCTAAGCCTGTTTGGCAGGATCACTACGTGTGTGTGTGTGTGTGTGTGCGTGTGCGTGTGTTTACATGTGATTGAGTGTGTTTGCTTGTGTGTGTGTGTGTGTGTGTGTGTGTGTGAGCATGTGTTTACATGTGTGTGTGTCTCAATAACAAGAGCAGGCAGTAACCTTGGCCTTGAGTTGCCTCAACACATTCTGCTGACTATCTCTCTTACACACACACACACGCATGCACGCACGCACACACACACACACACACACACACACACACACACACACACACACACACACACACACACATACACACACACCATGTGCAGCAGGTGGACAGGGGGATTGGCCAGCACGTAGGGGAGAAGTAGCAGTTAAGTGGCTGAAAGAGAGAAAGGGGTGGATAAAGGCCGGCGGAGGTTAAGACGGACGTGGGATTGGTGAGAGGCAGCGTGCGATTGGACGGAGGGATTGGAGATTAAGGAGGCTATCAGGGGTCTATATTTGACCTGTATCATCACCGCTTTTTTCATTCCACGTTTTCAATCCCTTCAGCAATCTTATCAACCAGCCCAGCATTTTCCAGAAATAGGAATAATAATAATTATTATTATAATAATAAGCCTCATAAGGTTTGTATACAAGGTATACAAAGTGCTCTCCAAAAGTTTAAAAAACACCAAAAATAAATAAATAAATACATTTGTATGATACGAAGGTGAAGTAAAATCAAATGAGATCCGATAAAACAATACAAAATAAACATTGGACACTGCATTACATCTCTTTCTTTGAATCTCCTGCAGAGAGGAGAGATGGGAGATCAAGGGGAGAGATGTGTCTGTGTGTGTGTATGTTTGTTTGTGTGTGTGTGTGTGTGTGTGTGTGTGTGTGTGTGTGTGTGCGTGTGTGTCTGCGCACATGTAAATGTGACAGTAGATTGACCTAAGTCACTAAAAGCGCAGAGTCAGTCGGCCTACACAGAGAACAGCGTACTAGCACTAATCCACTCATTACAC
>NC_045168.1:12960945-12968445 GCF_900700415.2 Clupea harengus
GGCAACACACACTCCAAGACAACAGCTGATGAGCAACGCCCCAATGGTCAAAACCTTAAATGACCCTTAACTCATATACACACACCCACACGTGCACA
This sequence comes from Clupea harengus, assembly GCF_900700415.2. Classification (NCBI taxonomy): domain Eukaryota; kingdom Metazoa; phylum Chordata; class Actinopteri; order Clupeiformes; family Clupeidae; genus Clupea; species Clupea harengus. The sequence continues at coordinate 12,961,044 of NC_045168.1, forward strand.
AACATACCCCAACCCCTGCCACACACCACACACACACACACACACACACACACACACACACACACACACACACACACACAAACACACATGCATACAGTGGTTTAAATACTCCAGTAACTAACTTTACAACATCCAGAGATCAGTGCTGGGCCCCTTTCACACCTCTGCACCAGAGATACACACACATGCTTCACAGACACACACACACACACACACACACACACACACAATACAATAGCACATGCACACACAAACACACCTGCATACGAGCATGACAAAAAATCATGTGTAAACACCCCAGTAACTTTACAACATGCAGGGGCCCTTTACACAAACACACACACACACACACACACACACACACACACACACACACACACACACATACACACACACACACAAACTAATACACCACAAAAGCATAAATGTGCACGTATGTAGAGATACACACATGCAGGCGCACGTACACACTCACACACAAATACACACACACACACACACACACACACACACACACACACACACACACACACATGTGTGATGTCAGCCCAAGCTCTTTGGCAGGCCGCTCAGAAACTCTGACTGGGCTTGCAGCTCTGCAGGTCCCCAGACCCAGGACCAGGGCCACACCCTGACCCAGCTGGAGCAAATCAAAAGACCATTCTCTCTCTCCCTCCCTCTCATCCCCCCTTCTCTCCCCCTCTGGGCTTCTCTCTCTATCCTTCTCTCGCTCATTCCCCTATGTCCACACTTGCCCTATCCTCTGCTCTCAAAGCCATCTTTCCATGTCCAGTTTCATTCTTTCACACTTCTCTCCTTTGCAGCACCCCTCTCTCTCTTTTCCCTCTCTATCTCTCTCTCACACACACACACACACACACACACATAACACACTCATACAGTACCTCTCTCTACATACATATAGCTCTCTGTGTCTCTCCCTCACACTCACACACACACACTCACACAGACACACAGACGAGTTGCTGAGGAGAGGGGGGGGGGGCGTGGGAGGGTCATCCGTGACACACACAGGAAATACTCCGACTCTGAGTGCTGTGCTCTGGCATGCACTCGCCCCCTCAATAAAGCGCAGAGGAGAGGAGAGGAGAGGAGAGGAGAGGAGAAGAGAGGAGAGGAGAGGAGAGGAGAGGGGAGGGGAGGAGAGGAGAAGAGAAGAGAGGAGAGGAGAGGAGAGGAGAGGAGAGGGGAGGGGAGGGGAGGAGAGGGGAGGAGAGGGGAGGAGAGGGGAGGAGAGGATAGGAGCGGGCTGAACACATGGATGTGATTTGACACACAGACAATAGGAGAAGCCTTCAGATATGGCAGGCCTGGGAGTGCCACTCCCAAAGTCCGAGGAATGTCTCTCGTGAAGCCTGAAACCTCATGACAGACAAACTAAACGCTTTATCAAACATTTATTACTGACCGGCCGCGTGCAGATCGGTCAGTGAGCACGGGGGGGGGGGGGGGGTTAGCCTCTCTGTGTGTGTAGCATGTCCGCTTAGCATTCCAGAGAAGCAGTCTGTGACCCCACTGTCACTGACAATCATATATCTAGTTACCATGGTAACTTGCTCTCTTCATCTCTCTCTCTTTCTCTGGCTAACACCTTCTGTCCGCTTCGTGTTGATTATGTGATGAGCAAAATAGTATGTGTGTGTGTGTGTGTGTGGGGGGGGGGGGTCCTGAGTATGTGTGTGTGCTGAGGAATTGTGAGGGGGTGTGTCTAACTCAGTTACGCAGTCATAAAATACCCCTCCCCCGTCCCTGGCTCCTCCCGTTATGCCTGCATTGCACCAAAAGACCTGCATCTTCTCACTGGGAGATTTTTACACACACACACACACACACACACACACACACACACACACACACACACACCGACACAGCAGTTCTAAGCTACTCTCATTCAGAGCACTGTTCCTGCTTAGAGTATCTCTCACACACGTGGTGCACGCACACACACACACAGCAAAGACAGAGCAAACTGAAGAATCAAATTACATTTTCCATGATGAATAATGTGAGCATCTCTGCTCCTTGCTCTGTGAGGTGACAGGACACAGATAGAGAGGGACAGTGTGTCTCTGTGTGTGTGTGTGTGTGTGTGTGTGTGTGTGTGTGTGTGTGTGTGTGTGTGTGTGTGTGTGTGTGTGTATGTGTATGTGCGTGTGTGTATGTGTGTGTGTTTATGTCTGTGTCTGTGTGTATGTGCGTGTGTGTATGTGTATGTGTTTATGTCTGTGTCTGTGTGTCTGTGTGTGTGTGTGTGTGTGTGTGTGTGTGTGTGTGTGTGTGTGTGTGTGTGTGTGTGTGTGTGTGTGTGTGTGCGTGTGTGTGTGTGTGTTTAAAGACCCAGACAGGGGATGCAGTAAGATCTTCAAGCATGCAGTGTTTTGATCAATCCGCTGATGTAGCATTGACTGCCCTGTGACCACTCACCCTCACACACACACACACACTCACCCTCACACACACTCACAGGAATATTTAGTCTCACACCGTCAGTCTAGAAGAGAGAGGGGAAGACAGATATGATGGAGAGAGAAGGAGAGGAGGAGGAGGAGGAGAAGGAGAAGGAGGAGGAGGAGGAGGAGGAGGAGGAGGAGGAGAAGAGTAAAGAATCAAGAGAAAGGGAGACAGAGGGGGTATGCAGAGGGTTCCACAGTGAATCAGCATTCCATGCACATTCTGCCCATATTCTGTTAAAGACACAGTGCTCCTGTTCTGAGGAATGCACATACTGTATACTCATACAAACACCCAATCACAAACACACACACACACACACTCTCAGACACACACACACACACTCTCAGACACACAGACACACACACACAAACACACACACACACAAACAAACACTCTCTCTCACACACACACACACACACACACACACACACACACACACACATTGCACAAAAGCACGGGCCCTTCCGCTGCAGCTTACTCCCTGCCTTTGCCCTGTGGCTCTCTCTTATTGATTCTACAACATGGTTCACATTACTAGCAGAGTATGGAGGGCTTGATGCCACTGTGGTCGGACACCGGAGATCAAACAGCCCCCCCCCCCCCCCAGAGAGGAGAAGCACACCAGGATACACAACACCACAGGGAACACAAGGACATGACACCACTGTATTAATGAATGGATGAATAACTGAATGTTTGAATGAATGCTTGCATGACTGGATCATTCTATGAATGTATTAACCGGAGGCCCAATTGAATGAGCACATACTACAGCAAGTGACTACACGAGAGTGAGCTAGTGAGTTAGAGAATGAATTGATGAATGACTGGATGAATGATTGGATGAATGGATGAACGGATGAACGGATGAATGGTCTCAGATGCTTGGTGCTGCTCAGTGAGAGTGGTGGAGCAGGGAGCGCAGAGCTGTCAGACAATAGCCACAGCTGCAGCAGAGGAAAGAGCCAGTTCCTGCCTTTCACACTTGGAAACACCGCTTTGAACGCCAGCCCAAAGAAGACAGACACACAGACACACACACACACACACACACACACACACACATACAGAGTGGCAGGCGATATGTATTGTTACAGATACTGTACGCCCACATGAAGCTAATACAGGAACTCTTTCAGGCACTGTCGTGTAATCCGGCCAACGGAATGCAGCAGGAATGCAGTGGAGTACTCATCAAGAAGTTATCAACAACTTCTCTCTCTCTCTCTCTCTCTCTCTCTTTCTCACTCTCTCTCTCTGTCTCTCACTCTCTCTCTGTCTCTAACTCTCTCACTCTCTCTCTCACTCTCTCTTTCTTTCTTTCTTTCTTTCTTTCTTTCCCTCTCTGTCCTCTTCCCAAAGGGGTGCTTTCATATGCTAATGGAGTAACTGTGTGGGACAGTGAGCCTGGAATTCCAGTCCACAAAGAGCCAGGGCCAGGGGTGGCGCGTCTGTCCCTCCCTATCCCAGGCTGCTGCCCCTCTGCTGCCCCTCTGCTGCCCCTCTGGCATGTTCACTGGCTGAAGCCCCTCCACGCAGAGGCCACAGAAGTATCTCTTTGCCCGTGAGTCGTTTACGTTCATTTTCACAGGAGCTGCACTGACTTGCAGGACAAAGGAAGATTTATCTCAATTCGTGTGAGCTTCCTGCCTGGGAATCTTACTCATGCTATTGGTGTTTTTATAGCGCCATGCTGAAGCAGATGAGCTGGAGGTCTGTGGATGAACTGAGGGCTTCTCTTGCCACACTCTGGCCTGGCACTGGTGGCCTTGCCCTTGGCATCAGGGGATTGGCCTGGAGCTGGTGGCCTTGCCCTTGGCATCAGGGGATTGGCCTGGAGCTGGTGGGGATTGGCTTGTCTGTTTGGGGCATAACCCGTCAGAGGTACTGTAAGTGGAGTGGCCGGATCGGGCTGATCAGATCATTTCACCTGATGGCTGAGGACTCGTCAGTCTCCTCTTCCCCGACTAGCATGAAGGTTCTCCTCTGGCTCACAGGCATTGGTCCCTGACTAGCATGAAGGTTCTCCTCAGGCCCACAGGCATTAGTCCCTGACTAGCATGAAGGTTCTCCTCAGGCCCACAGGCATCAGATAGTCACTCTCACTGTTCGTGGTGTCGCTACCAGCTCCACAAGATCTGCATCGAGTCTCACGGCGGCCGTTCACCGGAGAGGACAGAGGGATGGAAGGATGGAAAGGGACAACAAAGAGAAAATGGTGAGGATGAGGATGAGTGCAGTCGCTGCAATAAGATGAGGGGAGATGAAAACAAGGACAGTAGAACGTTGTGTCCTATGTCAGTCCCCATGACAGATCCTTCCTCTCCTCACAGTGTGTTCCATTTTATTGTCACTTCTATTTTTTAGTCCTCCTTTTCTTTCAATTTCACTTTCACTCTCGTTTTCACACTTTCCCTCCTGAGACCCCTGTGTCCTGCCCAGGGCTAAACCGTTAGCAGTGTTGTCTAATCCCTGAGAGGGAGGGTGGGGTATCTTAGGAGGAGCGGTGCTCAGAGCCCCAGCCACGGGGACCCAAACAAAGAGCACACACCCCCTCCTCCACCCCCCTCCTCCACCCCAAGGCCCGAGCCGTCCAGGGTGGAAAGCAGGTGGGCCCATTAGAGCCTTCTGGGCCGTACACAGATGCAGGGGGAGCGCTTCATAATTGGGATCTTCACTGCTGGACCTCTATGAATTATTAATAGGATCTTTCTCTAAGGGCAGGGATTGGGATGTCACCGCCGGACACACACACACACACACACACACACACACACACACACACACACACACACACACACACACACACACAGATACACAGAGTTGTATTTAACCCAGCGGGCTGCGTGTTAACGGCAGATATGCATGCATAATATCCCATATCCCAGCTCTGGTGTCTTTTATTTTCTCTTCCACACATCCCTCACTCCCTCCCTCCCTCCCTCCCTTGCTGTCATTCACCTCTTTTGCTTTTTTCTTAGCCCAGATCAGCTTTTCTGTGTTGTGCAGAGCAGTGTGTAAAGGGCTCTTTCCTCTGGTGTGTGTGGAGCAGTGTGTAAAGGGCTCTTTTCTGGGGTGTGTGGAGCAGTGTGTAAAGGGCTCTTTCCTCTGGTGTGTGTGGAGCAGTGTGTAAAGGGCTCTTTCCTCTGGTGTGTGTGGAGCAGTGTGTAAAGGGCTCTTTCCTCTGGTGTGTGTGGAGCAGTGTGTAAAGGGCTCTTTTCTGGGGTGTGTGGAGCAGTGTGTAAAGGGCTCTTTCCTCTGGTGTGTGTGGAGCAGTGTGTAAAGGGCTCTTTCCTCTGGTGTGTGTGGAGCAGTGTGTAAAGGGCTCTTTCCTCTGGTGTGTGTGGAGCAGTGTGCAAAGGGCTCTTTTCTGTGGCTCGTGCTGCCAGGTGCTTGTGTGTGAATATTTCATGAGGGCTTGGTGCAGCCCGGACACACAAAGAATCCTCTCAGCCTGTTTCGCGCGCGCACACACACACACACACACTCACACACACACACACACACACACACACACACACACACACACACACACTCTGTCTCTCTCAAAGGTCTGTAGGTTCACACACAGAGATCTTCAGCAGGGCTAAAATTAAATCAGGGCAGAAGCAGCTAATAGTGCTGTGCTACATTTGACATGGGAAGGGCCTCACTGTCTGACATTCCATACCAGAGAGAGAGAGAGAGAGAGAGAGAGAGAGAGGGAGAGGGAGAGAGGGAGAGATAGAGATATAGGGAGAGAGGGAGAGAGAGAGAGATTGGCAATACCAGATAATGTGGTATAGGACTGTCTGAAGTGACCAGGGAACAGGCTCACACACACACACACACACACACACACACACACACACACACACACACACACACACACACACACACACACACCTCAGTCCTACAGGGAACAGGCTCACACACACACTGCGACACTGGGGAGACTAAAATAAAATACATACAAATGTGTGTGCCTTACTTCCACGTGTCCCACTTCTGAACATGGTATTACTATGACCTGGCAGAGGATAAGTACATCTCATGGAGTTCTAGGATCACATGGAGGCTTTTCACAATTACAATTACAGTTACTATGCATGAAGTTTTACATGCTAACATAGCTATAGGTATAAATCTCAAAGAATATGAATGACACTCACACTCAACTCTCACACGCAAACACACACACTGAAACAAATCTTTAAGTCTGACCTACATCCCTTTTGCTGCAGAGGTGGGAGAAGAGAACATTTTGTGGCTAGCATCTCACACATACTAGTGCACACACCACACACACACACACACACACACACACACACACACACACACACACACACACACACACAAATACACACACCTGTGGGTTCCAGGAGCAGTATACGTTGCAGATAACATTCCAGTTCTGGTGAATCATACAGTCCAACACTTTGAGGTGAGCCATGATGCTCTCTTCAGGGCCCTCCTACCCTGGCACTGCCAGCTGTGCCACCCGAGACTCCGGACCCCTGGGCAACCCCTGATGCCCGTCTGTTACAGATCCGTGGTGCAGGGGGTGGGGTGAGGGGTGTAAGCCAGGGGGAGTCAGGAAGGAGAGTAGATGGGGGACGCACCAGCGTGCCCATCTGCGTGCCCGGCGGGCATTCTGTCAGCGTGGGGTGCCCAATGCTCAGCTCATTAGCGCCGGATTAATAATGCACGCGCCAACAGCGGAGGGAAGCACCCAATCAGGCGCTGATCAGACGGGCGTCCCAACAATAACACAGGCACGGCAGATCAACACTCCCCGGTGGAGCAGGTCCCCATAGACAGTCCTACGGCAGGGAAGAACAGAGCTGACTGAACGCTAATCCTCATCTTCATCATCATCATCATCCTCATATTCTTCAGGGTTCAGTTGGTGAAGAGGAAGCCGGACAGCCAAGGACACCGTGAGTAA
>NC_045168.1:12980945-12988445 GCF_900700415.2 Clupea harengus
TCATTTCAAACCACAAAGCCAAAGGTCTTTGGGAGCCCACATTGAGAAGAGAGAGGAGGAGGGGGAGGAATTCCAAAAAAGCAAGGGGTACTCCGTTCTCTGGCTTCCGATGTGTACATAAATAGCAAGAAAGAGTTCTAATCCACACCGTCTTCTATCTTCATGTTAGTCGAGGAGTGCGCAATCCTATCATAGAGACACACAGAGAGAAAGAGCGGTTAGAGAGTAACATGGAGTCTCCCTGGCCGTCCGTCCTACACACTGTCCCACGGACAGACTATTTGCGCTGGCTGCCCGGTCGATAGATCTGGCCTGACGAGCGAACAGATGGAGCAAGAGCACCTCCCCGACATGTCCTCAGTACTTGCTTGGGAATGAAGTTGCACTGGAGCTGCCAGTAGGCTTCTACATGTCTCTAAACAAACCCTGTGCTTTAAAATTGGTTATTGAAAAAGTACAGTGCATGTCGTCTATTTTAAGAAATACTGTGTGTATTGTGTAAGATTGCCTATTTATCAACTTTGTGTTTTTCTACCGGACCGGAGCTCGACGTTTATAGTCGACCATAAATGGCACCGATACTTATGACTTACTTAAGACGGCAGACTGACATAGTAATAAACTAACCATGTAAAAACACAGAACAGACTGTAACTTAAACATACTGTAGGCCTGTTCGACACTTCAACAGGGGCGACAGTGGCGGCTATAGAATAGTTAATTAATGTCTACAGATTGCCAGACGAAATCATATGGACGGCTGAATGCGTGTATAGCTGGTTCAGATACAAGGTTTTTCTTTTTCCACCTTGACATCGTTGCAAATCCTGAAAATATAGCCTAGATCCTGCGGCGTATTTGTGTCGACAGTTGTGCTCTGCCCTTTTTATTTGCATGCCCACCAGGCTTATTTTGACTCTCGAGGTCACCAGTTTTCTCGCAATGGTTCTTCGATTGTACTCATTCATGCGAGTAAACACTGTATCCTGTTGCGCAAATCTCGACTGTGATGTAGGCTACGAATGGCTCCACCAGTGTGCAATAATTGGAGCCACCAGTCAGAACTGTGAGAGCGGTTCAAAGACGCACCAACAAAGCTGTCAGACACGTACAAACCAGTCACTACACAGACGAAGAAGTCGTTTAAATAGACTCCTGGTGTTTTTGTTGTCTAAAAATGCAGCCTACAGCATCCAATAGACACTGAGGGTCGGTTGCTCGCAACCAAGACAGAGGCGACATTTTCCAGACCTACCTGTTACAAGAGAGATCCATTCACTGAAGGAAAACACATTGTGAAAAATCCGCAAGCATTGCTTTAAGCAGACAGTATGTGCTAATCGTTTAAAATGCAACAGACAAATCACTTTCGCCAATGTGCTGTCAAGTGAGCCATGGTTTCCAAAGGTTGGACTGTTTTGTTTCCTTGTATAGCGCTGCCACAATAATACCTGTTAGGTACAGGGTGATGTTTGACAGCTATCGCCGATTTCTTTGCTTTTCCCAACCGTACAAAGAACAACCCCTCTTGTATGATCCATTTAACCGATTTCCTTTCTGTTTATGAGCGATATTCTTCCTTTTATGAAAACATAAAATAATAATTCGTCTTGTTTCTTGTTCTAATCCCACTTGGCGGCGCGGGACAGAGTGTTTTGTGGGATTGACGAATCTCCAATTGCCTTGAAACCCCGCCCCTCTTCTTCGCCCGCGGGGCTGGATGTCCAATCACATCGAGTTTTTCAATTCGTATTTTAAACTGAGCTAAATGGACGTCACATTACATAAGATGCTCAGACAGAGCAAGTGTCAGCTTTACCATGTCAAGACATTCAGTGTTTGGCACTCAGTATGCATCTTACATTTATTTAGCCAACACTTTGTAAGTGAAACTCCATAAATGAATAACCTCAGGCCATTTTAGACATCAAATATTGTGCAGCTAGTTCACCTGGTCCATCATACTCCATTTCTTTACTATGTGCAATGAGAGTGATTTAAATTCACCCTTCCTTGCAGGTGCAGCATGTTCTGAGAGACATCTGACATATTGCCAAAGCGAGGTAAACCACCACCACATTTTTGGCACTCTTGCAGTCAGCTTAATGTAATGAACCGGATAGATTCTCCTTGGATACATTTTGTCTTTAAATTCTTGGCAGCATTTGTTGACACTTTATATTTACAGTAATATAAAATCCAGGAGACACAGCCGTCCAAAGTGGATTAACTGACACATAATTCTGAGCAGAGTGATGGTGACTTGACAGGGGAGGCCAGCACTGGTGGCTAGACTTTCTCTCTCTCTCTCTCTCTCTCTCTCTCTCTCTCTCTTTCACACACACACACACACACACACACACACACACACACACACACGCACACGCACACGCACACGCACACACACCGACATCATAAGGTTTGATCATCTGTAGTGCTACAACATTTTCTCTGAGCTGTGCTATCTTACTTTACGTTCTGAAGGATCAGTTTCAGGCTTGCTGCATTTTTTCCCTGATTGCACCCTAAAGGAAAAAGAACAAGTATTTACTTCTTGAAGTGTCTTCAGATGTCCCCATTGGGACACACAGGGCATGGGTTCCACATGAAAACCCTTCTGCAGCTGATCTGGGCAGAGACAAAAGAAGAGCACTTTCTGTTTGGCTGCCTCTCCACAGCACAATAGATCTGGAACAATAGCTAGACTCTTTTCACCAATTCTCTCAAAAGGCCTCCCCAATTTCAGAGGGAGGGAGGTAGAGAGGGAGGGAGGGAGGTAGAGAGAGAAAGAGGGAGGTAGAGAGACAGAGAGATAGAGGGGGAGAGAGGGGAGAGAAAGAGAGAGAGAGAGAGAGAGAGAGAGGGAGAGAGGTAGGGAGAGAGAGAGAGAGAGAGGGAGGGAGAGAGAGAGAGAGGGAGGGAGAGAGACAGAGAGAGAGAGGGAGGGAAAGAAAGCTCTTTTCTTTTGTTTGACAGCCTGGTGCACAATCAAACCAAACAATGTGGATTAGTTGATTTGAAGAGGCCCTATTCGGCACTGTTGGTGACAGACAGCAGTGATGCATTCAAAAGTGTCAGTCAGATGCTATAACTCTGTAACTGAAAGTGACCATAATTCATCACAACTGAACTTTTTCTGTAACATGAATTGTGTTCATTGATATCGCAGAGCATGGTCTTCTTCTTAATGATAAGAGTTATATTATATTAATTACAATGATATACACCATACTATTGCTAAAACAGCCAATAACGTAGTGGTGTCAAAAATATCTTCACATATCTGAATGACATTAAACAGATCCGGCCACGTGCCAGTGCATACCACAGACAGTGGTGTGGGATTGAATCTTTATATTCTGTGATGAGAATGAAAACTGTGTCATAAACCTGGTCTGATATGGGGGGGTGAGGGGGACGAAATGAAGGTGACATTAACATGTTAAAAATGCAATAGCATGCCAAGGTCAGCAAGGGTGAAGGGGACAGACGGGGTCCCAATCACGGAGGTCAGAGAGGTCCAGGCGAGACGTAAACCGATCGATCGGCCACATCACATTTAAATGCCATTTGAGATGAGCTCAAACAAGCAGTGTGTTAAGTCTGTATGCATTCTGAATCAGACAGCCACGTTCATGAGATCTATTCCCTCATACACACATAGGGCTTGGTGTTGCAGGGTCCTCTTTAAATATTCATTCAGGTCATGATTTGTATTCCTGCCTTAGCCTCTCACTGTCAGAATAAAGTCGTAGTAAACAAGTCTTAAAGTCGTAGTAAACAGGTCTTAAAGTAGGTAGTAAACAAGTATTCTTTGCTGTCACTCCCCGGCGAAATCAAACCCCTGGCTCTGTGTTAGATTCTCATGACCAGCACACACGATGTATGGCAATTCAAAAGGGACAATTGGTGTTTTGTTCCTTTTGTACCTACGCTTTCTACCTGTGCTCTACTCTTTTTTCCCTCTCCCTCTTTCTCTCTCCTCTGTTTGGCTAATGGCGCATTAGATATTTGTACATGAGAAACCAGACAGTGTCTTTGTCCCAGTCTCGCTCACCGGATCCAGGTTGAAGGTGGGGGACAATGGCCATCTGGTTCCCATGGAGGCAGGAGGTGTGTGTGTGGGGGGCGGGGGGAGGAAGAGGGGGAGTTATCACAGAGGTAAGTTAACCGTCCCTAAGTGCTGATGCTCGATAAGGCGAGGATTGAGTCACAGCCAAACCAACAAAGAGTGCCATTGTCACCGCTGCCACACTGGACCCCTAAAGCCTCCTGCGGTTCAGTGTGTGTGCACTTTTTAGACCCCCTCTCGTCCCCTCCACACACACTCATACAGACACACCCTCCTTCTCGACCTTTCTGTTAATCCTGACCCATGCAAAAGAGAACCTGGCTGGAAGTGATGAAAATATTCCTTCCAATATTTTTTGTCAGTTTTCAATGTTCAATGTTCAACTGATTTCACTCTTTCCCTGCAGCATGGCTGATATGCTACGTTGACTCTGCACTGATGAGGGACGCTATTAAGAGGAGGTTTTTGGTGATTATCTAGTGGGCGTCCTCATCCCCCTCACAACACAACCCACTCGCTACAGCCCTGTGACTGTTTACCTTCCTCTGTGTTACTTGAATTACCTGTGCCAATTCTCATCCGGTTTCTCTTCCAGGTGCATGGTCCAGGGCCAATCCTGTTCACCGAAACAGCCACCCACACATTGGCAAGACAATGCCTTATGCCCATGCCACCCACACGTTGGCAAGACAATGCCCTATGCCCATGCGAGAGAAACACAGGTCATTGATTTACAAGGACCATAAAAGAATATGTGTTGCCTTTTTCGATCAGTTTCAGGTGGGAAATCACCACAGCTGAGTTGTAAGCTATGGGAGAAGTAAAGATGTCAGCACTAAAAATACAGCACTGCAGGGTAACATTACATCAATCAGACAGGCACATTATATGAACCTTGGTAGTCATGACTCCGTCAATTTATTATGGTAACAGAGCAGTGGAGTTTTCTGAAGGCCCCCAGAAACATGTGCAGTGATGTGAACAGGCAGGTAAAGTCTGACTCTAGTTCGCGGATGGCCTCCGAGGTATGTTCTGTGTTGCTGCATTTCCAAGTGATTAACACTTAAGTGCTTGTGGCCTCAGAGATGTGTTCTGTGTGCAGTGAAGCATGATGGGAGCCGTAGTTCTGTGTCACGCACTATTGACTCTTTCCTACTCAGAGAACTATTTAATTTCCCTGAGATCATTTGGAGATGACATTACTCAGTATAGTCAAGTTTATTATCAGTGATTGAGGTGGTTACAAATCCTCTCATGGTTACAATACACAAGTTTTAATGTAGTGAGTTATCCTTGTAAAATTGCACGGACGCTGCGAAAGTTAAATGTTCCGAGACAAAACTTTCAGTGACCATTAGAAAGGAGAAATGGTTAGAAAGAGCATGCTGACTGAATTGTGTTCATAAGTAGTTTTACATGTAGTTTCTGCCTACTACACAAGAAATGTTAGACCATGAATCTTAGGGAAAACACCCATTAGCATCCCTATGCAATAGTCTTGTAAAGTCAGCGTGTTTGGAGAGGTTGTTCACAACACTTATCAAATAGGCTTATCAGGCCTTAAGGTTCCAAGGCATTCTTGGAGTGTGTGGGTTGGAGTGATAAGTGTAAGTGTAATTATGTGTGTGTGTGTGTGTGTGTGTGTGTGTGTGTGTATGTGTGTGTCTGTGTGTGTGTGTCTGTGTCTGTGTGTGTGTGTCTGTGTGTGTGTGTGTGCCTGTGTGTGTGTATGATGATGAGATGTGGGCGTGTTTACTGGGATGGCTGTAATGAATGGCAGATGGGGGCTCTTCTGGTGTTTTCACACGTCCCCAACGAGCACCAGCTGACAGTCCGTCTGACTCATGGAAAAGCGTGATGAGCAGTCAGTTCGCCAGAGAGAAAAAACACACACACTCGTTTAGCATGTTGTGAGTTGTACACGAGAGAGAGACGGTGATGAGATGGTGCTAAAAAGATGGTTTGCAAAAGTCTATGGCAAGCCAAAGTGAGGAAACATCGTCATGAGTTTTGTTGTGACTGGGATAACTCAAGTGTTGCTTATGATGTTACTAATGTCTCTCAATGCATCTTTTAGGTCACTGGTTGCTGGTGTTCATATGACTTCTGAGGGCTTGTGGCATTTATCTGGTATTCCCTGGTTAAAACTCAAAGCTAGAACAGAGAAGCAGACTAGAGGGGATTGCCCTAAATAACAGAGAGATCTGGAAGAGATGGACAGAAGAGAGGCTTTGAGAGGATCTGAGAGTATTTGGCTCTCCACATCCACTCCAATGCGCAGCCATAGCCAAGTTCCTTTCTCATCACACATCACACACACTGCCACTGCAGCCACACAGAATAATCCTACAAGCATGTCAGAACCTTCAGTAGAAACCATTCTGTGATTCCTTAGGACTCGCTTCTTGTGACGTGTCTCTGCAGAAACGTTTGTAAAGATGAAAGGAAGTCAATCAGACATGTGTGTAAATAAGTGTAATTTAAGATTAGTCATGAATAGTTCTATTAGGCGTGCAGTCCGTTCTCTTCACATGTGTTAATGTAATGCTGATGTACAGCTGATGCAATGCTGTGTCTGCTGTGGCTAGATAGTTCTGTTCTGTTCTGTTCTCTTGGGTCAGGAACATTCTGTTCTGTGCCTTGACCCTAATGTCTCTCCATCTATCGCCCTTCCCTCCCGCTCTAACACACACACACACAGGCACACACACACACACACAGGCATGCACACACAGACAGGCACACACACACAGGCACGCACACACACACACACACACACAGGCACGTACACGCACACACACACACACAGGCACGCACACACACACACACACACACAGGCTCGCACGCTCACACACTACTCTGGCCTCTTTTATTCTCTCCACAGAGCACACCCTGTCTCTAGAACAACGCCCTCTCTGTTTGGATACACACACTTTGCACCTGAGCCGTTCTTGACAAAACTACAACTCATGAGACCTGGCAACCAAAACCCACCCCAGACCACACTAAACTACAACTCATGAGACCTGGCAACCAAAACCCACACCAGACCACACTAAACTACAACTCATGAGACCTGGCAACCAAAACCCCACACCAGACCACACTAAACTCCACCAGACACCACAGCTAAATTACATTGAACTAAAGTCAACTGACAGGATTAATACTAACTCCATTCACAAAAATAACAGACCACAGTGTGTATCTTAAAAACCATAGTAAAGAGACAGCAGCTCAGGAAGTGACTGTCAGCGTCGTCGTCATGACATCACAGCAGTGTATGGTGTTTTCTTTCATCGGTTGGCTGACTGACATTCCCCACTCATAAGCACTTTGCTGGAGATAAACACAGGACACACAGACACACACACATTTTGGCACAATTGCATATGTATATGCACACACATATGCACACAAAAATACAC
>NC_045168.1:12993445-12995945 GCF_900700415.2 Clupea harengus
TCAAAGACTTGAATCTAAAGCAATCCAATTTGAGTGAGTGTGTCGTTGTGTGTTTATGAGTGTGTGTGTGCGCATGCTAGTTAGTGTGTGTGTGTGTGTGTGTGTGTGTGTGCGCGCATGCTTGTGGGTGTGGGTGTGTGTGTGTGTGTGTGTGTGTGTGTGTGTGCGCGCATGCTTGTGGGTGTGGGTGTGTGTGTGGGTGTGTGTGTGTGTGTGTGTGTGTGTGTGTGTGTGTGTGTGTGTGTGTGTGTGTGTGTGCACGCATGCTTGTTTGTGTGCATGAGTGAGCATGTGTGTGTGTATGGGAACACAATCACCTGTCATCAGCTATATATTATTTGTGACAGGTCTTGAAGATCAGGGTTTAAATCATGGTCCTGTTTGAGAGGTGCAGAGCCTGTGGCTGGCACGGAGCTCCAGAGGCTCGTGTGTGGAGAGAATACAGGCACGGCTCCAACAACTCAGCCTTTACACCTGAGTTACACAGACTTCAACAACAAGCACGGCTCCAACAGCTCAGCCTTTACACCTGAGTTACACAACATGCACCGCTCCAACAGCTCAGCCTTTACACCTGAGTTACACAGACTTACACAACAGGCACCGCTCCAACAGCTCAGCCTTTACACCTGAGGTACACAGACTTCAACAACAAGCACGGCTCCAACAGCTCAGCCTTTACACCTGAGTTACACAGACTTACTCAACAGGCACGGCTCCAACAGCTCAACCTTTACACCTGCGGTACACAAACTTACACAACAGGCACGGCTCCAACAGCTCAGTCTTTACACCTGAGTTACACAGACTTACACAACAGGCACCACTTCAACAGCTCAGCCTTTACACCTGAGTTACACAGACTTACACAACTGCCATGGACTGCCAAGTGCACCCGCTCCCTCTTTCTCTAACACGAACACACACACACACACATACACAGACGTGCACACACACACACCTGTATGCAGTCATGCACACTCAAACAAACACACACACACACACACACGAGTTGACACATGCTAGTACATTCACACACACACACACACACACGCTAACACACAAAAAAAACCACTCACAGACAATAACACACACACAGATTCATCAAATAGCACAATCAAATACAGAAACCAGAGGTGTAAAAAGTACTGAAATGTTGTACTCAAGTAAAAGTACAATTACTTTGATGAAATTTTACGTAAGTACAAGTAAAATTACCCATATAAAAATCTACTCAAGTAAAAGTAAAAAGTAGTTAATTTAAAATGTACTTTAAGTAAAAGTTACTTAGTTACTTTCAACAACTTGATGGGGGCCGCTCCTATATAGTGCAAAAAAGGACAAGGGGTCATAAATCCAATACAAAAACTAGTTATTTTTTATTAAAGGAGAATCTTTAGAAATATAAGTGCAATGACATTAAACATGTCAAACATTAAACATGTCAACACAACATTTAAGAACTTTTGGGAGGACGTGTCAAGACATGAACCACATGACAGCTAAAATAAAAAGTTTAAATACCGCTGCCCCACTGTAAACTTTGGTTACTTACTTGTGTCCACCTTTAGAGCATTAGTCTACAAACTTCTTGTTGAGTTTGAGCAGCAACTGATTTTCAAGATGAGTAGAGTTCATCTGGGCTAGCTTTGCATTGAACAGCAATCCAGCACAGCTGAAGAGTCGCTCGCAGGCGGCCGAGGCAGGTAGGCCAGTATTGAGTTTCAGGGACAGTTTTTTGATATTCTGAAAGGCGTTCAGCAGATCCATATTGACTGAGACACAGGCTAGGTACCCTTCTAACTCCCCTGTACCTTCTGACCTTCTGGACTTCATTGAGGAAAATAAATCATCTTCATCTGATGAATGTTGTCCAACTTGCTCCAGCCTCCAACATCCGGTCAAGGTGTTGTCTGACATAGACTAGACCTGTAGAATGACAAACAACATTTCTGACAATTAAGTATTGAGCTGCCATCAAGAGTGCATCATAACACAGAAATAGCTATAAATAGCTACTTGAGATGACAGACCTACAGTATACAGAATTATAGCATTATTTTCTATTTCTACATGCATCACAATTCATAATCCTCAATTCTTGCTAACCGAGACCCCTGAGCATGAACATGAACATGAAAGACGTGCACGTTGCAAAGCCACCACTTATCGTTATCAATATCTGACTAAACATCGTGATAAATTGCAGATAACGACATACACATTGACTTGTCCAACTGTCTGAAAACGATGGTGTGCGCATTCACATTGTTCTGTTTCAAGGCATGGGAGGCAGCCAAATGATTAGCCTAATATCAATTTATGTGGTGTATTTCATTGCTGATGACTGATCTGCAGTTTTTAACACAATATGAGAGACTGAACATAATAATGCTATGACCTGAAACGAATGGAAGACAGGAATGGAATTATTAGTCTATTGGATGACCGCTGTCGACGTTAGCATACTCAGGGCGGTTGCAAGTGCTAGCCAAAATTA
>NC_045168.1:13000945-13043445 GCF_900700415.2 Clupea harengus
GAACATTTAATTGAATTAAAGGATGTTACACAACCTTTATAGTCACCTCTATGCAATGACAAGAAACATCTATATCACTCCCGATTTAAATTGCCATATGTAATCCATAGATAATGACAGACCTATTGATCAACTGAGTGGCAATTTGCTTATCAATAGGTGGTTTGCATACAAGGGGCAAATGACTTTGAAATGTGACCGCCATTTTTGCGTTACATCTAAGCTTTGGCAACATTGCCATCTGTTGGGCAAAACAGGAAGATGCAGCTACACCAACATTACAACTCTGGACCACATCCAGAAACACCAATAAATAACATTTATGGAAGCCCATTCCAACGGGAGTCAAAGGGTACTCCTCCAAATGTTTACTTTAACAATAACTAACAACCGCAAAACAAAACATAAATTACGTAGTTGTTTGACGCACACTTCCTTATAGTCTCAAAGCAGTGAATTAAGGAACCATGGTCAATCCGAAAGGATATTTTACTCACTTATAATTCCTTTTTGTTTCAAAGAAAAAATAAAGCGACTTTACTTTCACTTTTTTGTTTTTGTAGTGTCTGTAAACAAAAGTTCAGATTTGAAGTATGAATGGCTTTGCATTTATTGTCCCATACTCCCTCAAATTCTGATGTAATAAGTAGTAAAGAACTTTGGTAACTGACTTGATAATATAAACAAAATACATCCATTAAGGTGAGGCCATTGTATTTGTATAGAGCATTATAGTATAACTCTCAAACATGGCTTCTCCTGTACATTTGGATTATATCAGCTTCATTGCACAAGTCCAGTTAATTATCCTTAATCACTCTAGCATGCAATTAGCTCTGAAGTCCTTTTGCCATTTCTAAGTGTTTCAATTACTTTTTATGGTACCACAAAAATTGGTATGAATTTGTTGCCAATGTTTTCCTGTATGACAAACTGTAGACATGACACAGAGAAGTAAGCAGGTCAAGCAGAAATAAAGCATTTGAAAAGTCAAAGTAAGGCTATGCTAGGTCTCTTAATGGGGAGCGTAAAGGATCAACCACTACTAGTGCCAGTAGTGTTTTAGATTCTCAGGTATATTTGTTCCCAGTCCCACCATGCTTTGTGATGAATGCCTAAATGATGACCACATCTTAGAAGGCACTGGCAAGTGCTGCAGTGCATACAAGACCAGTTGCCTATTGTTTACTTATGTTCAACAACTAGAGAAAGAAATGCTATACACCTTCTATTTCTGTAGCCGATATGTTATACATCCTATAGATTCTGATTCAGAAGCAGTTGTAATGTATTGATAAACTTGTATTTTAACATCCCTGTGAGACTTCAGCTGCTAATTTCCCCCCCACCAGCATCCCATGAATAAGAGGCTATATGTGTGTGTCTTTCTGCACTGCTAGACGTATGTTGAGCTCTGGATGCTACAAACTGCAGAGTCATTTGTCCGAAGGTAAACACATTTAAAATTCAAATTCAAACCACGGTTGGTAGAAGAAGACTAGTCATTGTTCCACAGTCAACAGCAAAAACAGTCAACTCTACATGCATAGGGGCTAAATTAAAAAATCTCAAAAACATTGCATGTAAAGTTCAATGGAAAACAGAGTGGATGAGGCGAAGTCAAAGGGCTCCATGACGCACTGTAATAGCCGTGCACCTACCAGGTAGCTCTTGAGCCGGATGAACTCCACCCTCACAGTCATGTGTTTGGGGGTGTTGCGGCTCACTGCCTTGATGCATTCCACCAGGTCAGCACAGAACTTGTAGCCCCCCTTCAGGACACACAGCACCACCATGTAGTTGTCATCTGTGTCGTCCACCACTAGTCTTGCCACGCATTCAGTCCTACAAAGACAGATTTAACCTCAGATTAAATGCCCTATGCTTTGAGTGTGTGTGTGTGTGTGTGTGTGAGTGAGTGAGTGAGAGAGAGGAAGACAGACAGAGTGAGAGACACACTGTGTACATTACTACATTTTCTCTCTCTTGTGTGTGTGAGGGGTGGGGAGATAAATGTCGCCAAGGGCCAACTGTCCAATTACCTGTCCATGATGACACCGTGTGGAATGTAGATGTTCTCCAAGTCTCCACGGTAATGTTCAGGGTAAGTGAAAAGGTTTAGGTCGTAGCCTGGCCACTCATCTTCAATCTACACCACAGTTGGAACAACATTTCAGTATTTACTGGTTATAAGCAAGTGATACGACTTTGTAGACAAGTTTGTAGACCATCCTTTCAGAGTGTTTGAACTAAGTCCATAAAAATCGTCAATCGCATCTACGACCAGAAATTAGGAGAACTAGCGAAAGATGACGGCTACGGCCATTCCAACAGGAGCAGTTTAACAGGATCGTGAGAATTGCACAATAAATACACTGCAGGCTAAAATTAAATCTTAGATATCAGGAGTAGCTTAATCTCCCTTTCGGTTACTTATCTCACGATATATTATTCATCAAAACTTCAAGGAACGCGAATATGTGAAGTTTACCACAATCCCTTGGTCTGTTCTGGGACTCCTGATCATTTCGAAGTATGGCATGTTGATATCCGTGGTTCTCAGGACAGACTTGGAGCCCAAAGTACTGGAGAGTGAATTTGACCACCACTTGCAACAGAAAGCACTGATAAGGAGGTGGAGCAACAGGCAGTAGCCTATGTAATTTAGCCTCGTCTGAGTAAAAATCACCGTTTTTAGTTTTTCACCCCTGAATAAATGTTAGATATTTAAATGTCAGATTACGTTAATCTATTCTATTTCAAAACATGATATCCTGTAGGCTATAGGACTACATGACATAATGACAATCTATACGTTTGTTTTATACTTAAAAATTATAATATACTCGAAATTCGAATGTATTCTATTTCTACGTAATCTTCGTCTTATCTCAAGTCAGTGGTGCATAACTTATTTCGTATGTATTATATATACGGGCATCATTATATGGTCTACTAGCAGGAGGCTAAGCTTGTGGAAGAGAGTTGCTCCTACTAAGGCTATTCAGAGTTAATGAACAGCATGCGCCAGAGTCATGCTGAAGTTATTAGACAGGAGCCTGTGAGTGTGCATCCTTTCGGCCAGCGTAAATCTTCCTGGCTGAAAGGACACATATAGTTTAGAGTTAATGAAATACTGGATGTTCAGCCTCAGGCATAATGGGCTGGCGTGCCTCTACACAAAACATTTCCACATGGCAATTTATGTTCTTTCTCTTATGCCTCATGGCAAGTACAAATGACAATTCATCTTTACTACATACAATTGTCTTCAGTTATTCGAGTGGAATTCCTTCTGATGACATAGAGCCTTGTCTGTGAGATGAGCCCTTATAATGTTCTTTGCCTAAGAACTTTGTAGTAATATTAATTTGTAAGAAACCCTTCATATGTACTTTTCCGTTTCAATCAACAATGATACTTTATGCTCTGATTTTATGAGGCATTTAATTGGTTTAGGTTATTCAAACTCACTACATCCTCAAATGGTTAGCCAAATTACCCAATGGTTGTCCCTACTGTATACAATCATATATGTAAGGTGCCACAGACTGACTCTTTACACATTTCTGGTAATACTTACACTGTTGAATTGAGAGTTTAAAGGTTGTAAGATTGGGTATACAGTACACACGTATTGCAAAGACTTGTCATCAGTTTATTTTAAACACAATGGATTAGGAAAAGATGACAGTAATGACAAAAAAGTAACAGGTTTCGTGGTAGTAGCACTCTTATTTAGTCCTCCTGGTTAACCCCTAGTGTCTCTTGTGCTAGTTGTTGGAGATGAAAATGGACTTGTAGCGCTCAATGAGGTCGATGTCTCGCTCCAGCTGTTTCATCTCTAACTCAATGCGCTCTTTGCGGTGCTTCTTGGGAGTGGTGTCTGTGACGACGGAGAGGCCCTGGTACTGATGATGCAGCTCATCCCAGTTGTTCTTCAGACCCTGTGTAAGGACACCAAATAATGAGGACTAAGGAGTACTCCCAGTATAAAACATACCAGCAGATTGGGAAAGTTCATTACAAGAGGCATATTATCAGATGTGGATCAGCAGAAACCACACTCTCAGGATGGATCATAGTTCACAACCCTAAATGAATCATCTGAAGTCAAAATGCCAACCGATAGCCTAACACAGCAGTGGTGCTGCAGTGGTCAGTGTGGAGCTCTTTTTAGTCATACGGATCAGCTGTCACTGTACACCCTGTTTGCTTCAATATTTATCAGTCCCCTTGTGAATGGGCTGAACGGCCATGGATGTTATAATGAATTATGTATGCAGCTTCAAAACAGCATTTGTCCCTTACAGTAGAAGGAAATCTAGATAAGTTGCAGACTATAGAAATAAAGATACAATCATCTTCATGCATATTCGGGAGTGATGCAAGGTGATTTACATCAAAGTATATTTATAGTTGACATGAGATGTTAGTAAAAAATATGGATCTGTCTTGTAGAATATACTGATAACAGTAATACTAATGCTGAACACATATTTTGTGCCCAGCTTGAGGTGGGGATGGGAAAGAGAGTTATTTAGATAAGTAGTCTTGCTTATGGCATTTCTCATAGGCTTGAGTGCATTTTATTTTTTTTACAGTTACTACTCTAATTTTGTTAATTCATATTTTTAAAGGATAGAGGAAAGTGAATCATATAGTGAGAGCCAGAAAGAAAGAGAGAGCGAGTATATAAGTCAATATACACTGAAACAGATGGGTGGACAAAAAAAAGAACAATCTGGCAGACCAGACAGGCAGACATTATGATATACAAAGGATATACGTGGTCCGTTTACCTCCAGAATGTCCTTCCGTTCATCATCAGAGAGCTGCTTCATTGCTCCCTGTTTCATGCACTCCTGAACATAATTATCATACTCCTCTTGGGCCCTCTTCACCTCCTCTCGCCTCTGCGTCAGGTACTCTGGTGTTTCCCCATAGTCCTAGACAGAAACCATTTTTAATAGTTGTATTTACTTTGAACAGAACATAGGTCCAGCTGAAGCTATGACAAATCCATTGAACACTTTTTATTATATAGAGTTAAAAAGTGACATTTATGGTGTTCAGTGAACAAATGTCATCAACAAACACACAGCACAGCAGAATCACAGAATAATCTGAGTGAACACACCTTTTTCTTCAGGTACTTAGGGACAAGGCCAGAGTTCTCCATTGGGTGCTTATCTCCCTTTTTGGTATCAACATAGATAGGCTGTGGTTTTTTAGGCACGGCCATGATATTCTCAATGGCATTAGTTTTCACAAAGTCCTTTCTTGTGTGGATGCCCATGAGAGGTTTATCAGATTTTGGTGGAACACGAGGTTTTCGTGGTTTAAACTCATCAACAAAGTCAAAAACGGGTTTCTCTGAGGAAATCAAACAGAATAGTTTAGCTAACATAGGCTTAACATAGCTAGCTTAGATGCAACAGGATGAGGACTGCCCTACTGTATGGAGATTGAGGAAGATGACTAAAGTGTGCTTACTTTCAGTACTTTTGGCCCCTTTTGAGCGCTTCAGGAGGTACTTCTCAGGTAGAGGCACCTCTACCGTTGCAGGACCCATGGTCTTGTTTGATGCTTTGTTTGCTTGTTTCTCAAGCTTTACTTGTTCTCTGAACTTTGACATATACCTTCAGGATAAAAAAAATGATGTCTATGAATCACAACGCAGAACGTCATTGATATAATGATAATATGCTAACTGGGCTACATCTACATATTTACAGTCTTCATGGCGTGAGCAGCCATAGAAAATCTGAGAGAAAATCAGTTCTTCTTGCTGCAGGTTTTCAGCCAGCTGTTGTTCATAGCTGTTGTAAACATAGCCACGCTAGCTACTATGATAGATACATTAGCTAACGTGGTATTGAAAAATGTAACGCCAGTTCACATACCTGGGTGGTTTCTCAAATGTAACCTCCTCTCTGGGAATAAGGTTGTATATGCTTTCGGGTGGGTACATCGTACCTGCCATGTTGCTTGTTTACAAATGAACGTCCTAAGACACACTCACAGTAACTAAAAAAGCTTCTGGTTACATGAAGATTCGACTCTTCACTAATCCAAATAAACAGCTATTGGAATGTTTTGTTTGACAGCAGTTTCCAAGCAACTGTTGCTTGGCAACGGAAGAAGATAGGTTTTAACAATACCTTTTCAATGCCAGCGTACTTTTTAATCACTTTAATAAATATAGCTAATAGACTATATAATGTGTATTATGTATGTGTTTACTTATTTTGTTTAACATGATTAAATGTCTATACTAAAATATACTCGTACTCAATATAAGGTCAAACGAGGCATACATATGGGAACGGAATACCAATTTTGATCCCTTTCTCGCCCCGTAGTAGGCTACGTCATGAGTGTATTTGTTGACACGAAACACATGGAAGCTCACTGAACAAAATCAGGTACAGTTGCTGTAGTTGGCTGCATAACACAACGTGGCTGTACCAATGAACACATACAGTTGTTGTATCGGAGAAACACAGTGTTGTCGAATTGTCACGGCAGATCATTTCTCTTCCCTTCTTTTTCCGTACACCGTAGGTTAACAACTAACAGCTAGATAGCCAGCTCAAGTGCTCCCAATTCTTGAACTTTTCTACATTGTTGTTGGCTCAGATTTCTCTGTCGGATGAAATAATACGTTTAGATTACTCTTCAATTCATTTGAGACATCTTAACATATCAGCTCGTTTACTGTCAATGTAGCGATTATTTCTTAATTTGGTTTTACGTGCGATATTTTACAGACCAGGTCGGAAACTGAAAAATGATTGCAGTACAGAGAATCCGCATTTTCCACGGGGTCGTGAATGTTGGCAGACTGAGATGCAGAAGTCTGTCTGCTGCACGATCTCTCACAAGTTGCCGCTCTCTGTACACAACGGCATGGCTGGCCGCATGCACTGCTCAACCACCAGAGAGGAACATTATCTTAATGGGTCCACCGGGAGCGGGGAAGACGACTGTGGGCCGACTGCTTGCCCGAAGGCTGTGTATGCCCGTCATTGACATTGACGATGACGTCCTAGAGAAAGCATGGCTCATGCCTGTGGCAGAGAAACTCTCCCAGGTGGGTGGAAAGCGGTTCCTGGAGGAGGAGGGTGAGGCCGTGTGCAACTTCTCTGTCTCTGGGAGTGTGATCTCACTGACTGGCTCCAACCCACTCCACACAGAGGCAATGCAGCACCTGAAGAGGAATGGGCTGATGGTATACCTGGATGTGGACACAGACGACATCATCCAGAGGCTCACTAGAATGAAAGTGAACAGAATTGTGGGCCAGGAAGATGGCACTTCCATGAGGGACATACTAATGTACAGGAAACAGTTTTATGAGAGGTGGTTGGACAGTAGGGTACTCTGTGGGATAGGGGACACCATAGCGGAAGTGGCTGAGAAAGTGCACAGAGCTTTGCACAGGTATCAGGACTCGGATTCAGAGACATTCACCTCAACCAGGAGCATTGTGTCAGGTGAGGGCAGATCAGAGGTTGAACCCAAGTTCTTCAGTGACGTTGTTGTGGAGGGACTGGCTCCTGACGGGGGGCTTTACGTACCCAAGGGGCACTTTCCCAAACTGGAGCCCGGGCAATGGCAGTGCCTGGCTAAGATGGCTTACCCCGATAGAGCCCGTGCCATTCTGGAGCAGTGCATCCACCCGTCAGACGTGTCCCCTCTGGAGCTCAAACGCATGGTCCAGCGGGCCTACGGCGCCAACTTCTCCAGCGAGGCCATCGCCCCAGTCAGACACCTTTTGCACAACCAGTACGTGCTGGAGCTCTTTCACGGCCCCACAGCGTCGTTCAAAGACCTGGCTCTGCAGCTCATGCCCCAGCTGTTTGTCCACTGCCTACCCCAGATGTGCAACTACCTCATCTTGGTGGCCACATCTGGCGACACCGGCAGCGCTGTGCTCAGTGGCTTCGGCAGTCTGGACGCCGTCGCCCGACAGAGGGTGGGCGTGTTGGTGTTCTTCCCAGAGCACGGCATAAGTGAGATCCAGAAGCTGCAAATGACTGGCATCAGAGAGGGTAACGCCAGGGCTGTCAGTGTCATGAGGGACTTTGACTTCTGCCAGAGAGCCATCAAGAGGATGTTTGGGGATGGCAGCATGACGGGACACCTGGCTGTGGAGTACGCTACAGTCTTGAGCACGGCGAACTCCATTAACTGGGCTCGGCTGCTGCCTCAGGTGGTATACCATGCCTCCGCTTACCTGGACCTGGTCCGGGACGGTGTGGTGGCATTTGGGGACCCTGTTGATGTTTGTATTCCCACGGGGAACTTTGGCAATGCCCAGTCAGCCCTTTACGCCAAACAAATGGGCATCCCCATCAGGAAGGTCATCTGCGCCTCCAATCTCAACTGCGTTGTGGCAGATTTCATCAACACGGGCCGGTACGACCTCAGAGGCCGGAAACTCACGCTCTCCCATTCACCGGCCATCGACATCCTGAAGTCTTCCAACCTGGAGAGGTTCATCTATCACATCTCAGGTGGAGACAGTGGCCTGGTGAGAGACCTCTTCACCAGCCTGGAGAAACACCAGCACTTTGAGGTATCTGCCGAGCTACGTCAGAAGATAAATCAAGATGTCCGGGCAGGCTGGTGCTCTGAAGAGGAGTGCCTAGCCACCATTCGAGATGTGTATTCCCAGACAGGCTACGTCATGGACACGCATACTGCTGTGGCTAAAGCGGTGGCCGACAGGCTTCAGGACCACTCCGTTCCCATGGTCATTTGCTCCACCGCTCATTACGGCAAATTTGCCCCAGCTGTGCTGACAGCCCTTCAGCAGGAGAGCATCCCTGGAGAGCCCCTGGAGCAGCTGGACAGCCTCAGTTCAGCGGGGACCATGCCACCGATGCACAATGCCCTGGTCCAGTGCCTGAGAGACAGCAGGAGCCAGCCTCACAGAGTGTGCCAGGCTGACTACCATGTGCTGACAGAGGAAGTTGAGACCATGATACAAGATTCATTTCTGAATGTTCAGTAAGCATTTGGTAGAATCTACCCACCAGATGGCAGTATGTGCCTATCTCAATTGATTGTACAACTGGGAACATGGGTTATAATTGACCATTGAGTACTATTATGTAGATTATTATTTAGGGCTGCTGATATATTTAACAGCATTACTTAAGTCAGTGAGTATGAGCCACATTTCAGTGTGGTAGATAAAAATAGAACCATTTCTTACTTGCCTTGCAACGGACGCTCAGAGACCATCCTCAGTGATGAAGAAGTCGTGCTAAAAAAAGGTGGAATTAGCTTTCATAAAAAGTGAAATTTTACTAAAAGTGCATGTATGCTATTTATAAAGCTTTAATAGTCACCAGAAAAAAAAACTGCCCAGAACCAGCAGCTACCTCACTATGGAAGTCAAACCTTGTCCTTGTTGAAGGCTTTAAAAATGAATCACTAGATGGCAGTAGTGTACTACCAGAGGACCCATGCCTGCTTCAATCGTTCAGGGGTGCGTTTCTCTAAAGCGTCCTTGTCTAACCACCGTCGCAGTCTTCAACGATCAATCGCAAACATGATGTCAAAGTTGGGTGGTTTGAACTATTGCTCGGGACCAGTCGTTTGAAGGGTCGTTCGTGGATATTTGCTGGCAACGTTTTAATTGCGTAAGTTTGACAAGTGGCCTACCGTACCTACCTGAACACCCACCAACTGAGAAATTCTCTTATCATAAAATGAATACTCATTCGTCTTGTGAGGCATTAAAATAACTACAAACAGCTTATCTGTGAGAAATAACATTGGGAGATGTAGAGCCTACCAAAAGGGGAACACCAGGATTTTAATTGTTTGTTTTGAGATAAAAAAGTAAGTCAGCCAATAACCTGTCACTGGATCTCCTTACCACGGAGCCACTGACCTGGGCATGTGCAGGTAGCTGATAGTAATTACAGCCTGTCACAGCCTAAGTTAGTTATTCATTCTCAACAATTATTAAGTATGAAGCTGCTCTAATAAAGGTGTACGACTAATTCTTACCCGCTAAATGGTGCATTACGTCATTCATAACGTTGTTGATACTATGCTGGTATGACGACTGGAATGGAGATCTGCGACGTAGGCTAGCTACTACAGTTTCGAGAAGCAAGTGTGTAGTGGTGTGTAGGTCGGTATATCAGCCAAAGATGCGTCAATACCCCCGTGGTTCATCAAGTCGTTATTGGAGAAACACACCCCAGCCCGGTTTCACAGCACAAGGGCTGATGATGTAGCCCAGTTACGTTGACATCAATGGAAGTGTATCTTATGGTTTGTTACTGTAAATTGCATGCTTCACAAATGATCAAACTGTGAATCACATAACTGACTGAAAGCAGACACATAATGTCTAGGTTGTCTGTTCATGTTTATTGTCATATGTCTGTTTATTAACCATGCACTTATGTGATTTTCATGTACTTATAATTTAATTTCATACAGCACATTGGTCTAGTTGATAACTGCAACTCTCCCAAGACACATCAGTGGATGTCTACCCACAATAGTCAGAATAATAATTTCTAAAGCTGATCCAAGTTAACAAACTATGGTATTAGGCTACTATCAACATGTTTGTGGATTAATAATCCACACAAGAAAGTAGCACCAAACATGATACAATCATTTAGAAAGTGGGTGATCATAAGTGATATCATGGAATCAAAAACACTGGTTTAGGATGATAAAATAACCTTTATTTTGACATTTTCCTCCATGCCACTTCCTCTTGTTTTAAACATCTAAAGGTTTCTTTGACCAAATAAAAGTCCCTTTGTTACTTGGAATTAAACTGATACCCCTCCATCACTGGTAATGGTCCCATGGATTTGTTTTTCATCATCCAGCATAGTAAAGTTCATAACAAACATGGCTGATTGAATTGCCCCCATCAGATACCCACGAAACAGGAGAACAAAAGATTATAATGTCCAAAATGCTTTATGTACAGATAACACTCAAGTATTAAGAGACTAAAATGATATTGGAGTCACATTTATACATCAAGCCAGGACGAGACTCTGCGCTCTCACCACAATACTACCGTAAATGATGTGTCAATCTGTGAGGGACATTCAAGCGGTCAAATAATACTATGCAGGAATGCTACTATTCCTTAGAAAATAGTTTTCTGATTGCAGATGATCTGCCAACATGCACAATGACTGCAACGGCATTCAGAGAGATCTGTAAATGAAAGGGGAAAACAAAAGAACGTGTGCCTCAAAAACTTTCACACAATGGAAAAGTTACAATAGCAAACTCTTTGTACATCATACAGTGCTGTGTAAAAGTTTCAGATGGATCAGTGGTATATGTGGTTCTGAGAGAGTGTTCAGACTTTGGCCAGTAATGTGTAAAGAATACAGAACCTAAACAGGTGTATATGTAACTATAAGTGCCTATGCCTTGTGGATCCCATACATCACTTTTGTAGCATCTGAATGCATGTTTATAATAATAAAGATCATCCATGTAAATGTATCCTAATCTGAATTGATTTATTCAAATACGGAATGATTGATATTTATACATAAATAGATAACATAATTTGAGGGACACAGAGAATGACTATTTCATTTGATTATTTAAAAATGACCTATCCACTAATAAGATATCTCTTTCTTCCTCCCTGCATCAAAGCATATAATCTGAGACTTCTGCACAGTGGTAACACATAATATTCTTTCAAAATCATTTGTATTCCATAATAGCATTTACCTTATGTACATTTTTTTGGACATGTCAAAACATTAGTTCTATAAAGTGTCTTGTACTCTCACATACTTGCCTGCCTGGATGCAACACTTGAGGTAAGGTTGAATGAAAGGAAAAATTTTATGCCACACTTGTGGCATCAAAATAAAAAATAATGACATGATATGGTCACTGGCATGGCACAAGGGTTGTCTGTACAAGTTATCTATTTTGTTTTTTTAAATAACACAGTTGTTGAACATGCATCTTTGAAGATTTTGGCGAATAGAGACAATATAGTGTTGTGTAAACTTGGTTGTGGTAAAATTTTGTGTCCTAAATTAATGTATATTTTAAAAGCAGTTCCTTGGTGTGATGCTGTTCAGATATGAAGTAAGGCACAGTGACTAAAACTAGTTTAAATAATGCTTCTCTTCCCGGAGCACTGAATTAATACCAAACCAGACAAAACAGAACAAACCACAGTGAAAACAAAATGAAACCAAAACAACAGTCGTCTTGAACCGTCATGGTCTCTGTGTGGTTCAGTGACACACTTTTCTGACATTCTTTTTTTCTTAATTTTCCTTTTACATGTTTTATAACCCCCCTCCCCCTGTCCCCATTTCACTTACATGTACACATGAATCAACAGCTTTTAAAATACACACTTGAGGCTACACAAAAATGTTTCCAAGATTGGGACAAAGTTGAGCACAGAAAAACAGGTTACTGACCACCCATGTGTATCTTAATGTAGGAACCACAGACACAAGCACAGTCAAATACGTAAAAGGTCCTCATGATGTCAGGTTAATATCGTAGGTGATACACACACACACACACTCTGCACAAAATCTGTTCCAATGCCTTTCCTCCAATTTCTCTCAAAGTTCAAAATGTGCTGCTAAAATTGGCTCAGTCCTCCAAAAGGACCCCTCCCTCACCTTTCCAATAAATCATTCTAATCGGCCAAAATCATTATCCCTTAATACAAACCTCAAAGCCAGATTCCTAAAACAAACATATCTTCCTTTGTATAGCACAATTTGTCAGCCGTATTAATCTGACTTCCATCAATTACTATAACCTTCTCCCAGAGACCCAACCACAGAACCATCAAAATACATCAGCATCCAATAATCTTCAGGCTCTTAGTTTCTCAGGTAAACCATTTCTATACCATTTACTCAGCCTGCAACCACCTCTCTAATCTCACCTGTTCCTCAATGACCACCTGTAACTCGTCCCCAGATCCTCAGCAGGCATCTTGCTCTAACTAATCCACTTTCCATCACTTGGGCTTATGCAATCATGCCACTGTGATTTCTATACATTGATATCGCTTTCAGTTTCTTGATATTTCTGTAACCCTTCTCCGAGTCAGAACATTCAGCCTGGAAACCCAGTGTGCTATGAAGTCCCTCGTTCCCTGCTGTCCGTCCGTGGGCACACTATTGCGGGGAGTCAGCCCCAGAAGACCCCCTTGCAGTTTGTGGGAGGGTGGCATGTTCATTTGGAGCTGGAGCCTGGGCAGGAACTGCCCCTTTTTCCCCGAAGGGGCAAGCTCCCCCCCCCCCCCCCCCCCCCCGGGCTGTAAAGCTGCCTGGTGTGACCCCAGACAGATGCCACACCTCACCTCACCAAGGTGATCATTGTCTTGAGTTTAGATTGTTTCCAGAAAAAGGGGGGAGGGGAGGTGCTGCTGCTGTCATAGGAGTCCATTAGTGGTTCACTGAGGGATGAGGGGGAAGAAGATTGGCAAGGAGGAGGGCCGGGGTGCCGGGAGGCAAGCGACTGTACAGGGGGGAGGGACAGCTTCAGGTACGTCATTCCAGACAGTGAGGAGATAAAAGTGGGTGAAAATCAAAGTGGATAAGTGGTGTCGATTCAAAACAAGGATGAGATGAATATCCAGTGGCGTTGCATAATACGTAGAACTGGCGGGCTGGTTCTTGTGCTTGGGTTTGGATGGGGAAGTAGGGAGGGGTAGGGCAGGGAGGGCAGAGGGCATAGGTCGAAGGTCAGAGGCAGCAGTCTAACCATCATCCTCACTCTCGTCGTCAAACTCCTCCTCCTCCTCCTCAAAGAGCTTCTCCGGTAGCCGGAAGCACTCTTCAAAGAAGTTGACAAGCGACTGGCTGAGGTGCTGCCGTGTGGCCTCGTTGTGGATGTAGTGGCCTTCGTCTGGGTAGATCTGTAGGGACAGAGGATGGGAGTGCTTTTAGATTATATCCATGAGGATAAGACAGCAGGTGTAAATTTAGTTATACATAAAAAATATGCTAAATTCCTTGAGATATTGGTTGGGGACTTGCCACCACCAGAGACAACAACAGAAACACCCTGAAGAAAGACCTCAAACAAGATTTCACATATCTCTGTTTTAGTTCAGGTTAATTCACAACCCCAAGTAATCTGGATCAGCCACAACCACTGGCTTGCCCTTCTGTGGAGTGGGAGGACATCATAAGTGGCTTCAACAATGAATGATCAAACTGGTAAGAGGAAACGGGCTTGGACATTTTGGAGCCTGGATAGATGACCTGACACTAGGATCACTGTTGTGCTTATGATGTGCTAGATATTGTCTAGAAGCTCTGGATTATGCATTGGTTCAGTCAGTGCCCATGGCTCAGAAGCGCAGGGTAATGGAAATGTACCGTATGTCCTGACTTTTTAAGATTTCAGACTAAGCTCTGACAGCCATTTTGTAATATGAGATCCATTATATCATAGCAGGGGTAAATGCAGAACATTTTGATCTCTTGAGAACAGTGAACAGATGCCACAAAGTTGTAGCAAAATAATCTCAAGATAGTTACATTCTAAATTCAAGGTCTTCTCCTCTCCACCATGAAAATCCCATGTGTTTTTTTTTTTTGCTGTCATTTTTACAGCATCAAACCATTTTACCAATTAAGATTACACAGTAATTTATGACGGAGTCACTCAACAGCCAGCATTTTGAAAGTGGGGCCTATTAGCACAATACAGCAAAAGGGAATTGGGTAGCATTGTGTCTCGTAATGGGATTAGCCTCCCAGTGAGTGCATGGTGCCTGAGAGATGCTTCTGTAATCTCTTTAAGTGAAATGAAGGCATTGTGTTTGCTGTAATCCCTTTGCTGCCGACTGCAGCCGAGAGTGGCGCAACATTAGAGGGGAGCTCCCTCTCAGCCCGAGCCTCACAGACCTCCCACATCCGCCACGAACCCCTCCGACAAATATTTACTCACAGCAGGGCTACTGACAGACTCATAAAGTCATGAAATTGTGATGCTGAAATTAAGTAAGCAACCTTAAAATGTGTGTGGTCTTCCAATGCAAACTTAATAGTATCGATACTATGCAGCGGCCTCATGGGTCCATGTGGAATTATACAGGATGCTGATGGACCAGAAATAGGCTCTTTTACATTCTTGGAGGCGAACCTCGGATACCCTGTGGAACACAACATCCCTAATTTACATAGAAAAAACTTTTCTCTCAAATTCCGAACTAGTTGGCTCTATATAAAAACATATACTGCACTCTCTTCTCTCTCCACTTTCGTCTAATTGCTTCCACCTTTCTCCCCTTGTCATCTGGTGTTGACGAGCCCATACAGGCAGAGTGACCTCAGCCTCTTGGAAAGAGGGCTTTGCAGCAGGGAAGCAGGTTCAAAGAGGTAGCCTCGCAGCACGGATCACACAGCTGAAATGAGCCAATTGAATTCCGCATACTGCTTGGCTGTCTACAGGTGGGGCAGCTGCTTCCAGAAGCTTCTTTGCTCCCTGCCGTGCCGCTCTCAGCACTTACCTGTAGACTGTAGTTTGCCTTTTCATTTATAAGCCGGGAGATGAATCTGGCTGTGTGCTGGAAATGGACTTTTTCTGCAAAGAGAGAGAGAGAGAGTTGCAAGTGGGTGATAGAGAGCGTAAGAGACAAAGAGAGAGAGAGAGAGAGAGAGAGAGAGAGAGAAAGAGAACAGAAAATAGAGGGAGATAGAGATACAGAGAATAGGTAGGTGAGAGAGAAAGAAAGAAAATGATGGGAAGTTGGTGAGAGAGTGAGTGATCACATTTATTTTTCCATTTTCCTTGTACTGTACTCTGATATCTGGGAAGAGCAAGAGGGGTGGGATAGCATACCGTCTGCTGTGGGGTGAACTATGAGGAACTTTTTATCAATGAACATAGATGGTCTGTATGAGCTGGGACGCTCCGTCAGACTAGCCATCTGGGGAGAGAAAAGAGACAAATCTTTAAACAACACCGAAATCTGCTGGAGAGTAATAAGACACGAAAGGAGAGTCGCCGCAGGGGTGAAGTCTACCTCGTAGGCTCTCCTGTCAGGCTTGGGTAAGCCCAGGTATCTCTCTGAGAAAGCTGAGGCTGTGGAGAGAGCAGGAAAGAGACGGGGGGGGGGGGGGGGGGTTAGCGTGCGTGTTTGAAAGACAGAGGGAGAGAGAGTAGGGGAGAGAAATGGGAGAAATTAGTTTTTGCCAACACCTAATCATTCACATATACTGGCATGTTAAACATCTTGATCGCATTCTGGTCACATATCCTCAATCAGTATTTATGCATGCACCCCTTTACTTGCATTAGTGAAGCGTAGTGCATCATTTCTACCTTCGGTGATACTGTAGCAACAAATATGTTGTATTTAGAGTGTGTGTGTGTGTGTGTGTGTGTCCTCTTACTGCAATCATATGATCGTCGACTGATTTTTACACGATTTATCAATCTTCAGGTAGATTAAAATCAATTATCTGAAGCTATGCATGTCTGAAAACAGAATGTGTAGCACTGATATGGGAATAACATCCATGTTTAACACGTCTGTTTGAAGACTATAAGATGTTTATCTACGTGTCTATTCAGACTAGTGTGATGATATAAAAGAATAATGTGTTTCGAAGGATTTAAAAAAGAAAGCAATGATCTATCACTTAAATGAATCCCACCACTCAGCGCATGTGTCTCCTTCTCTCACCCCACCACTCTCTCTGTCCGCTCTCATTCTCATTCTCATTGCCTCAGAGAGATAGTGGTAGTAGTGATTAATATCCTATGTGTGTACATGCGTAACTATGTGTGTGTGTGTGTGTGTTTGGGAGGGTCCAAATAGCATTATATAGGACTGATCTGTAAATGATTAGTGGAGGCACATCTCTCATCTCAAATGAGAAAAAAGGCTGGCTTCAGCTCTATCTAACTATTTAGTCCGTCCATCCATCTGTACGTCACCGCCTCTCTCCACTTTAATCTCATTCCATCTACTCTTTAAGTCACTCTATCAGCCTATCCTTGTTTATTTGTTCACTCTCAAGTCCTTAAGTGCTCCATTTTTAATTCAGCCTTCCTTTTCCTTCTTCTTTCATCTGTCCTTTCTATCCATTTTTCCGTGACACAAGGCAACACACACACACAGTATAGTATCCACCCTTCCTGTTCAGGATTCTTGTTTATCTTCGTCTCTCTCTCTCTCTCTCTCTCTCTCTCTCTCCCTCTCTCTCTCTCTCTCTCACATGCCCCTTGTGTCTCCCCAGTGTACCGTATAACTCAAAGTCAGTGATGGGTGATAGAGCTGCTCCACACTTCATCGGGGACATCTCTGAACTGAGGAGGAGACTGGTGATGTATCCCCCATACTCCTGGAAAACACACACACACACACACACACACACACACACACACACACACACACACACACACACACACACAATAAAATACAAAAATGAAAGCCAGTCCTTCTGAACTGGACCACAGAGAACAGACTCTAGATCAGTGTAAATTCAGCTTGAATGGCCCTGCAGGGGGCGCCCCACACCCACCTCCCACTCCCTCACCCCGTCAACACACACACACACACACGATATGCAGGGTAACACTCAGGATTCCTCCTCTACATCAGATCCTCCTCATTTATGAGTGAGCGGTGCTTCTGCACTGGTGTGCTGTACTTAACAGTGTGAGAACGCCGTTCTAGATTGTGCTCTACGAGCCCAGTGGGCGTGGGCAGGGTATTTATTAAAGGATGGAGCTTTTATAGTTCAAAGCAGGATATACACACACATAGGCCTGTCTGGAGGCCTTATGAGACTATAAATGCAAAATCCCATTAAAAGTTAATTCAGTTTGACTGAAGTGGAAATGAGATTCTGACAATGCCACTGTTGAGACGCTCATCACACTGATGTGATTTGTTCTGCGGAGAATCGGGCGAGTGTGACGGCGAGTTCATATGTGCGGAACGAACCGCTGCACAGCGCTACAGTAGTGAGCAGAGATTCACCACATATGCAAACCAGCTGCTGCAGGCTCTCGGTGCCAAAGCCGTTTAAGAGACGACTCTTAAAACACTGTGCCTTGTGTGTCCCCAGGAAACCATACACTTATAGAACCATAAACTGAGATGGTAGAAACTCTTCAGAAAAGGCCTTTGTGAAATAAATACATGGAAATGGTATCTCAGCAGTGTGACCGTCAAGCAGTTGATGGAATCACTATGTGAGTAACCTAAATGGACACAAACTGTAGGTATTTTACGGAAGGGGGAATTTACGTACATTGAGTGTAGAAATCTAGGACAGTTGTGCTGTTAGGGCATAATCGAGGTGTGAAAAGAAAACGCGGGAAAGTACTAAATTAAGAGCGTTTGGCTTCAAAAGCATGGCGCATTCACACCCTGGTTTCCTCTGATTATGGCTTTCCGGGCACTAGTTTCTCTCTCTGATTAGCTGATGACCGACCGCAGTAGGATGTGTGTGACGGACAGAGAGACATTTAGGAATGGCTCATCCTTACTGTAAGATGCTGACTAGCTGGAGGCCTTACCTGTCCAAATACTCCAATCCGGGTGATGTCAATGTATGGCTCTTTGGATAATACACTAGGAAGTAAAGGCAGGTGGAGACTCATTAAAATGTCATGTTCTTTTAGCATAACCATTAGCATTATTATTTCTAAGTTGTCAAACTTCATGAAAATTATAATAAAAAAATAAATAAGCTCAATTTAACAAATAAATCTTTCTAATAATGTATACAATAAGCTCTCTACTTTCTCCTTTCTAACCAGAACAAAGGTTACACTGACTCCAGAACAACGGTTAAAAAGATGTTTGACCATCCATCCATCTATTCACCCATGCATCTATTCATTCATTCATCCATCCATCCATCCATCCATCCATCTGTCCATCTATTCATCCATCCATCAATCCATCCATCCATCCGTCCATCTATTCACCCATCCATCCATCCATCCATCCATCCATCCATCGTCCATCTATTCACCCATCCATCCATCTATTCACCCATCCATCCATCCATCCATCGGTCCATCTATTCATCCGTCCATCCATCTATTCACCCATCCATCCATCTATTCACCCATCCATCCATCCATCCATCGGTCCATCTATTCATCCGTCCATCCATCTATTCACCCATCCATCCATCCATCCATCGGTCCATCTATTCATCCGTCCATCCATCTATTCACCCATCCATCCATCCATCCATCGTCCATCTATTCATCCGTCCATCCATCTATTCACCCATCCATCCATTTATTCACCCATCCATCCATCGGTCCATCTATTCACCCATCCATCCACCCATCTATTCACCCATTCATCCATCCATCTTTTCACCCATCCAGCCACCCATCCATCCATCCATTCATCCATCCATCTATTCACCCATCCATCCATCAGTCCCTCCATCAGTACCTGAGTGCCAGCAGCTGGTCTTTCTCCTCATACATGCCCAGTCTGTGCTGGACCTTGTGCAGCAGATCGGTCCCGTGGAAGCCACTGCCGCGGCCGTCGAAGCGGAGCACGAGCGCGCCGAAGCTGCTGACCAGCGCGGTGGTCCAGTCCACCTGGAAGCGCTCCGACACAACCTGCCCGCCCGGCGTCCCGTCACTGCGGAACGAGAGAGAGATAAACCAGGAAGAGTGAGGAGCAGGTGGAGGAAAGGAGAGCTTCGACACCACCTGCCCGCCCGGTGTCCCGTCACTGCGGAACGAGAGGGAGAAACCAGGGAGTTGAGGAGCAGGTGGAGCGCGAGGGCGTCCGGAGCACCACCTGTCAGTGCATCCCTCCCGGCTGCGCGGGGGTACAGTGTGCTGTGTGGGGTACAGTGTGCTGTGTGGGGGTACAGTGTGCTGTGTGGGGGTACAGTGTGTGGGGGTACAGTGTGCTGTGTAGGGGTACAGTGTGCTGTGTGGGGGTACAGTGTGTGGGGGTACAGTGTGCTGTGTGGGAGTACAGTGTGTGGGGGTACAGTGTGCTGTGTGGGGGTACAGTGTGGGGGTACAGTGTGCTGTGTGGGGGTACAGTGTGCTGTGTGGGGGTACAGTGTGCTGTGTGGGGGTACAGTGTGTGGGGGTACAGTGTGCTGTGTGGGAGTACAGTGTGTGGGGGTACAGTGTGCTGTGTGGGGGTACAGTGTGGGGGTACAGTGTGCTGTGTGGGGGTACAGTGTGCTGTGTGGGGGTACAGTGTGCTGTGTGGGGGTACAGTGTGTGGGGGTACAGTGTGCTGTGTGGGAGTACAGTGTGTGGGGGTACAGTGTGCTGTGTGGGGGTACAGTGTGCTGTGTGGGGGTACAGTGTGGGGGTACAGTGTGCTGTGTGGGGGTGCAGTGTGCTGTGTGGGGGTACAGTGTGGGGGTACAGTGTGCTGTGTGGGGGTACAGTGTGCTGTGTGGGGGTACAGTGTGTGCAATGGCACTGCTCATGAGCCTCCAGAGAGGAGGCTGAGGTGGGCTTGTGTCGCCGAGCAATATGCACTAGTGCAGAAGAGAACGGAGATAGGTGGTTGTGCATCAAATCAAATACAGGAAGTGGCGCTATGTCTATCTCTCTCCCTGTGTACTTTACACACGTACACACGCATGCAGGCACTCACACACACACACACACACACACACACACACACACACACACACACAAACACAGGCACGCACGCACGCACACACACACACACACACACACACAAACACACGCACGCACGCACGCAAACACACAAACACATACACACACACACACACACACACCGCCCTCTTCTGTTTCTCTCTGCTTTTCTCCCCCTCCACCCTACAGGGGTGTAGTGTGCGATGGCACGATAGCAGATAAGAGCGGCCGGGTTAATTAAGGCGAGGAGGAGGAGGAGGAGGAGGGGGATATCAGACTCATTTTCATCTGCAGCCTAATGACAACTCAGAGGTGTGATCCCTGTCTCTGGGCTAGATTAATGCCTCTGATTAAGTCCTGCGTCTGGGTGTGATTATCGCCCTTGATGAGCTGAGTGCTGCTGCAGTGGAAAGAGCTGGGGAGCGCAGGAACAACAGTTTGCAAAGAAGACAAAGGAGGCAAATCATACAGGACAGTCAGACAGCTAAAATTCACAGATAGACTTTTTCTCTGTGTGTGTGTGTGTGTGTGTGTGTGTGTGTGTGTGTGTGTGTGTGTGTGTGTGTGTGCCTGTGTATATGAGAGAGAGAGAGAGAGAGAGATAGGGGAGAGAGAAAGGCTGACATTATTATTTCATATACTTACACAAACAGGAGCAGTGGGTAATGCCCTGTTATGGAAAAGCCAGCAGGTTTGACAATCTGCATGGTCAGAGCTGAAAACAGAAGAACAAGCACCAAATGACTGATCCAGTCCCCCACACATAGTCCACCACACACAGTCCCCCACACATAGTCCACCACACACAGTCCACCACACATTGCCCACCATGTCTGTGTCTTTCACATGTTTGTAAGGCAGAAGCAGGTGATAATTGCCTGTAAACAGTAAAACCATACAAAGTCATGAAGATTTTTGAAGCTGTCTGTACTTTTTGTGTTTTTAGTTTCTACAATCTGGGCTCTACGGATAGTTCACTTTTGGTGTTGGGTTTATGTGTTACTTTCCATCTTTAAACTTGCTTCATACCTTTTCAAACGTTAACTTTAAAAAAAAAGGGCGAAAACACGACTCCTGCCTTAAAGTGTAGTTGGTATTCAATCTGTCATGTTGTCATAGAGAGGAAGAGCTTAAAATTCGTTGAGTACGTACTGTAGCCTTCGATCTCCACGTCCATGTACTCCACCTTGGGGATCTGCATGGAGTCCAACTTGTCCCGCAGTTCCTGGTTCGTTTCAAGATCGTACACCTCTGTGAAGGACAACATCAATGAATCATTTTCCTGAACAACAGATCTGCCTGAATCACACTTGTACCCAATCAATGCAGTAGCAGAGTGCTACTGTAGGTTCTTCATGAGTAATAGACAAAGAGAGGAGGCTCTTCGGTCTGAATGTCAGTGGAAAAAAGACACACACACACACACACACACACACACACACACACACACACACACACACACACACACACACACACACACACACACACACACACACACACACACACACACACACACACACACACACACACACACACACACACACACACACACAAACTTTTCTTCTTGGTAAATAGCACTTTCTTTACCAGCTATTCGGTCATTTCTGAGCACAGGAAAAAAAGGAGTCTGTCAAAGGCTCAAGGGATCTGTCACACGTGTGACACTCGAAAGGGCAGAGTTCTTCACTCTCAGGGAAGTGATGGTGAAGGTCCACTCTAAACAAGACTGCTGAGTGGAGTACTGCCATTGTGTTACAGTGAGGGGAAAGCTCTCTGAGGGCCACATGAACAGCCTGACAAAGGGAAAGGGCCAGGCACAGCTGTGGCAACAGACAACAACAGCAAGATACGAATCCCAGTAACGACCAGACATCCTTGAGTAGCAGGGACAGAGATAGAGATGTTTATGTCACGACTAGTGCAACAGAGCAGCGTGAGTAACCACAAAGGATCTCTATTTAGATGCCATTAACTACACCCACAGAATATCAATGTATGGCAATGGCACAGTATATAGATCTCTCTCTTTCTCTCTCAATGAATGTGTATGTCTATATACTGTAAACACAGGTGTTTGTGCCTCTCCTCAGTGTTTGTTGTGTGTGTATGTTTCCTCTCAGCTATCACTCAGACCATGATAAAAAAACAATTAACAGGCCCTTCCTGCATTCTCATGCCATGCTGTGCCACTGCATTTTAGGATGTGTGTGTGTGTGAGAGAGAGAGAGAGAGAGAGAGAGATAAAGGGAGAGAGATAGAGAGAGGGATATATATATATATATATATATATAGAGAGAGAGAGAGAGAGAGAGAGTGGGATATATATATACGTATATATAGAGGGAGAGAGGGAGATATACATATATATATATATATACAGTATATATATAGAGAGAGAGGGAGATATACATATATATATATATAGAGAGAGAGAGAGAGGGAGAGAGCTAAGAACCCACAGACTGCTCTGCTGTGAATGGCCTGAGAATGCTTGCCTTGTCTCTGCCTTCAGTGCACTGCCTAGGATGATTCTGAGAAACTGTCGCTCAGCTGAGAAAGTTCCAGAATGTCTCCTCCCTTCATCCTTGCTGAGAAAATAGGAGGAGTATGGCAGACAGACAGGAAAAAGGCAAAGAAACTAAACAACTCCCTCCTCATCTTCACGTGTCACTACGGTCAGAGATGAGGGACCTGGAACTTCATTATGACTGACAGTTAAGTGTCTCGCTAGGCACCTCCTGCTGGTTTACATGAGGTTGCGCACGGGTAAGTGAATTACTACAAGCACTGGGGGAGATCACCTTCTCCCTGCATGCAGAGCGCATTCTAGAATAATCTAATCAAGCTGGAGTGCTCTCGGAAAGAGCGGCAGTGAGTCCAATGTCCATAGGCATGCTCAGTGTGAGGTGATGTAGGTAGATAGATAGATAGATAGATAGATAGATAGATAGATAGATACTTTATTTATCCCGAGGGAAATTTAGGGAGGGGAAATGTATGCTAGGCTCTGCAGCATTGAGCGTTAGCGGTTCTGTATAAAATATGAAGGGTTTGGTGTTTTGTTAGCTTGTTTTGTTTGCTAATGTTTTTTAATGGTTTGCACACACCCGCAGTCTGCAACGATATGCTCTCACCCACAACCATAAGAAAAACAGAAACAAACAAACAAACCAATAAATAAATGAAGAAAGAAAGAAAGAAAATGAAAGAAAAAAGTGGGTGTAAGACTTACTCTTTTTATCCAGGGTGCTGTACACTCTTACAGATGGAACCCCAGGACCTTGAAATAAATACAAACATACACACATGCACGCACACAAACACACAAACAAACAGAAAGATTAAAAGATAAGCATTAACTTCTTTGGGACTTATCATTTGTGTTAAAGTGGCAATCTTACTCATTAATTTTACTTTGGGGTAAAATACTGCAAAGTACCAGACCTAAAATACATATATTCACTAGAGTTTCACACTCTCCAAAACCAAGGTCAAAACAAGTCTACTGTGGCCAATACTTCCATTGCCTTGTTCTGTACCTGCTTGCCTCCTAAAGTTTAAAGGTTTGAGTCTACAGTAGTTTATGGGAGCAAGGAGATGGTTTCCTTTTTTCAGCACAAAATCTTTACACTGTAGTCGGCCTTGGTACCTGGAGTTTTGTAAATGCCCAATGGTCTTTCAATGTAATAAAGAAATATATAAACATATATAACAAATATCCATATCTTTTTGTTTATTTACTCATAAAGACCACGGCTATTGAGAAGAAGACTTGTGGCACAAAAGCAGCCACAATGCTGGTGCAGTCATCCGAAGGCTATTTCAGGCTCATTCAATTAATATACACACACACACACACACACACACACACACACACACACACACACACACACACACACACACACACACACACACACACACACACACACACACACACACACACACACACACACACACACACACACACACACACACACATTATCACACACACAATCCTCTTTCTCTCTCTCACTCTGTCTCTCTCTCTCTCTCCCTCTTTATCTCCAGGGCTCTGCCTCTTAGCGGATCCGCTGCTATAGAGATGGAGGCAGGCTCTCAGGACTGGGATAATTAAATGATCGATGCACTTAGCAGAATGGGAACATAGCGGCAAACAATGACGTGGCGGCTCCTTTGAGAGGTGGGCCAGCCTGGTGCATTGTCAGACGCCTGAATCATATCAGGGCCACATCAGACAAACTGCCAGTGACAGCGGGGAGATTGGAGACTGAAAGGCACATGGGGGGGCGACGGGGCCCCGTCGGAGTGCTGATAGCATCGGGGATGGTGGGAGTTAAGATCGGGTCGCCTGCATCACACACACCTTCACTTTAATGTGTTTGGGAGGAGGTCAACACAGCGCACAACCGCAGCACATGTATGGAGTGGCTCAGGTTCATGTATATGTGTAGAAATGACTCTCCAGTGAGGCACAGGGAGGTCAAACTGAAGGAATATATGTTGAGAGAGAGAGAGAGACAGACAGACAGACATAAAGGAAGACAGACAGACAGACAGAAAGAGAACTGCAGATTCTGAATGATGGATGTTACCATGGCAGTGGAGCAGGAAGTAGCTGGTATTGTGACTGAAGGTGGCGCTGACGTAGCCACAGCTGTCATTGAAGTCACAGGAGACGCAGCGCCTGTTGAACGTGCCCACGATGTCCGCACTGGGGAGAACAGAACCTTGGTCACTGCAAGACTCACACTTTCAACGCCTGTAGGACACTTACCCTTCGAACCCTTCATATTTAAATCTCACTTTAGTTTTCTATTGTCTGTTATGTTGACCATGTGTGTCTGGCCATCTGAATATACTGTATATATTTCTTTATTTCATTTTTGTTTTCTATGTGTAATTGTCCTTTTTTGGGTTCTCTGTTCTTAGATTACAAAAGCAGCTTTGTGATTGTGTTAGGTGCTAAGTTAAATAAATGACCACCCTCAATGTAATAAAGCATCTAATATAAGTACCCAAACTTGAAACATTTGATGTGACCTTGGTATTATTGGCAATGGAATGTTGGGCAGCAGGAAATGTACTTCAATGGCTCATTAAATTTCAAGGCAGTGCTTTTTGAGCGGAACAGGGTGTATTTGCGCGCCGTGTTAATGCTCCCGGCCTTGTACTTTACCTGTAGAGATGTCTCCTCTTGGGGTCGTCCTCCGTGCTCAGAAAGTATCTGTTGGAAATTGGAAGCAGATGAACTTGGACTGCTTGTCTGAACACACAGCGTATCAAGCGTCTTTGGCGAGCTCCCTTTAGTAATTAATACATGAGCGAGCGCTTGGGACTACGTGTCTGAAAGCCGAAAGTGAGAGGAATAAAGCTAGTCTAGCTTCTGAGGAAAGGGTTAGCATTAAAACAAACAGTAAGACCTGTAAGACCTCACAAATAAATCGGAGCAACTAAACACTCAGACGATAACTAATACAAGCTCTTTCTCCAACATTGAGAAAGT
Organism: Clupea harengus; assembly: GCF_900700415.2. NCBI lineage: Eukaryota > Metazoa > Chordata > Actinopteri > Clupeiformes > Clupeidae > Clupea > Clupea harengus. The sequence continues at coordinate 13,027,080 of NC_045168.1, forward strand.
GGGATTATAGAGAGAAGTTTGTAAGAAACACAGTGATTCAGGAACGATACATCTCTGAATGGATTTAAACAACCCGGGAGCCTTCTCGTTAGATATATGTCTAAAAAACAAGTAAAGGGGTGAGGTTTCTGCTACACAGTGAAAGTAGGACACATTTGTCAGTGAGGCAGCTTCAAACAAAGGCTTTCCCTACAAGCCATAATCTCTATTGCCTGAGATTTCTGAGACTTCAGTACTATTCAAGTTGAACCACTCACTCACTCTACTGAGGGAAGTATAAGCCAGTGTTTGACCTGATTACTCTGTCTATCTAGTTGGTATTAATTAGGAATGTCAATGGGTACTCTACATAGCGGTAACGATTGTAGTTGTGCTACGGGAATAGGTTAGAGATGGGATATTAGGATGGTGTTTAGTCAGAAGCAGATAGGGGTTGTGCTACGGGAACAGGTTAGAGATGGGATATTAGGATGGTGTTTAGTCAGAAGCAGATAGGGGTTGTGCTACGGGAACAGGTTAGAGATGGGATATTAGGATGGTGTTTAGTCAGAAGCAGATAGGGGTTGTGCTAAGGTAACAGGTTAGAGATGGGATATTAGGATGGTGTTTAGGCAGAGGTAGATAGGTGTTGTGTGCTCACATCTGCTGGGTGTCTTCACTGAAGGCCAGCACCTGTGTCACGTCCCACTTCCCAGATGTGACCGTCTGCAGGGTGTCTGTGCTGGTGTTGGCCTGGGGGGGATTAGCATGGGAGAAATAGACATGAACAAAACCATGGGTTAGGCATCATTTGTGATGAAAGACTAAATTGTTAACAATTAAGGTGTGTGTGTGTGTGTGTGTGTGTGTGTGTGTGTGTGTGTGTGTGTGTGCAGGGCTGTAGTGGTAAAATTAGAGGTGGGTAAACTATGAATTTTGTGAGCAGACAGACCTCGACGCGAAGCAACACAACACAAAACGTCGCGACTCTGTAAGGCTGTCCTGGCTATATTCCATTATGTTATCAGTTAAAGTCATATTAAATCAATGACAGTGAATAAATGTGTTTGTAGTTTATTCAATTTCAAGAAAACAGTAAAGAAAAGTATGTGTAGGCCTCACAACAATGAAGGGGGTGGAGGGGGAGGGGTGGAGGGGGAGGGGTGTGTGTGTGTGTGTGTGTGTGTGTGTCTGGTCCCTCACCTGTGAGATGGACATGGAGATGTGGAAGAAGCGTCCGCTGGTGTGTGTGTGTGTGTGTGTGTGTGTGTGTGTCTGGTCCTATGTGTCACCTGTGAGATGGACATGGAGATGTGGAAGAAGCGTCCGCTGGTGTGTGTGTGTGTGTGTGTGTGTGTGTGTCTGGTCCTATGTGTCACCTGTGAGATGGACATGGAGATGTGGAAGAAGCGTCCGCTGGTGTGTGTGTGTGTGTGTGTGTGTGTGTGTGTGTGTGTGTGTGTGTGTCTGTCTGTGTGTCTGGTCCCTCACCTGTGAGATGGACATGGAGATGTGTAAGAAGCGTCCGCTGGTGTGTGTGTGTGTGTGTGTGTGTGTGTGTGTGTGTGTGTGTGTGTGTCTGGTCCTATGTCTCACCTGTGAGATGGACATGTGGAAGAAGCGTCTGCTGGTGTGTGTGTGTGTGTGTGTGTGTGTGTGTCTGGTCCTATGTCTCACCTGTGAGATGGACATGTGGAAGAAGCGTCTGCTGGTGTGTGTGTGTGTGTGTGTGTGTGTGTGTGTGTGTGTCTGGTCCTATGTCTCACCTGTGAGATGGACATGGAGATGTGAAAGAAGCGTCCGCTGCCCCCCAGAGGAAGAGCTCTGATGAAGAACAGCTTGAGGCCGTCCCTGGAGAAGACGGGAGCCTCATTCTGGCGTGGGTGAGGAAAAAGAGAAAAAGACAGCAGCCATCACTCCATTTCTCCTCTCCTCTCCTTTGTCCTCTCCCTCCAACGTCTGCCCGCCATCCCTTCATTAATCTGAATCCCTGAATCTAATCTCCAGAAAAATACCTCCTTGCTTTATCACCTGCTGGATGGAACCTCAATAATTAATCAGGTCGGAATTACACAAGCTGATAAAAGTAGCTGATGCACTTGGTGATGTGCAGAGATACATCAGGGAGAAGTGCCTTCTCTTTAGTGGCTGTTTTATCCAAAGTGACTCTCTATCCAACATAGTAATGGGAGGTACTTATCTCGGTTGGCGTTAATGGTGGTTTGAATCACTGATGTTTTCACTGTTATGTTCTAAGAATCGAGGTTTCACAACACCCACCAGTAATCAAGTGATAGCAAGATGTCATTGTCACAATGCAAGGCATAATGCACACTGGTCTTCCTTGAGAGGAAGGGCCTGATCTTGCCTGAATGTGATTGTATTGGATGTTGCCATTTTTACCGCAGTGGGGAAATGATCACACGTGCACTATCCAATTCTGGCAACATTAAGTATTACATTTTAGATTTACGTTTTACAGCATGCCAGCAGTGCTGGTGTCTTCCTAATGTTACACATGAATGCTCTTTTGACGAAGCCAGACAGTTTTATGCATAACTAATCTAGCCTGTCTTCATACGTATGTACCATTCAGGGTAACCATTCTTAACATTTGAAGCTTAATCCAAACAACATATAGCTTTGGACATATGGAAAATAAGCATACAAATAATACAAATATGTTAATAACAATGAACTGTAATCCCACATCTTTAATCTGTATGAATTATTAGAAAAGACATTTCAACAGGACAGCAATATTTCCAGCTCTGTATCAAAGATAATCAAAGCTAATTAGAGACTGTGAACAGCGTTATCAGATGAGTACCTGCCCGTCTCTCACCTGTCTGTGAAGCCATCCCACACTCTCATCCTCGTGTTTCTGCAAAAAAAATCACACAAAAAATGTTCCGTATGGCAGTAAATTGCTTTCTCTTTAGATCATCAGTAACTCTGGTAACCTGACACCAAGGTTAACTTTTCCCCACTAAAGTGTAAATTAGATTCTGACTCTAATGGCAAGTCGGCTTTGAAAGCATATATTACAGGCAGGGAAGAAGATAACAAGATGAAGAAGTACGAAGGTGACCACCTTCTAAATGTGAGTGACTCAGAGAGTAGGGGCAAGGCTGCCTGTATTCTACCTGAGATGAGCTATAACTGTAATACAGAGATATAACAGTATTTTGACAGCGTGTGTGTGCGTGTAGGCGTGCGCGTGTGTGTGTAGGCGTGCGCGTGTGTGTGTGGGCGTGCGCGTGTGTGTGGGTGTGTGCGCGTGTGTGTGTGTGTGCGTGTGTGTGCTGTAATGGCAGCGCGGACTCACACACCTTAGAGCACACACCCGTGGTGGCCTCACACAGAGTGAGGATGGAGATGTTCTGGGCTCGGTTCAGCCAGTTCACCGCCAGCTTGGTGCTGGTGGCCCACTTCACCATAGTAATGTAGTACTCCCTACACCCACACAGATGTGCATCCACACGCCACCACCAGGCACAAACACATCATGGTAAACACCAAATCATCAAAGCATCACACATCATTTACATTCAAACAACTTTCATGTCACCTAAGTAAGTAATTGCTTCAGTCAGTAACAACCTTTAGCATGTCTTGTTCCTCTAGACCTTTCAGACATGAACTCTCATCGAATTAGTCAGAATGCTAAGAGGGGTTTATGTAACATGTGCGGCTAATCACATATAATGACATTAGCTTAGCCTCCCCTCTGCTCTCCACAAAGGCCAATGCTAATTAAAGTTAACGTTTTAAGCTGTGGGATGTATAACCTTTTATGTACTCTGGGACACTGACCACGGTAGCACCTAATGTGAAAATGTGTCCGTTAGCATTAATAGTCTGAAATTGGCATTATTGGTCTGAAGTTAGCATGAATGGTCTGAAGTTAGCATTAATGGTCTGAAGTTAGCATTAATGAAGTTAGCATTAATGGTCTGAAGTTAGCATACCCTATCCTCTGGTCCTCTGGCCTCCGCATCTCTATAGTGTGTAGGGGTCCGTTGAGGTTCACCACGTACAAGTAGATGACAGGATTCTCCTCACCAGCCTTCATGGGGGGTGCGTAAAGTAGAAAAAGACAAGCACTCTCACTGATCACTGATTAAGCACTGGTTTATGGACAAATCCTTGAATATTTTACCACAGCAGAGTACAGCAGAGTACAGCAATCTTATGTATCCATCAGGAGAAATATGAATGAGAAAAAAACACTGTGCATGTGTTTGTGTGTGAGTGTGTGTGTCATTGTGTAACAGACAGGATGCTGATTTATCATCGGTCCTAAACAAGATTCCCTTGGCGCCCCTCTCCTCCAGTACCTTGGGGTAGTGGTACTCTCTGCCCGTAGGGTACAGGGAGCCTGTGAACATTGGCAGCTCCATCTTGGGCACCAGTGTGTCATTGATGGTGGCATAAGCCAGCCGCGCTCCATCAGGGGACCACCAGTGGGCGATGTGGGACTGGAAGATCTCCTCTGTGGAAGAGGGGGAGAAAAAAGAGAGAGAAAAAAAAATGTGGGACATTAGTTTAACCTAAATGTAACACAATTCTCCTATAATATCTATGTTTTTTAATGTCAGTTTAAGTCTATTTAGGTCTACACAGGGACATTTAGATTTCTTGTTCCTTCTATTCCTTATCCTTTGTAAGACTGCTTTACAACGCTTATACAAACGCCTTATTTGTCATGTCAATAAAGCACATTACATTGAGTTGAATTTAATTGAAAAAAAAATATACAGAAATGTTACTGCAATTATTGAGAGAGAGAGGCAGGGAGAAGGGAAGAGAGAGAGAGAGAGAGAGAGAGAGAGAGAGAGAGATGTATGGTATGGCAGTTATTACGAGAGAAAGCAAGAGAGAGAGAGAGGGAGGGAGAGGGAGGGAGGAAGGAGAGGCAGAGAGAGAGAGGGAGGGAGAGAGAGAGAGAGAGAGAGAGAGAGAGAGAGGGAGGGAGGGAGAGAGAGAGAGAGAGGGAGTGAGGGAGAGAGAGAAAGAGGGGCTATCAGGCTTCTCATCTGATGTGGGTTTATGAGGCTGTTAAAGCTCCTTTCCTAATACCACTGGCAGGTGAGTTATAATGCTGGATTGATGATGCTGCTGTGAATTTATGAGCACGATTAGTGCCAGAGGGCAAACGAGCATGAAGAAATGGAAGAACATGCACACGTACACACATACACACACACACACACACACACACACGCACGCACGCACGCACGCACGCACGCACGCACGCACGCACGCACGCACGCACGCACGCACGCACGCACGCACACGCACACACACTATCAGAGAGGTAAAGGGACAAATACACACATGCTCTCTCTCTCTCTCTCTCTCTCTCTCTCTGTACCACACACACACACACACACACACACACACCCACATATACTGCCACAGCAGTACCACAGCTCTTGGGCCACCTGTTTCCATATATATATATACAGTGCAGACCACACATCACAGCAGCACTATTATAATCTCAGTGGAGCAGTGGAGCATGGGGCAGGAATACAACGAGGGGGAGTCATTTATGGGCAGGTGGAGGTGCGCCCAAGTGGAGGTGGAGGAAATAAGACTCACGCACATACACATCTCTCTCTCTCTCTCTCACACACACACAAACACACACACACATACACACACACACACACACACACACACACACACACACGCGCGTACACACACACTCTCTGTCTCTCTCTCTCTCTCTCTCTCTCTCTCTCTCAAACACACACACACACACACAGACTCTCTGTCTCTCTCTCACACACACACACACACAAGCACACACATTCTTAAGCACACACTCCATTGTCTTCATGTTCAAGCAGCATATTCAATTCTCCATCTGGGGAAATATGGATGATACCAAAGGTGAATTTATAGAGATACTGCCAGGATGACTGTAATTAGATAGAATCCCATGTAAGGTGTGTGTGTGTGTGTGTGTGTGTGTGTGTGTGTGTGTGTCTGAGAAGATGTGTTTTAAGTGTGAATGGCTATTTTTCAGGGAATTATCGAGGTTGGCTGTGTCTTTAAACTTGCCTGGAGTGGTGTCAAAAAGGCATTGTAATACTGCAGCTCTGAGTAACAGACATAACATGTACTTGCAGTGTGTGAGTGTGTGAGAAATAGCACACAGCCTCCCTTGAAGAGAACACCCCTGGGTTTCTGAGGTAGCAGGTGAGAAACAGCGTGAGTTTAAATGCGCTGGGCCTTTGTGCATTACTAACGTCAAGTTGTCTCACATCTAAGATAATACGAGGGGCATGAGTAGAGTACAAGTATGGATTTCAAAAAGACTAACTCTATATCTCTATTACACAAACACACACACACACACCCTGCTTAATTTATAACAAAGTGTACATAGCCTTGGCCAGATCTCTGTGAGGCTGCATGCTCTGGGGTGGAGAGACACGCTTGACTGCCCGAGCGAGTCTGAAGCTAGGGAGGAGCCAATAACAGGACCAATAACAGGACCCCCCCCCCCACACACACACACACACACACACACACACACCGCCACTCCACTCCACCGCGGCTCAACCCGAGTGCCTCAGAACACAGTGGAACACACACACACACACACACACACACACACACACACACACACACACACACACAATGCAGCTCCAGCAAACACGCTGCTCCCCCAGATGCTAGTTCCTAATTAGAGTATGGATGCCGGCAGTTCCCCTCTCCTCTCACTGATTCTAGTCCTCCCCCCTCCCTGATTCTAGTCCTCCCCCCTCCCTGATTCTGGCTGTCCGTGTCGGGCTGTCTCCTCATTAGAACATGCTAAATTATAGGGATTAGTTTACAAGCTAATGGGATAAGTTTGCTTCACTTGCAAATACTTTCCCCAACTTCATGACCCATTCCATGCACGTTTTTAAGTCTTTAGTTTATTTCTTCTCCCCCCTTGCTTCTTTTATTCCTGCAGCTCTTTATCTGTCTTAGTATTTCTTAATTTAATTTAAATTCACTTCGATTCAGCAAACTTAACTGGCCGGATAAAAGAAACGGCATGGCGGTGCATGCTATGACCGCCGCATAAAGTGAGAGAATGAGCAAGAATGAAGTGAAAAAACAAGACATTTCCCGTTCCAAGAAAAGTGTGTTATCTTGAATGATTACGTTTCTAGACTAAAACATTTGTTGTATCTCTTATTCTGAGTGAAAAGAACTATAGTTTGTGGACTTGTGGACTTGTGGCTGTACACTGATAGGGTGTGAGGCAGTACCTGTGAGTTACGTTCTGTGACTTTGAGACCTGTCTAGTGTCATTTTGTGCTAATCATTTGTATTTTGTTGTAAATGTATACATAAGCAACAACATGAGCCTCACTGTACTTGGCATTTATTTACAAAGTTTGAAAAAAAGCATGTCTATATAAAATGTAGGATTATATTGAAGGCAAGAATATGTTTGAATACTAAATGTAGAGTAAATGCTATAAGTAGCAAAAGGTTGAATGATTTGACAGCTTCAACAGGTAAACAATGACCATTTGAATTCTATAAATGTTATGTAAGGGTTTAAAGACAAAATTAATTTTGAAAATATACCAAACCATGTGAGAAGAAGATATGAAATGTTGTAACTTGTTGTAGTGAGATCTTATGGCTGATTGTTTGAGGAAATAGTTTGGGTAAATAGCATCTACCGTATATGCCATTATGAATGAGCCTACACAATGTCATCAAGATTGGCAATTCACACAGGCATGTATTAGCAGCTGAATTTTGATTGGCCATTGGTGGCCATTTTGTTGAAGCCAAATGGAACATGAGCAAATGCAACCAAGTGTAAGCCAACTTAAAGCCAACTTAAAGCTGAAGCGGTTCTTGAGATATTTAAATGTGTCAGCCGCAGCTGGGGAGCCTACGGACGAAATGTTACAAAAATGTGGCGTGCATCCAAAGAGTGTGGTAGTGATGCAGGGAGTCAAATTTGTGAGGTTCGAAGCTTTACATCACAAGATATTGGCTCAGGAAGAGCTAGATGTTGGAACATTATTCAGTGGGCGGTGATGACATATAATGACCTAGGGAAATGCACCTCCTAGAGGCCAGTTTGCCATAGAAATGTGATAATTTTTTGAGTTTTTTTGGCAAACGGAGTTATTGCCCAGAAAGTGCTTTGACCCCATGGGGCGCTAGCATGAAGGTGTCAGCTACAGACACAAACTGTCTATTCCGTATCAGCCACGGGGGCTACAAGCCTACCACGTTTCATGTGGATTTTCTATGATATCGCCGACCACAAATTTGTGGGAAAAAGCGGGAAAAAAACCTTGACAAACACTGTATGACTGCCTGCCTGCGGGCATAATTACAATGCCAAAATAAAAGATTTAACCACACAGAAATCATTCAATCACTCAAAATACTATTCAGCTTTTCCCTCTTCCATTTCCAATTAGCATCTCTTCACCATGGGCTCTTCATAAGATCTACAGGGTGAACCATGGCAGTTTCTGGCCCTTGCTGGCTCACATGGGGGGGCCTGGTCCAATCACGAGCAGCTGAGGCAGGAGGGCTGGGTTTGGGATGCTCCGCTGAGTGCTAGCAATGAGTTGCGGCTCAGGGCGCTGCAGGCTGCCCGGTGGAACTCGGTGACCCTGTGGATGTGACTGCATGTGGTGATATTAATGGTCTGCATGCCAGCTCTGACTCGGAGATGAGTGGTCACACACTCTGTCTCGTTATTTGGTTCGTAGCTTTTGCCTAGTTTTGATGATGTCTCCTCAAGACAGACACTCACACAATCAGTTGAAAAGCTTTTCACTTTTTAACTTTTTAGAGTTGGTTCACATAACCTCTAATTATGTCTCTCTGTCTATCTATCTCTCTCTCTCTCTCTGTCTTACCCACACTTACACACACGCTCATTAAAGAAAGAACATATTTCAGTACTATCGATTTCAGAACTGTCGATTCTAGTGGATGTGTAAAAAATGTATCATGTTCCATATGTACATGAACTTTTAACCCAATATCATATCTAACCCATGTTGATGTGCAAGAACCTATATTCAATTCTTTTGGAGTCGAACAGCAACACTTATCTGCTTAGGAAATGCTTGGCTGCCACAAGTCTTGTTTAAAAAGTAGATTATCAGCAGAAACAAAGCTCTCATAAGGAGTGTCCAACACTTACTGATGCAGCGAAACAAGAATGAATGTGCTAATAATGTTTTTAACCAGAGTGCCTTTGGCAGTTAGTGAAGCCCATGACGATTTCATTGAACGATTCATTTCTAAATGAACTCTGCATATAACATGCCGCAGAGTGAAAAATACACACGAACACACACACACACACACACACACACACACAGTAGCTAAAATGAACTCCCTGATCAGATCTCTATAATGTTGTTCAGACTCTTTGATTAGATTCATCAGGGAAATAAGAAACTTCTAACAAACCATTAGCAACTTAATTAGCTGGACTCCTTCAAGTTGCTGCAGAAAATTCAATGAGGCACAATACAGGCGAGTCAAAGGGAATGAGTTTGCAGCTGCTTGCTTATTCATGAGGTGGCCTTTTCTCACGTCTCGGACTCAACTTTCCGGTTCCGTCGGGATCTGAAGCATGGACCAGTTCCAGAATGTTCTGCTGATAAGAACTCTCCACTGATGATGTAATTAAAACTGTGTGCAAAAAGTGTTTGGAGAAAGTGTTCACATGTAAATGAATGCCACTCATTTTCTCTTTATGGTTGTTCCAGTCCTTACGCTACCGATGCTATGCTACCATAGGCTACACTAACTTGTTTTCTTTGAGGATGTAGTCCAATAAGTAATCAGTTTTGTGCAGAACGACGTCTGAATACGTGACTGTGACGGTGACGGTGACGGTGACTTATTCATGTAAGATAGTTCTGGTAGATTGACATTGACATGTGGTGGTGTTGTCAGACTGTCACCTGGCGGCACAAATGTATCACAGGTGGCCGTGTGTGCACTGAATCAATCATAAGAGGAGATTGTAAAGTGTCCCTCTCTCTCTCTCTCTCTCTGGTTGGAACTGATAACGGAGACATCATGACCCGGCACACTGGTTCTGGGGAGGGTTGTGGGAGGTCCCCCTCCAGATTCCGGAGCCTGTCAAATGGGTCACATGCCAGGCCAGAGAGTCAGGCTACAGAGGAGGACGGCGGTGGGGTCAGAGGGTCTAGCGGGGGGGGGGCAGAGGGGCTAACCGGGGGGGCAGAGGGTCTAGCAGAGCTGTGGAAACGTGTGTGGTAGCTACCAGCTGCCTGTGCTGTGCTCAGGCAGGGGTTTGGAATGGGCCTGTGTCGCTCCCGCACTACAGGACAGCCCATAATGAAGCCACTACCCGCCGACTAGCCGGCGCTGTTGCCGGGCGACACGCAGACTCAGCTTATCGACAGCTCAGTGGTGCAGTGATGATTTTGGAAGCACACGGCAAAAAATGACACAGACTTTAATGGGAGTCTGTGTGTGTGTTTCTATGGTGGTGCACAGCTGTCTGCACTACAGAAACGAGTGAGTGTGTGTGTGTGGCAGGTTTCTCGTTTTAAATGTGTGTGCCAGTGAGTGAGAGGGAGAGGGAGAGAGACAGATAGAGAGATAGAGAGAAAGAGAGATAGAGAGAGAGAGAGCAAGAGCGAGATAGAGAGAGAGAGAGCAAGAGCGAGATAGAGAGAGAAAGAGCGAGAGAGATAGAGAGCAACAGAGGTAATTTATATGCCACTGTGTCTTTTCATGACCGCATGCACATAATATAGTAAAGGCCTTTCTCTCTCTCCCTGTGAGCCTCTAATTGCCCAGGTGATCTGACAAAGAGCCATCATTCCCTTCCTCCTCTATATTGCTGCTAGGTGCCAGGCCTGAATAATTCAGCTCACCCCTGGCTTCTCTTATTCATAAACCCCCTCGCCCGCCAGCCCAGACAGTGCAGAGCACACACTAATGAGGCCGGGATGTGTGGGGAGAAAACACACACACACACACACACACACACACACACACACACACACACACACACACACACACACACACACACACACACACACACACACACACACACACACACACAGACAAGCAAGCCACGTGCCGGCAAATGGGTGCACAGGTGAGAGGATTTAACAGTTGTGGTGCAGAAAAAGATGTGTGTTTTTTGTGAACTGGTAAAACGTTAAGGAGGGGGACAGGGGAGCGGCAGGGGAACTAACAGGTGGAGAGAGTTTGGTGCAGTTCCCATCATGGCCAACAGGGGACAGCAGAGTTCCTATGAGAGTCGTCTCTCTCTTTCTTCCTCCAATGTACAACAGAAAACATTTTATATGGCAGCAGCGCATAATGGCATCAGCATTTGAAAATCAAGAACATTGCCTACTTTTTGCTTTGTAACGTGGTTCTACCTCTTACAACTCTTCGAATGCACCCATGTTTTTATTTTCCTCCATAAATTATGAGTGTCATCTTCAAGTCTGGAATATTCTTTGGACCTGACAGCAGGGCCCTCTGTTTACAGTGCAATCAGGCCAATCACAAATATGCCCCTAATGCCATGTGGCAACCTTACACGTCAGTGTTGATGGGTTGTCCATTATTTACATTCACTATCCATTTCTCACTGTCTTGATCTGATATATCTGTATACGAATACAAAATAAATAATAAACAGAAGACTCTCAAGACAGAATAAATAATAATTGTTGAATCTGTCATGAAATCAGTGCAAAGTGAAATTAAAAGAGGGGAGGCTTCATTTGGAGAGCAACCCCTCTGGGCTTTCGGTTGCACAGTGCCATTATTTCTCTTGAATTAAACATGATTAAAAGGTGATTAAAAAAATGTCTCGTTCGACATAAATCATAAATGTGGAGGTTTTAATCAATATCATCCTGGCAGATTATTAAGCATTCTTCATGAGAAATTGGAGACACCGCACAACTGAAATGCCTGCTCTGTCAGGCCTATGGGACAGGGGGGAAAAATGAGGAGCTGTAAAATAATCATATCACCCCCTCCCATCGCTTGCTTTTAAAAGGCAGGCTCTTTACTCTGCATCTGAGAAAAATCCATTTGTTTTCATGGCTTTACCTTTATGTCTGCAAGATGAAGCTACACATACGTACACGTGGAACAGGTGTGTGTCTGAGCGTGTCTGTCTAACTGGGTCTCTGCCTGGGTGTGTATGGTGTAAAATGTTTCTATGTGACTGTGAGTTGGTTTGTATGTGTATGTATATATATGAGGGTCGGAATCTATGTATGTGTGTGACACTGTGTGTGTGTGTGTGTGTGTGTCCATTTGTGTGTTTGTTCTTGTGTCTGTGTGTCTGTGTGTGTGTGGATGACTGTCTAGTAGCACGCATGTCAATGTGGTGTGTGCATAAGAGTTGTTGTTTGTGGCTGAGGAGAGCCGGTATCTATTTCCATACATTAACCTTCAGCACAACTCTTCCCGGCTCTCACTCAGGGCTTTGGTGCTCGGCGGGAGCCTGAGTGCCCAAAACACACACGCCGGCATTTACACACACACACGCCACCAAACACACACGCCGGCAAACACACACGCCGGCAATTAATGCAGAGCCACCTGCTGCTGACTCACACTCCACCAGCCTCTCAGCCTCACACAGAGGCCAAATGGAGTCACACTCTCTCTCTCTCTCTCTCTCTCACACACACACACACACACACACACACACACACACACACACACACACACACACACACACACACACACACACACACACACACACACACACACACACACACACACACACAGAGAGAAACAGACACTCTCTCCTACACATACTTTCTGATGAGCACTGAAAAGCTTCTGCACAATAAGACAGTCATAAAGACTGTCTGCCACAGAAGCACGTCACATGGTTTTGAGATTGATGTGAACCTGAGGGGGCTGACAACAGAAAGTGTTGCATTTGCAGAGACGTGTGAATCTGCATAAAACTCGTGAAGCACCGGCTTTAAGCCACTAAGCCTCAAATACGGCAAAACTGTTCTTAACAGATGATGTGCCATGACTAGCTTCACTAGAACTACTATTCAAGAGCAGTGTGAAACAGCTACGTGTGAATTTAAGTCAAAAGTATCACCCCATATGACAGCTCTGACACAAACTAATTCAAATTATGTTTAACATACTGACGTATGACGTGGCTTTATAACACTTACAACATGTGCTTGGAACAAAAATTATAGCACTACAAAATGATACATGCAATCCCAACCAGAATCCAGAAGCCAGAATCAAACTGTTAGTCAATGCACAAGTACAGACTCTTTTGGGTTCCAGGACACTCTATAGTCTGAGGCTTTTGCTCAGCTTGTGACTTAGAGGCAGCTTGCTGAATAGTCTGCCTGTGCTTCTGGGCTGGCCTCTCTGCTGACCTTAATCACCATAAACAACACTTCCTCTGGTTGTGTGTGTCACCTCTCCTCTCCAAACACAGACAGTCGACTGTCAGCGACGGCAAGTCCAAACATCCAACATCTGTCTGAAGCTCTCCCATCAGCAGATCAAGGAGAGGGGAGGGGAGGAGAGGAGAGGAGAGGAGAGGAGAGGAGAGGAGAGGGGAGGAGAGAGAGAAGAGGAGAGGAGAGGAGAGGAGAGGAGAGGAGAGGAGAGAGAGGAGAGGGAGGCAATCTGTCCATGTGTGGAGAGGAAGGTCAGGCGCAGGCTCGTCTTCGCTTCTTCAAAGATTTATCTCTTATCTCTTTTAATAAGTCATAGGAGTAAATTACCTGTGTGCCGCCACCAAAGACAGAGTCAAGGGTCAGACGCAGTAAGGGTCAAGGGTCAAGGGTCAAGGGTCAGTAATATCTGCCTGAATTAAAGTTTAACTGCCAGAGGCGCGCCTGGGGGCCTGCTTCACAGAATGCTAACCGGAACAGCACAGCACTGAATGAAGGAGCTCTAAGGAGTTTTGGTCTATAACTAGAGAGTTAACTATCTAAGAGGCGTTCAAAAGACAAACAACATACAAGCTGGCACTAATAAAAGCTTGCTAGCATGCTAACTGGTTACATTTTCATGTACTGTCCCACAGAACTATATGCTAGTGAGAACAGCAGGTGTTTATCTGCCCTTCAAATGACAATATGGCATCAAAATGAATTTAAAAATGGCAAAATGAATTGTGCATAGAAACATTTGTAAAAAGAAAGTGCAGATATGTGAGGAGGACATGTGACGTCCTATTTTGGCCAATCACAAACCATCACCGCCCAAGTCTGATTTATCTATCCTTTATTCCTTTATCTCTCCTGTTGCTCCAGTGCTCAGCTAAACAGACTTTCTCTCACCTGTCCGGTTCTGCAGTTTGTTTCCAGAATAATTCTTAGCAAAAGACGCCATGTAAAGGATAACATTTCAATGTAATTAACATTGAATGCCATAGTGACACGGGCTATATTGATCTTGACAAAAACATTAGCTTGTCATGGAATTTAACTGAGCAAAATATTTTCTTTATTTCTACAGGCTCCAAATCACATAGGGCCTACCTTCATTTACAATAAAAGAGTCAGTTTGAAGGCATGTGGCCAGGGTATTTTAAAAAGGGTCTTACAAGCACCAATTATGTGTCAACAAATTCAATTGTTTTGAACAACAGAAGAAGCACTACGGTTTACTCCTTGTAAAAGCGTGAACACTGCCCCGAACCCCGCGGCGATATAGCCGTCCTTGTACAATGTAATCTCGTCTCGACGCAGTCAGTTTAAAGGGATTGCTCGACAATGTTATTGAATGGTTTTAAGCCAGCCTTTCACTAATTTCACTTTCCCGCTCGCTTGGAAGCGTGTCCTTTTCTGGGCAACAGTGTGCAACAGCCCCTGCTGTTTCCGCCGGCTGTTTTCGCTGTCAAAATAGCGCCTCTTGTGTCTATGTGTGACTGAGTACCAGCTCTGTGCGTGCGTGTGTGTGTGTGTGTGTGTGTGTGTGTGTGGTTCTTCATTGTTGTTGAAGAAGTAGGGCACATAGGGCAGCATGCATGAGTCATAAGATATAATTGGCTGGTTATAGTTGCCTCTGTACCGTGTGTATGTTCACTGTAAACAACTGTGAGTGCACAGTAAATAAAGAACAGGTAAACATATTCACAGACACAAGGCTTTCATTGTGCTTTCAAGGTACTCAGGTATTAAAGAAGTGTGTGTGTACACACACACACCCACCACGTCCCCACCTCCAGTGTCTTTGTCTCTCATCAGCTTTCCTGCGATGCCCTACATACACCGAAGAGAGTGTCTGTCCATGCCCTGCCCATGTGGCCTATGACCTGCAGAGGAACATCTTGGGTTCTCTCTTTTCATCATGGATGTGTTCTTCTCTCGGAACCCAACTCCACTGTTATAGAGCGGCTTACTTCTCTCGGAACCCAACTCCACTCTTATAGAGCAGCTTACTTGATGAAACAGATCTGCTCACCAGCGTTTGTGTACCTCTCACTTCGACATGATGTCATGTGACACTTTGGTATCAGATCCAAAATTCATATTCCTCATCAAGATATGATGTTATAACCCCTTTTCTTCTGAAAAGAAAAACTAAATTTGAGTACACTAACACTTCAGAACATTACTTTCCCCACTGTGAATGATTTATCACCTGGCTACGTTTGTGTCCCCTGCACTAAATGCAGTACTGTTTCCACAGTGGCTGTGGAGCTCCATGAGGATTTGTTTACATCTCAGATCCTGCACAGGGGCCTTTGCGGATCGGCCGCAATCCAATTTCACAATCAGTTTACTCATGTGAAGACAGTTGTCATAAATTGAGCCCCATCTGCACCTCACCGCACTGCTTGGCTCGGCGTCGGCATGGTGCTCCGGTGCGCCCTTCTCCCGCCGGGAGAGGCCAACTGCCAATGAGCCGGCAGCCGACCTCAAATAGTGCGGTAATCACGGCGTCGCAGAAATGAATTCATTAACTCCGTAATGCGCACGGCGTCGCCAGATACAGAGGCACTCAGGTGCACCCAGGTGAGCTTTCAACATTTGTGTCGACACACACTCACACACACACACACACACACACACAGAGAGGCAGACACACACAAACACACACACACACACACACACACATACACAATTTCTCTCTCTCCTTCTCTCTCACATACACACACAGATGCACAACCACACAAACACTCTCACTCACACACACACACAAAAGAGACAAACCTGACATCTGCATCACTACACCAAGCAGCCTGTCACACAGAATAAACTCTTGTTCAGCTCGTTTACAGAACAAGTGTTTGGTCTGGAGCGGCAGGCCCTGGTGTGTGGGGGTGGGGTTCCTTCCCTTCCAGCAGCTTCAGCTTCAGCTCAGCAAAGAGTGCAGCATG
>NC_045168.1:13048445-13053445 GCF_900700415.2 Clupea harengus
TTGACTACTTTAAAGTATCTCCTTATCTGTCTATCAAATTGATGTCTACTAACAAAATGTTTCTCTCTCTTGTAGCAGTATCCAAATGCTGATGGATGTGGAAACATTGCTCCCCACCATCACTGTTCCTCATCTACGCATATGGACAGCCAAACTTTACCCACTCACTCAGTCTCTTTCTTCCTCCCCTAGTCTAGGCTATCTTCTCTATGGGACGCTGCTGTAGTCTCTCCACCGGATCTACCAGCAGAAACCCTCGGCCCACATGCACACATCACCACCCATACTGCCGTTCACTTACTCTACCCCATACCCTATGCAAGCATTTATATGCGATATATATCATTATTGCCACTACCAACTTGTTTTTCTGTTCCTACTTCTTACACCTGTAACAGTTACCCTATTAGCACACTGTTTACCCGCTAAGCTGTATTTGTATGTATCATGTACCATACCATATGATGTTTGTATATATATATTATGTTCATGTATCACATGCATGCTGTGTACATTTACCACTTGTTGTTTCCCTTCCCCTTCTGCCACACAACCCCCACCCCCCCTTCCTATCTTCTCCCGGCCGACCTCAAGCAGATGGGTCCCCCCTTATGTGCCGTGGTTCTGCTTAAGGTTCCTTCCTGATTAACAGGGAGTTTTTCCTTGCCCCAGTCGCCATTTTGCTTGCTCTAAGAGGGGTACAGGCACTAGGCTCTCTAGAGCGCCTTGAGACAATTTGATTGTTTTGGCGCTATATAAATACAATTGAAATGAATGGAATGGAATGGAATAGTATTTTCTACATGGTAGGAACTATCGTTTCAAATCAATTCAAATCAAACTTTATTTGTACGGCGCATTTCATACCAGGAGGTAACACAATGCGCCTCACAGAAGGAAAATGCGGGGGGGGGGTGCCCATGTAAGTGCAAACATATTACAAGGCATGCACACATGTACAGCAGACCCACTACAGAGACAGATAAATATTAAAGAGAGTGGTAGGCGAGATTAAAGAGGTATGTCTTAAGTGCATGTTTAAAGGTTTCCACCGTTTCAGCAATTCTTAGGTATTCTGGCAGAGTATAACAAAGGCTGGGAAAGCATATTAGTACACCAATGCTCCTTACTTATTCATTGTGAAAATGGCAGAATCCTTCTATATAATCCGTCTATATTATATCCTTCTATATAATCTCTTGCCTTCTTCACCATCCTCTTTGCAGGATTTCATGCCACAGTACAGAGTGTATCTTAAGAAGTGGTCTCTTACAAAACCCACTTAACCCCACAGCCCTCACTATCCACACTTAAGCATACCGTCTTCATATCTGTGAATGTTCTAACCGTAGACACAGATCGAGAGAAGAAAGACAGAGAGAGGGAGCTTTTCCCACATCTAAAGAGAACAGCAACTCTAATGGAGGTTGATAGCTTTGGGTGTGCTTTGGCTCATGACTGATGATGGCTGACAGCGGCAGAGAGTGGGGTAATCAATCCAGAGGTTACACTAATTAATCTATGTCTCAGATTACAGGTAATTAATCCTAACCCGCTGCTAGCTGTGATCGCTGATCACACAAGCGTCTAAGATGTCATGTACACACACACTCACACACACCACACACACACACACACACACACACACACACACACACACACACACACACACACACAGTGTCTGGATGCTGATTATGAGGAGTGTGTGAGATGCAGTCCTTACCAGTTGCTGACCCTGTGGCCCCCAACCTGCATACTGCAGCTTTCGCATTGCGCACCTCTGGAGGGTTGAGGGTCCCATGTCTCCCTGAGAGAGGGGGGAGAGAGATAGAGAGAGAGGGAGAGAGATGGAGAAAGAGAGGGAGAAGAATAGAGGGAAAGATAGAGTTGGCCTCCATGAGTAATTATCTTCAATTAATCATCTATTCGTGATTCATTACTTCAAACATTATACATTGCCACAAGCACCATTTTTTTTTTACAATATCCTCAACAACAAGACATACTGTAGTAACTCTGTGTGGGATAAGGGTGTGTGTGTGTATCTGTGTGTAAGTGTGAGAGAAAGGGAGAGATACAATGTGTGTGTGTGTGTGTGTGTGTGTGTGTTTGAGCATGTGTGTGGGGTGTGTGTGCTTGTGTGCATCTAATGTGTGAGTGTGAGAGAGAGAGAGAGAGAAAGAAAGTGTGCTGTGTGTGTGGAGAGAGAGAGAGTGTGAGTGAGTATGTTTGTTTGTGTGTGTAAGTGTGTGTGTGTGTCTGTCTGTGTGTGTGTGTGTGTGTGTGTGTGTGTGTCTCTGTGTGTGTGTGTGTGTGTGTGTGTGTGTGTGTGCATAATGTGTGTGTGTCTGTGTGTGTGTGTGGTGTGTGTGTGTGTGTGTCTGTGTGTGTGTGTGTGTGTGTGTGTCACGGCTGCCTCTCTCCCTGTCAGCCCATGGCTGAGGCCTTGGTTTTTATTAGGGCAGGCAGTAAACAGAAGAGCCCTGCCACGATGCCATTAGCAGAAGTGCTGGCTCTGCAGAATAAGGATGGCAGGAGAATGGCCGTCCTCTGTCTCCGTCCAGAGAGGGATGGCTGGTGACTGTGTGCGGCTGGGACGCAGTGCTCCTCTCCACCTCAAGATGGCACTACAGAAGATCTTCTCTTCCCCCTCCCCAAATGTATAGTTACGCCTGTGTCTGTGTATGATCTGAATTTTCCTAAAGTGTTGAGTTGTGTCCTGAGTGTGATCTGATGTCCTAAAGTGTTGAGATGTGTCTGTGTGTAATCTGATGTCCTAAGCAGGGGTTCTCAAACTTTTGCAAGCTGGCCCCCCCAAAGCTGGTTAGGGGTAGTTGGGGCCCCCCCATCCGCCCGCGGCCCGCCACCACCGCCCTCAACTACACCACCATATATAGATAGATAGATAGCGTATTGTTATTGATAGGCCTGACATGTCAAGGTTAGGCTATTGTATTGTTAGGCCCATACAGACAATTATTATTAACTATTTATTATTATTATTTATTATCAGTAATCAGTAGGCCTATTAGTAGGCTATTCATATTATCATTATGTTATTATTATTATAATTAATGATTATCGACCAATTATTATTATTGTATTATTTATTATTATTATTATTATCAATAATAATAATAAGTGTTATTATTGCTATCATTAGGATACTGTTTATTATTATAGGCCTCTTGTGATCTTTACAAAAAGACCGGGTCTGTCAATGAGAGACATGAGCCTGCTTTGCACTGCAACGTCCTAAAATCTTGGGGCAATGTTTTGACAAACATATCCTCAGGTCATACTCGATCTGTGCGCGGTGCGGTATTAGTTTTGAGCGCCCAGTCAGTCTTGGAAAGGCCTGCCTCGCACAAACATGTCGACACGGAAAAGGGAGGAATGCATTTTTTAAGGCCTATGTCGGCAAAGCTGATTCATTGCTACCCAAGAAATGACGAAAGAGGGGAGATGCTTAAACTAAGTCTACTGGTCACTCTCAAGCGCTCTTTCATGTCTAGTGACAGGCTCATCTGCCTGAGACAGGAAAATGGATCCACAACTCAGGCGAATGAACGGTAGTCCTCTTTGAAATAGGACCCAAACTGATTTCTGATATTCGGCGTGATACAGTGTCATTGACATAGGAGCTAAACCCAGCGCAATACCCATCATTATTCTACACGTCTTGCGTGGCCCGGCAAAATCAGTGTTTCGGCAATTGTTATGGGGTTTGCCAAGCTTAGCAATTCTATGAGCAAACTACATAAGATGCCTCCAGACACTGCTTGGAGACAGTGCTATGCTTGGACATGGTGGTTCGTTTTGTTGCTGGAGGCCATCACGTTTATGTTTAAAGAAGTTCCACAGGCTTCTCTTTCTGACTTTTACGGAATCAGAAAACGTGTCCATGTTCTGTTTGTTTGCTGATACAGTGTGTGTGAAGTGAATAAAGTTCTAATTTCAACGTCGTGTTCTTGTAATGTGTGGTTGTGAACGTTGGTGAAGGCTGTGCTAGGCAATGATCCTAACAAAAACGAACTGTACACAATGTAGACAGGGACAGCACAAAATAGTATTCAATTGCTGGTGTTTTATTTGTTGCAACACGGTGGATGATCAAAAAATGTAAAAGGTTAGGCTAGGTGTTAAGGAGAAAAGGGCTAGCTGTAGTTGGAAGAAGGTAGCTAGCTATGCTAGCTCTCGGGGCTACTAGCTTTTTTAAAGATTGTGGAGAAAATTACTCCTTAGAATGGGCTACGAATAGACCTACTGCAAGCGCAGTAAGGTATTACTAAGGAAGGAGTGAGTCTTTAAAAATACTGTTTATAAAGCAATGAATATCTGAATGATAGAGGAAACAAGAGAAATTGAACAAACTCTGCAGAGTGTCGTCTCAGGGTGAGTGCTTACCATGCCTGCGTTTATACTCGGAAGCGGAGGTTGCAACTCGCATTGAAATGATAAGACTCCGTTTGATTGGTGGATCAGGAGCAAAACAGTATTTGATTTGTTTGGGTCAGTCCAGCCCCCTTGCATTTCGCCACTGAGGAAGCTTTTCACTAAACCAGTGACAGGTCAGTGTTTTTTTTTTTTTTTTCTCCGTCTGTGACATCGCGCCCCCCCTGGAGAGTGTTCCCCACTTTGAGAACCACTGTCCTAAAGGGTTTAGTTGTGTCTGTGTGTTGATCTGAGGTCCTAGTGTTGAGTTCAGGAGGGATTCTGAGATTGCATATGGGGACATTGAAATGGCTTCAATGCTCTGTGTACTAATGTCACAGCATTAATATATATCATACAGATATCAGAATACATGATGAATGCTAAAAAACTGCGAACATAAAACACAAACAGATTTTCAAAAGAACATTTCTCACTGATAAGTTGCTTTTGTTAGCCTACTTTGAAAATGCATTTGTAGGTAAGCAACTTTTGATGAATTGAAACAACATAGCAACAGCAACAGCAACTTTCAGCTGTGCTGTGTGTATGTGTGTGTGGTTTAC
>NC_045168.1:13058445-13103445 GCF_900700415.2 Clupea harengus
GTTACTTCCCGGGATAATCACAGCCCTTCTAAACACAGGATAAGCACACCCACACTCTCTCTCTCTCTCTCTCTCTCTCTGTTTCTCTTTTGTATCTGTCTTGTTTCTGTCTTGGGCTGTCTGTCTTTCTGTTGGGCATTGTTGAGAGCAAGGTGCCCTTGACTGCAGACACTGGAATGTGTGTGAGTGTGTGTGTGCTTGTGTGTGTGTGTGTGAGTGTGTGTGTGCTTGTGCGTGTGTATGTGTGTGTGTGTGCGCGTGTGTATGTGTGTGCATATCTGTCTGTCCAACAGACTGACAGATGGATAGATCAATCGCTCACTCGTTCATCTCTGCGGGTGATTTCCCACGCCAGCCTGTACCCCCTTCGGTTCAACTTGTTTTCCGTGGCGAAGCCTTGGATCAGCACCTCATCCGCACCGCCTCTCAACCCCTCCCAGCTGCCAGTGGTCTGCTCAGCCGATCCATCACCACGCTGGGTGATAGTGCGCTACACTGTTTTACCATCGCTCATGTGTCCCGACGCGCAGGCCTGGCCTCAGCTGCTTTGGGGCAAGGCTGTGTGGTTAGCTGCTGGATGATTCACACCAGCCTGCTTAGCGCCTACCAATGCTGGGATTGTGAACAGGAATGAAGTCCAACCACTGTTCCAACTATTTCATTCAAATGAATGTGTTGGCCAACATGGTCTTCTTGGGTCCAGTCAGAGATTTAACATTTACCATGGCAATCCTGCCACCTCAAAGTCACTCTCAGAATGTTTGTGAACTTGTCGTGGTGTTTCTATACCTTCGTTCCTGTCATACACAACTCCTGTTGCCAGGGCATGGAGTCAAAACATCTCTCCTGTCTGTCAAAGATCTCAGTGTCCACTTGTCCTGCAGCCGGCCGTTTGGAGCTCTCTCTGCTTCAAACAAATCTAGCAAGTCTAGCACCAATGTATGCTTCACAAGTCTAGCACCTCTGTATGCTGCACAAGTCTAGCACCTATGTATACTTCACAAGTCTAGCACCTACTGTATGTATGTTTCACAAGTCTAGCACCTATGTATGCTTCATAAGTCTAGCACCTATGTATGCTGCACAAGTCAAGCACCTATGTTTTGTCTACTAGATCAGGCCACACCAGTATAATAATGATTCCTTCACTCTCTTTCTATGTCTCCCTATTCCTCCACACCTCCATTCATCATTGGTCTTTTCCTCTCATTTCCTTGATTCCACCTTGCTGGTTGGTCATAGCCCACCCTGTGTTGACAGCAGCATGACCTTTTACCTCTCACAGCTCCCATCCACATTTTCTCTTCCTTCCCCTTTCTATCTGTCATTTGATCCTTTCACAGTACGCTGTTTTTCAGTTGCAGGAGGGGGCACTGCCCATTGTCATTGGCCCTGCTTAAACACATGTGCTCTCACACACAAAACACAAACACAGATACACACACACACACACACACACACACACACACGCCCACACACATACACACACACACACAACATGCCCACACACATACACACAAACAAAAACACACACACACACACACACACACACAAACAAAAACACACACACACACACACGCCCACACACACACACACACGCCCACACGCATACACACAAACTAAACCATACACACACTAGCACATGGGTGCTGCTGCCCTGCAGCTTCTACTCATTTCCTCTGTGCAACCCTGAGGCGATCGCCCACTGCCCTTCAAAGGCTCTAACCTGGGGCATTCACCTGTTCTCTCCCTCCCTCTCTCCCTCCCTCCATCCTCCTGGCTTCACTCACCACAAACATGATAGCGTAGCCCAAGGCTATGATCTCACCATGATCTACACCTCTCTCTGTCATTATGTGTGCTTCCTTGTCTTTCTTGAACACCCACTCCCACTCTTTGTCAATGGGCAGATGTGCAGATAATCACAGTGTTTCTCAAGCCACTCTTATTCCTCCACAGAGAGCTTACCCTAGCTTACCCTAACATAGAGCACCAACAGAGCCTCATGCAGTGTGCTGTAAAACACTCACATGTAACAGTCACAGCTTCATTAGCCATGATGATATTGGGCTACAGGAACTGGAACTGTAATACTAACACTCGCACTGGAATAACACATAAAACGGTTACGTAATTTAGCCTTTAGATCACCTCCCAGTCCTGCTTTTATTGAAGGCTATCTAGGGGCTATCTGATCCCCTGTGTCAGTCTAATTAAAGAACGGAAGACTCAAGCCAGGCAGAGTGTGTGTGTGTGTGTGTGGGCATGTCAGAGTGTGTATGAAAGGAAGAATGAGGACAGAGGGACTATATGTGTGTGTATGAGTGAGTATGTGTGTCTAGCTGGGCTCAGGTGGTCTGTGTTTGTGTGTTTCAATGTTTGAGATGTACTCACTGAACCCTGTCAAGAAGAGGTGTCCACTGGGGTGGACAGTCTGTGTGTGTGTGTGTGTGTGTGTGTGTGTGTGTGTGTGTATGTGGCTAGATACCCAC
Source organism: Clupea harengus (assembly GCF_900700415.2). NCBI lineage: Eukaryota > Metazoa > Chordata > Actinopteri > Clupeiformes > Clupeidae > Clupea > Clupea harengus. The sequence continues at coordinate 13,060,938 of NC_045168.1, forward strand.
CTGATAACCTGAGGCATATTCACATCCTCTGGCCTGTCCATACATGCCAAACATCTCACCCTGGCCTTAAAACCGACCCCCACTGCAGACAACACTCATGAGCAGACTACTTCATCTTCTGTGGCTTTTTCACTCTTTCTTTTCATCTAAGCATGTTCCCGTTTCCATCACTCACTCTCTTCTCTCTCTCTCTCTCTCTCTCTCTCTCGACTACCCTCAGAGGCTCTCACTCGTTCCCGATCTAGCCTCCGCTCTGTCTCCATCTCCAGCTCTGCTCATCCGTTAGGTCTCTATGGCGACCCATCCATTCACTGGAGTGGGCTTCCGTCTTCCTGGTCCCTGTCCTCAGTTCATCTCACTTGATGGCTCCATGCATTCTGTACAGACACACACACACACACACACACACACAGACACACACACACACACACACACACACACACACACACACACACACACACACACACACACACACACACACACTCTTCCACAGATTGCCTCATCTGTCTGTTGCAGTGCTAAGCTGAAATAAATCAGGACCATGCTCTATCTGCACCTACATTATATCTCTCTTCCTGAATCTGTTGCTTGTGTCTTTCACTGGATAAACATGACTCATCAGAAGCACTGGTCTGTACATGTTTCACTGGATAAACATGACTCATCAGAAGCACTGGCCTGTACATGTTTCACTGGATAAACATGACTCATCAGAAGCACTGGCATGTACATGTTTCACTGGATAAACATGACTCATCAGAAGCACTGGTCTGTGCATGAACAAGATGGCCATGCCCCTTCAACAACAAATAAAATGGAAGTTAGTGGGTGGCGTTAGGAAATGTGGGATCCATCGCATCTGTCATATATATCTTCAGTGCCTTATGTATAACCAACTGGCCTTCCACCATAGGATTTAGCTTGTGGCCTGCTCCAACAACCCACTTGTGCTAGTGCTATTGCCTGCTCTTTCTCAGTAATAAAAACGGGGTGTTCACACAGCATGATTGCATGGTGCACAGTACATTTCTAGACGATGTCCTGAAAGACCTTTCAGGAGCCTGTTGAGAGACTGTGTGAGAGGTAGGCTTCCTCTGTTAGCTAAACTCCTACAGCCTCAGAACTCATTAAATCATATTTTCCCTCATGGTGCTTTAAGGCACAGTGAACGCATGCATATCGCCAGTAATTTGTCTTCACTGAATTAAGGTCCTTGTGTAGTACTGTTAGCATTGCGCTAGCGGATCGATCAGGTTACAGGGAGATTGACTGGCAAAACGAGGATAAGGGGACTGGAGGCTAGTGATGTCAACACGCTTTTTGGGTAAAGTCTGCTAATTGCAGAGCTGTGGGCAGGCGATGGAGATGGAGATAAGGCTCACGCAACTTTAGCTGCAACTCCCCCCCCCCCCCCCCCGTCTGGTTTAATTGCTTCTGATTAAATTGATTTTCTTCTTCTTGTTGGGGTAATTTGCTCTCAACGAGGGCACCTGATAAGGGCCTGTCTGATGGAGGTGAAAAAAATAGTGAAAAAGGTGGAGAAAAGGGGGGAGGGAGGCAGACTGATTGGCTGGGGAGAGGAAGAGAGAGTGATTGGCTGGAGAGAAGGGATAGAGAGTTATTGCTGAAGTGTAAAATAAAATGGCAATCGGGGTCCCGAGTGAAAGAGTGGGTGCCCGCTGGCTCAGGTAAGCTATAAAGGGAAAATGGGCTCGTAAAAAATTCACATGGTTGTTAATTAAATTCCTTTTCCGATCTTTAGAAGGCCTCTTCACACACACACACACATGCCAACACACACACACACACACACACACACACATTGCACTTTTGGGTTACAAAAACAGAGAACATGTCACAAACACAGCATAGTTATGTGGTTTGCACTCTGGATGACAAGAGCAATCCTGTTCTGGGTTGAGAAAGCCTCGTGTTTAGAGTCCTTGAGAAGTCACTGTCCCATTTCCTGCATCCAAACATTTGATTGGTGCCTTGCTGCTCGCAGCCTTCAGCATCATTGGTGTGTGTGTACAGGTGAAGGTATTTCACATGAAGTGCTACAAGAGCCCAGAGAACAGTGCCTGGGCAAATACATAAAAAACCTGACAAATAGGGGATGAACCCACAGATAGTTGGATAGTGGAAGAAGGGCGTAGCTACATGTAGGCACATGCTTTGTGTTTTGTGTGAGAGCCAGTATGTTGCGGTTGGCTCGGGGCAGAATCTCCCTGATTCCATTTACCAAACCTCAAAAAGTAGATCTCTGAAAGATTATTTCATCATGGTAAACTGCCATCTGGAGGAAGTTGAGGACACTGGAAGACTGGCTGAGACTCTAACACCACACATGGGGGTCCGCTGGGATGGAGCCCACAGAAGCCGCACAAAGCGTTTTTTGGTCGTCCGCTTAAGCGCGGGGGGGGGGGGGGGTGTTTCCTCTCTGATTTATGGCTTATCAGCCGTGCCCATCAAAGGTCATCCGCGAGCATCATTTGTCACCGCTGCCACAGTGGTGCACAGAAGCGGGGGCCGCGCATGTGCGTGTGACCGGCAGGAAATTGTGCCTCGGAAAAGCGCTGCCTGCAACCATTAAGCAATGGAACTCTTTGCGATGACGGTCACGTTTTCAATAAGGGTAGGTGATATTTGGGTGGGGGGGAGGGGGACTGGCAAGTGCTGTTTGTGCGAACTAACCTGCGAAGAGGGAGTCATAATGACAGGTGAGAGGAGAGTGGTGGGAGGGACTCAATTTAGTTAAAATGACACAAGTCCTGCTGAGACAAGGATCTAATAACAGAAGCCCAGGACCAAGCATAAGCGGATTTAAAAGGCCTCTCTGCAGAGAGCAATAACTCCCTCAGTGGAACTGGCTGCCCACGTTTTATGAGCTCTATAATATGCAGTCTGTGCCAAGTTTACTGATAATGCATTTTCTCAGTTTTCCTGGTTTATAACCCCCCGAGTAAATTTTACGCTGATGCCTGTCCGGGTTCAGATGCTCCGACACTTCTCGATAACTCCTGCTGAGTTCTGTGCCTTGGCCCGGGCTGGGCTCCAGGATCCGGCTGTGAATTTGTCTGTCCCGTGACCGACTTGTACAGGATACATACGCGCTTTTTCAAATCAATTTAAAATTAATCGTAATATTGTACAGTGAATTGTAGTGGTCGTTTTTCACTGTGTTAAGCTTAATGTGCTTTAACAATAACACATTTGTACAGGTCCAAAAAGATACTTGCCTGCCAGAGATCTGCACAAGTGGTGCTTTGCAAGTCATGGGGTAATTTGACAAACAAATATGCAAATGTAGGTTTGATATGCTTATGTGTTTCAATCAATGCCATGTCTGTGGGAAGGAACAAATAACTAACAGAGCTGTGCCTAATATAGCTCGTTACGAGAAACATGAGACTGAAACAATCTGATAATAAAGAATCGGATTCTAGCCCAACTTCACACTACACGCACACACACACACACAAACACTAACATATACACACACAAACACAAACACACACAGGCATACACACTCACTAATGAACACTCCCTGTATTCACGTTGCACAAATCACAGTTATTCTGCTCATAATTGGGTATCAGCTACCAGGCAACACATCAGTGAGGAGCTAAACAAACCTGTGGTCTTTTTCCCTCTAATTTTTCATCCAATTTTCCCTGCACCGCTAGGAGGCTAATTAGATTAGGGGGCTAATTGAGTGCAGAGGTGTACTCCCACACAAGCATCTCTATTAAGGCGGCCAGTGGTCAGCGGCAGGGCCTCATCACTTGTTCCCTACCTTGAGTGCTGTGGGGGGGGGGGGGGTCACTGCCACACATATACATTGCAGGTTAAACACTCTCAAAAGCACTCAAACACATATACATTGCAGGTTAAACACTCTCAAAAGCACTCGCACACATATACATTGCAGGTTAAACACTCTCAAAAGCACTCGCACTCATATACATTGCAGGTTAAACACTCTTAAAAGCACTCGCACACATATACATTCCAGGATTTCCGTTTATTTATTCATAGAATTTGTTTTACCGGACAAATTGGAAACTTACCCACGCATGTTTCCATAACAATCTATGTTACAAATGCAAATATAACATAGCCTGTATAACGTACAACATCCTTAAATCAGTTTGACTGATTTGAACTAAACTCATGGATAGATAATGGGCAAATCCCACCCATCTGCCATAGGATAGTCTGCCACTGCAACTTTTGCATCCACTTTATTCTAATAGCAATGGAAGACTATCAACTGTCCTGCTTAGCAACCATAGCTGTGAAACTAAAGAACTACAGACTAGCTTTAACACGGACATTTTTCAAGCTTTCAAAGACACAAATGCATCATTTACTATAACTCACTAGGTCGTTGCAAAACCATATTTCTTGCATAACTTATGGTGCAAGTTATTGCCTGAGTTATAGCAATGGCACTACAAGGCGAGATTAATCAACGTATTTGTCCACATCAGCAAAACCTGGTTTGGGGCGAACAGAACTGCACCAGTGAAGTAAATAAGCCTTCGTACCCTTCTTAATGCTGTGCTGGCATTTACCGTCACATTATAGGCTATTTTCTATTCATTGCCACTTCTATTCACTGTCACAAATCAGTTTTCTCCCATGCTGTCTAATTGGGGTGAGAAGCGGTGGGATTTTGAGACTACCAATAATCAATAAAATAAAATAATAATTGGATATAGTTCCTTTCCACTAATATCCTGTTTAAGTTGGTTTATGTGTTGTGTGAGCCTTATTATAAGCAGCAAGTTACTACTAATTACCAGGCAAAACATGATTACCATGGCAACCCTCATACATACATTCGTTTGCGTTCACCACTGCTGTTGTAGAAACTGAAATGGCTAAAAAAGACAACCTCTCAATTCCCATCAAAACAGTCTCTTTCTCAATTCTCTGTGTGTGTGTGTGTGTGTGTGTGTGTGTGTGTGTGTGTGTGTGTGTGTGTGTGCATATGTGTGTGAGTAATTGTGTTTGTGTATGTGTGAAGCCCCTTGTGTGTGCTGTGTGTGTGTGTGTGTGTGTGTGTGTGTGGGGGGGGTGTTCTTGGGAGAGATGCATGAATGCAGAGAGAGAGAGAACTCACGCCTCAGGCAGCGTTACACCTACCCCTCAAATAGATGCACAAGATACATGCATGCCTTGTATGTCATGTGGCCTCCCCAGAAGCTGTGCTGATTAGATGAGCGAGTGCCAGGGGAGCGGTGGGGAGCATTTGGGAGGGAGGGAGGCTCATAAGCATGGCCAAGGACATCAGCATCTGCGGCAGGCATCTGTGACCAGGGACAGCAGGACTCCAACTCCCCTGAGTCATTCAGCCCACTCAGTGCATATGGATGTGGGAGCTTTGTGCATGCATGTTTTTGTCCACTCAATGCATATGGATGTGGGAGCTATGTGCATGTATGAGCTACTGGTTTGCGTTGTGTGCTTTGTATATTCATTTGTAATTTTGCTTTTTCACGGGAGACTACTTTATCTTTATTGTGTGTGTGGCTTGTCTGAGGACCCACATATGTGCGTCAGTGCTCTTATTTCTAAGGATAAACGCGTGAATGTGTGAACGTGTGTGTGTGTGTGTGTGTGTGTGTGTCTGTATGTGTGTGTGTGTGTGTGTGTGTGTGTGTGAGCATGTGTATGACAGACATATTATTTCTAGTGTGTAGAAGGGGAGAAGGAGAGTAGGAGGAGATTAGTCTGAGACAGTGTTAATTTCGTTGACGAAAACTATAACGAAAAATATTCGTTAACGACCTTTTTCCCGGGACTAAGACGAGACTAAGACGTGACGAAAACGGATCTTTATAAATAAAAACTATGACTAAATCTATTTTAACTTTCGTTGACGAGACGAGACGAAAATGTTGGTGGTTGACTAAGTCACAATTGTTTTTTTTTTTCTAAACTTGTATGCACATCATTGGTTGAATGTTGCCCGGTCCTGTATCTATCCCTCCTCCACTCCCTGAGAATGAGATGCCCAGACATGCAAGTGACGCCCTAACAGACGTTATGATGGCTGAAGTTCAAGTACTCGGTACTGGAAGAAAAATAAGAATAGATATCTGGACAGTCTTTAATTATAACTTGACAGAAAATAAAACACAATGCACCGCTATAACCGGAGAGAAACCGTGTGGCTTCAAAATAGGTGGGAAGAACACAACAAGAGGCACCTAAAAGCGCACAAGACAACCCTGCCATTTATGCCAAGGTAAATGAGCTAGTAACTGTCAATGATAATTAGCTAATGTTAACTAGTTATTAGAATATATTAGCCAACGTTAAGTTAACTTCAAAAGAGCAGTCGAGTGTATATGTTGTGTCAGCTTGTACAACTAGCTAGTCATTTTCGATTGAAACCTCCCGTTTGGCTTGGCAAATGAGTTCCAAAACGTTTAGCTAGCTAACGTTAGCTAACTATGAGGTAGCATAGCTAAGTTATACTAGCTATCGATTGCTAGCTAGTAAACGCATTGCAGAATGGACTACTATAGGACAGGCCACGCATGACATTAATCAAGAAAAAATAAATGAATACGTGATTGGTTTACATATCCTTGTCTATTTATGCAATTGTTATTATCATTGGCATTACTTTCAACTCTCAAACTATCTGTCTAGCTAAATATGTTGGTTATCAGATTGCCACAGCAATTCATATGGAGGATATGTGGTTGATTTAACTAAGGCCAGGTAGGCATAGTAGTTGTATTGTGTTATCACATCATTTGAATCTTCAAAATCTAGACTTGATATTCTCTTATATTTTAATGATAATACTGTTAATTAAGTATTGCCTTAAAATTATTATTTACGTTGAATTAATTGGAATTCAGCTGTAGGCATATACTAGGAGATCTGTATTTTAGAGACTAATTGCATCCACAGTTTAAGTACTGCAAGCTTGACTATTATGCAGTTGTAGACACAACACAAGGGGTCCCGGGCCTGAGAAGGGAAGTAAAGGAGTTTAATGTGGCTATAAGATGGACTTTCAAATGTGACTAAAACTAGACTAAAATGTAATGAGACTTCGTCGACTAAAACTAGACTAAAATGTTCTGAGTTTTCGTCGACGAAAACTAGACTAAAACTAAGGAGGATAAAAATGACTAAAAGTGACTAAAACTAATATGCATTTTCGTCTAAAGACTAAGACTAAGACTAAATCTAAAATAGCTGCCAAAATTAACACTGGTCTGAGAGAAAGCTTGCAAGGACAGATGTTCATGGCTGTGCCTCCTTCACTACGAGGATGCTCAGCTTGTAAGAAAGTGTGTGTGGGTGAATGTGTGATCATATGTGACTGGTGTGAGTTAGTAAGTGAGTGTGTGTGTGTGTGCGTGTGTGTGTGTGCGTGTGTGTGTGTGTGTGTGTGTGTGTGTGTGTGTGCGCGATCGTTTGTGTCTGGTACGAGTTTGTAAGTGTGTGTGTTTGTGTGTGAGTCCTCTTATCTCTGCGGCTGGACAGGTCAGGAATGGAGTGTGTGTGTGGGAGGCCAGTAACTGCATTAGCTGCTGTCTGTGCTCTGCACTATCTCCCTCTGTCAGATTAAGACGAGTGATCCCTGTTTTCATACTGCCTCTGGCCCCGGGGTCAGCCCCACGCCTACACACACTCACACTCAATAAAGAGAGAGACAAGGACACTGGTGAGTGTTGCGTTTGCACTAGCTTGTGCTGATGACTTGAGTGTTGGCAGCCGTGTCATCCAGTATCACAGCAAAACCATCAAACTACACTCAAACATCAGTGGAGCACTTCATCTTAGCATGTTTCATGTGGAAATCTTTCAAGTACTCAATTACACAGTTCAAGATGGTGAGAAAGTTCAAGGGCAAGCAATGTTCTTGCATCAAGAAGTGATTTCTTATTTCCCCCCACTTTGCTCGTGTCTTCCGAGAGGGGCAGTGGCAGCTCTCCGCCACTGGGGGTCAGTGGTCGGCCTGACAAGCGCCTCCTCTCCCCTGGAGGATAACTCATCTGCTCCCCATCGGCCTCCTCATCAAGGTTAAAAGACTCTTACTCCGCTAATCATGCATCTGTTTGCTTAGTGGCGTCGAGCAAATCCCTCGTGCCATGCATGCTGCATTTATGGCCACAGTGCTTTGGGGCTGGGGGGGGGGTGGAGGGAGAGGGGAGAAACAGGATGATTAGCATGGAGAGCCAGATGGTTCTAGCCACACAATACATAAGGCATCTTTAATTTCTGGGCGCCGATGATGTATCTGCTTGATTTAGACAGGCGGCTCTGCGAGCGGCCAGTACGGGTTCGGATCAATGGTCTCTGCTAATTACGCAATTACGCCGCTGCTTAGCAGCAAGTGTGCTACTGGCAGACCAAACCGCGGAATGAGAATGAGAGGGGTCCATGGTGAGGACGAGAGAGGAGGCGGGTGACGGGGGTGGCTGAAGGACAAGCACCGCCAGTGCGAGTGAGGGACAGTGCGATGATCGGCGAGGTTCTCCATCTCTGTCTCACGCAACCTCCAGGTGACATGAGTGTGCAAGGACGCAGAGACGGCTGGGTGATGGCCTGTCAATGGGCTGTGCAATAGGGTAGGTCACGAAGGAATAATCTGGGCTAATCTTATTCAAGACCAAATGATTAGTATTTTCATTGCCTTGCATGGTCAGAAAGGTTAACATTTAAAGCTGCACTAAAGAACAGAGTGAATCTATTTTGATGTTGGTGCATATGCATAAGTGATGTCTCCACTTTAACTCTGGAAAAGGTACACCAAAGAGAAAACACCTATGCAAGAAAAACCTTTAAATGAGAGAAGACATTGTCTATTATATTACAAGGCAAACGCATGACATTTGGACCTCTCACTGAGTTATAGTCCGGTAGCTGCATGGTATTTTTTATTTATATTCCAACTGCCGCTATGCGGTATTAAATCTTCTTCCGAGTGACATTCTGCTGTCAAACTGCTCCTCCTTCAGCCAGTAAAAGAAGAGGAGATTATCCTTTACAGCATCCCAGGCATCCCAGCAGTCCACAGGTACTCCATGTTAAGCCTGCCAGCACCATGCTCGAATTATCAGCGGGACGTGGCGACTGGCTCCAGTGCTTAAACAAATGACCTGTGCGGCTTGATTCATCACGGACCCAACCCCTCTAAGGCCCATCGGCCGTGTCCGGCCCGACAGTGATTGATGTGTTGGGGAAACTTCATTTGGTTGGAGGGTTGAGGGGGAGAAGAGCATGAGTGGTAGGAAGCAGACATATTCCGGAGCTTAAATTAGGTTTAAAAAATTCAATTTTCCGAGCCTGTCCCCAGGAAGCCAGTAAAGGCCTATTTATAGTCCAGGCGACAAGTGTAAAAGAGATGATGTAAAAGAGACAAACTATGTGTCTGCTAGGGCGTCACAGACATAATTGCGTTGCAAACATCTTTAAAAGGACACAGACGTTGAAAGTTTTTGTCGCGCACCCTGATTGCATGAGAAGAGATTCGATAGACATTTTGCATTGTTAATATGGATACGGCTATCTGGCTTAATGTTGTTAGCATGCTATGAAGCTAGCAGTGCCAGCTGTAAAGTTCATGTTTGATGAAGCGTTAACTTAAATAACGGTTGGGGAGATATAATTTCTATGTTAAAGGCTAATTATTTTTAAAGAGACCAAATTTGCCATTCAGGATTGTGTTTCCCGTCTTCCGTGGTTGATATGATTTGAATTAGTTCACTATTGTTAGTTAGCTAGGAAGCTGAGTTGCCACAGAAATGTCATGTGCTGTTCTGAACAGGTTTGTCATCAGCAACAGGACTATGAAAGCCCACAGCTGCTACGCTGTTGCCAGACAGTTAATTTCTGTTGAGTGACACCTAAATATAAATTCACCTTAATTGCGCAAATGCACAAGACCGGTCTCTGGGTCCTGGGCTTCCTCTGCCGCAAATCATCCTGGCTAACTGAATCTGACATGCTAACAAACATCATATAATCAGTCAATAATAGCCTGCTTCACTCTTCACAGTGTGCGTCACCAGTTTCAGTTCCTCTCAGGGACGTCTATGAAGGCTTAGTGCAATCCGCTACGGCTATTAATTGAATGAGCACAACAATGGGACACATTTCTTCCTGATGTTTGGCATCAGGAAGACAAGAGACCCAAGAGCTTTTGATTTCAGACTGATGTCTCTCCAATAGTACCCACCTACGATAAAGACCTCTGTTAAAGTGACAGAGGACTCAAAAGAGTGAATGTGAGAGAGGCACCTCGAAGAAGATGACATCTGTTTTCGTCAGCTGCATGCAATCACCGCTGAAAGGAAAGGACGCAGAGGAGGAAGAAGGAAAAAAGAAAAGCAGCAAAAGCATAAGTTAGTGATCAGCCACGCTTCATTTTCTCCTGACAGATTTGTTTACGTTTGCGAGGCAGGGGATGAGACCAGGGCCGGGGAAAGCAACAGTGTGAACAATGGGCAGAACATCAATCAGCGCCGCTGCGCCTTAGGCAGTGTCATTGACGTCAGACCATCAGCACTCCACAAAAGACTCATTCAACATGGTGGCCACATCTCCCTGACAATGTTCATAAGTGGGAGCCATGTTGGCACACACTGCTCTCTCTCTCTCTCTCTTCAGTTATTCCAATAAAAGTATTCCAGCATTAAAAACAGTTGATTTATTCACTGTCCAATTTCTATACATATATACATATGACGACTCTGTCTTCAAACCTATTCAGAGGACTATAAATCCCTGCATTACCAACCACTAAAATATGTGACCTGCATAAACTGGGTAGAATTCCTACTTAGCTCAAAAACTTCACTGTGGATTATGGCCTACATTCATAATACAATAGCATTCATAACACTTTGTAATAGATTAATTATGTATCATATGATTTGCATTGATAATCTCCACTCTCCATAATCCATGAAAGTGTAAATAATGGATTACCAATTAGAGATGTTAATCGTTTCTCCGCTGATAAATCCTTTACAAAATAGTTGTGTCTGATGAGTCTTAGATGTTCCATTATTCATGCTCAATGATCTATAATGCATACAGCACTCCAATTCACACCATTATGAACGTAATCACCACATAAAATTAACCTTACCAACATCAACCTGTACTGTGCCACCACACAAACATCACCAGGCACTTGAAAACGCTTAATAACAGATTATCGTGTCTTATTACACTGTTATAAACAGCATATAAACACATTGCAACACGTTCGTGTGGAATTAAGATACCCAAGCACAGGTTGTTTCATGCCTCCCAGCCCTGCAACATGCTGTATCCAATATGGGAACAGTAGGGGGGTCTTCCTGAGTCACTCTGCCACATCTGCACTTCTCTAAAGGACTCTGGATTGGAGGAGACAGCTTAACGAGGCTCTGCTGGAAATCAAAGCATCTGATTAAGCAGCTGGCTGCAGCACTTCGCTCCCGGCCCAGTACCCCACCGTCTCTTTCTCTGTCCGCCAATTACGTGCACGTGCCACTCCAGCCTGCTAGTGCTCCGGCGAATACGCCCTCCGCTCCACTCCACTCTTGCGACGACGCCAGGGAAGGAGGTGAGCAGAGAGAGGCAGAGAGAGAGGGAGAGAGAGTGAGAAGGAGAGCCAGAGAGAAGAGAAATGTAGCCCTACTCATAATGAGAGATATTTTTAGAAGGTTTATATAAGTGCACGATAATCCCTTTGAGGTTCGCCAACCCAAAATGGCGCCTCTCCCTATGAACAGAGCTGGCGATGACATGAGCTCTGGGAGCATGAGAGGCAGTAAGAGGCAGCACAAAAGAGGTCACCTCCACCTGTGGCTTGACTGCTCATGCAAAGTATTTAAGGAAAGGGAGTTATGCTCCGACCTAAATGCTGTGGAACATTAACAATTATCTGGTTAGGTAAAGTAGTTTTGAGGGAGTGTCTTCCACACCTCTTGGTTCTGACATATCATTTTATATATTTATTGTTTGAATACAACTGCTGTCCAGCAGAGCTGAAGGAAGCCAGTTATCAACAAAAGTGGAAAGGGCTTAAATATATTGTTGGGAGTAAAACACGGCTGACATTATTGGACCTTCTCTCTATACCTCCATGGCCCCAAACCCAGTGCGCACACACACACACACACACACACACACACACACACACACACACACACACACACACACACACACACACACACACACACACACACACACACACACACACACACACACACACACACACACACACACACACACACACACAAGTACATGCGCACCACACACCATCCCAAGTGATTTGCGGCTGAGAGCTGAGGCTAGTAAATATGCTGTGTTCAAAAACACACTCACACTTCCCCCTGTGCCATTACTTCTCTTTGGAAATCCTGTGATAGAACGATAGAATGATAGATAGAACGATAGATAGATAGAACAATAGAACGATAGATAGATAAATTACTTTATTGATCCCCTATCGATGAGGAATAGTGCAGTGTCGCGACAGCAGTTCATATCAATCACAAAGCACACATAACTTACACAAAACACACACTGAGGTAAAAATCTGTTTTAACAAATGTATATACAACTATATACTACTACATCAAATCAATAGAATAAAAAAAACTGAATTTGAGATACACCTCTAACTGTGCAACTGAAATGTAGAATGTGCATTGTGTATTGCTAGTCAGAGGATAAGCCTCCTCTTCCGGCACAGAGGGGAGTCATTGCATATTGCTATTGTGGTAGGCAGGTGGGCAACTGTAGTGGACCTTCATACAGAGGAGATGAAGGACACTCCAACTGACAACACTGTGCTGTCTGACCAGCAGGTCATGCAGGGGACGTGAACTGTTGTCCATTATGTTGAGCAGTTTGTGCAACATCCTTCTATCAACAACCAACTCCAGAGCAATCCCCAGCACAGACAGCCTTCTTTATCAGCTTGTTCAGTTTCAAGTCACTGGCTCTGATGCTGCCGCCCCAGCAGATGGCTGCAGAGACAATTGCACTCGCCACAACAGACTGGTCAAATATATGGGACATCTTGCTGCACACATTGAAGGACCTGAGCCTCCTCAAGAAGTCCTCTTCCTGTAGACAGCCTCAGTGTTACATTTATTGTCCATTGTCCAGGTGAACACCCAGGTATCTGTATTATGAAGTGATTCAAGCCACAGGTTTCACAGGAAACCCCAGTGCCAGTCTAATTCACACACAGAGGCACACACACACGCACATGCACACACATGCACACACAAACACACGCACACGCACAATCACACAAACATATAAATACACAGCCACACAAACACACACACACACACACACACACACACACACACACACACACACAAAATAGCACCCTTAGTGCCGTTCACAATAGTAAAAAAAAAAAACAGCGGTTTGCCCAACAAAGATCTTACTCCGCCATCTCGGGGGGGATAAGTACAAAGAACACAGCTTAACCTCCCTTGCCGGATCCTCTCCCACACCCGTCTGATGGATCGAGCGCTCCTAATTACAGCACAGGAGCCGCCACTTACCACCCTGGCCCCTCTATCTGATCCCACGCTGGGAGACGGCAGAGACACCCGCTGCCGCAGTGGACCACATAAGGGGGAGCGGGGGGGGGAGGAGGAGGAAATGACCAGGACTAGTACTCACTGCTCAGCCATTTAGCGTGGGGGTCGTGAACCCTGAAGTCCTCCCCGAAGACGTCCTTCACCGTCACCTTCCCCTTTGAGGCCAGGCTGTCATCGTCACCTGTGTGAGGAACAAGGGAGGGATGCATTAGAGAGCGTGGCCACATGTGACAAATAAATGCAGGGAGGGTGAGGTAGGTGCACTGACACTAAAGATTAAAACTGATCACAGATCATGGAGATGGACACTTGTCCACTTGTTAACATGTCCACACTGCAACCGTTTGATCCTCGTTCCAATGGAACGTCCTGAAACTTTTTGTCACAATTCATCTGCAAGAGCGGCAGCATGTCAGGGCAAAAGTTTGTCAACGCTTTGGTCAAAAACATTGCGTGACATCGCGATGCATCGCTCTATGACGCTCGCTGCTAGTTAGAGCAGCTTTGCTGATTTGAAATGGGACTGTTGTCGATGACGCTAAAAAGAAAAATCCTACAACCAGTTGCTGGGTCATCAGCATGTCCATATACTGTACATTCAGAGTTCTATGAAAAGGCTTTGAAGAGCCAGCACACAAACACACACACACACACGCTCTGAGGTTTGAGTTTAGTTAACATATTTCTTTGGCAGCCTCACATTTGCTGCATCCAGCCAGAAGTACAAGCTCCAAACTTTGAACAAATTGTCAGAGTGGAGTCGGCGAAGTGCAGAAGCAGCACATTTCCCCCTGCTGGACTTTTCCATTCTGCAGAGGTCTGTCTCTTTGACTCGTTTTTGTTTAGCCAAAGCTGATGGGGGTGCCAGGGGGCGGGGGGCTAAGCCCACGCACCACTGAAGAGTGCAGGCAGGAGCCTTTCGCTGCATACGGACAAGTCATCAAGATGTTTGTGCAGTTAGGTGTGCCCACTCAACCCCCCCACCCCACCCACCCACCCACACATTAAGTCTTTCACTGGTAGAAAAACACACACACAAACAAACACACACACACACACACACACACACACACAAACAGAGTGAGCGAGAGATAAGCAAATGCAATTGCCCAAACACACACATATGTAAATACATAAATACAAACACACGCACAGAGAGAGAGAGAGAGAGAGAGAGAGAGAGAGAAAATGAGAAAGAGCGAGAAAAAGACATGTTCATAGTTCTCTCTATCTCTGTGCCTCAAGCATGGGCCGACCTTATTATTCTAATCTGACAGCTGAGCGACTTTGCTGCCTTCTCTTCTCCTCATGACACCTCTGCTCGACACTCTCACTCATCTGACTGTCCAATGCAGTGTGAACCCACTCCCACACACTACACACACCAACAACTGAAACCTTACAAGAAATGACGGAAGATGCCTTTGAAATTCCATGCATTGAAATGGGGCTTTCATGACGGTGTTCATATTAAAAGTCCTCTAGCACTGTCAGGTGGGAATTGTATTTGCTTTCCCTCTCGGCTCATTTTTTAATACTGAGTATATTTGACAGAAATGAGGGAGGGGAAAAAACAATCCCATCATTTCCACATCTCCGCCTGTTAGCGGATATTATATTGCCGGTCTAGTGGCGGGGTGGGCTGTGTGTGATATTTTTTCCGAGCCTGAGGTGACAGCAAGAAAAGTGTGTGTGTGTGTGTGTGTGTGTGGGGGGGGGGGGGGGGGGTCACTGCCTAACACCTAGGAGATGTTTGTCCCGGGGGAAAAAAACAACAACAATCATCTGTCCTTCTGGGCTCCCCCTTACCATCAATTGAATATTGGATTATTGAAATGGGCTGGTGTGTTTACACCAGATGCCCGCACTAACCCAATTTATTTAGATGTAATTCTGCACATCAGATAACATCACCCAAACCCTCTGTCTGCAGCATGACTCATTCCACATGCATGGAAAAAGACAGGCAGGAGGAGGAGGAGGAGGAGGAGGAGGGAGAGAGGAAAAGGCAGCATCTGATACGCTTTGGTGGGCGTGCTGTGTGAACAGCTTTAAATCACCTCTTGAAGGGATAGATAGAGAGACAGAAAGAGAGAAAAAAAGAGTAAGAGAACGAGAGAGAGAGAAAAAGAGAAAGAGAGAGAGAGAGAGAGAGAGAGCGAGAGCCTGCAGGAGGAGATACTGAAGGGAGCAGGGGGGAGTATGGGGAAGCAGGGCTGCATTTCAAAGCACTGAGACGGACCAGTGGCCAGATCACGCTGGGAGACAACACAGAGTCGGCGCCCCAGAAGGGAGTCACTGCGCTGTACCTCCCAAAGAGAGCCCAGCTCCACCACGCTGCAGAGAAAAGCCTCTTTAGATAGATCCCCTTTGAACGAAGGAATGATATCATGTCAAAACATAAACAACATATTATTTGTGTTCTCTATTCAGTTATATGCTATACAAAGTTTGTGTAGACGCAAAACGTAGACAAAAAAAATCAGCGTCCTGGGTTGTAAAAAAATGTTTTTTTTTTTAATACTAAGCTATTAGATGCCACAATACCCATCAATCTCCTATAAGCCTCCAGAGGGCACACATCCAAGATCACAAATGACTGTTGGTGCAGCAGCGATATGTTTGCTCGCAGTTAAGCTATTACATTCATTTCAGGGTAGACTTAATAGATGCTGCGCACTGCAATAAAATCTTGCATGTGCTTGCTACAATCAGGCATCGCAACTGAAAATAGCAGAGTGACAAGGCCATGGCTTGAACACGAGCAGCCAACCTAACATATTCCTTAACTAACGTTCACCCTAAGGTTCATTCACAAAGCATCAGGCCAATTTATTCATGATCAATTGACCAAATCAATATAAGACCTTCTTACCAACACACACATACACTTGCAGTCCGCAATTCGGTTTTGGTTTTGCAAGGTTGTTGATGTTTGTGCGCAACAAATGACTCCCCTCCCTTCCGTGCTCCTGAAGCACCATGTTGATTGGCTGGGATTGTCGGTCCGAGCCACTATGTTTGATTCCCATTTCCCTAGAGCCCGGACTGTGTACAAACCCCAGCACTAAATGGATGGCTAGAGGGCCGTGAGGTGTAATTTGCTGAATCTGACATAAAGGGTACTGGATTAGCATCATCGACTGCACCTTTAAATAGTCTTGTGCACTTCTTGGGTGTGGCTCGTCCATCAGTCTGTGACGAGAGGGCCAGTGTGGGACACCGTTCCACTGAGGGCCTTTTGGACTGGGGCCGCTTGGGCGTGACGTAGTCGTACTCTGTCGTCTGAGAGGCTCAGAGGATGTAGTGATGGTGATTTTTCCACCACGCTGACCATGCAGGCGAGGGAGATGAAGAGGGGAGATGAAGAGGGAAGATGAAGCCCAACAGGGGGGAGCAGACCCAGGGGCTGACACTCTGTGACGGACACCAAGAAAGTGGGCAGATCTAGACCAGACCTGAGTCAGGATTGGGCGCTCTCTGAGCCCGACTCACACGATGCCGCCCTGATGTCTGGTTGATGTGTGGATCTAACGTACCAGAGACTTAAGAGGCGTGAAGGAATGACAGAGGGAGGTGGGCTGCTGAGACGCACCACAGGAGGCACACACACACACACCAACACATATGCACCACAGGAGGCCATCTGAGTGGGGTGGTGCAGGCATTAACATGCAAAACACAGACACAACCCTAACCCCCACACACACATACACCCACACACACACACAGATATACACGCACACACACACACACACACACATACGCACACAGATAGATACATACACAAACACATGCACCCCCACACACAAACATATACGCACGCAGATAGTTACATACACAAACACACGCACCCCCGCACACAAACATATGCACACATACAGATAGATCCATACACAAACACACGCACTCCCACACACAAACATATACGCACACAGATAGATACATACACAAACACACGCAAATGATCATCATGCTCCATTTGCCCCTTAACTAGCTCACTGTTGTTCCACTACATTAGCTCCAGTCAAAATCTCTGCATGACACCTCAGTAGAACATGTGAAGGACATACAGCACACCAGAGTTCCCCTTCACTGTGAGAGACAACCTCGAGGCTACCTGAACCACACTAAGAGGTTAGGCATGTGTATAGAAAATGGTTGTTAATGATATGCTATTAATTTCTCAGGTACGGGAAAGAGCCATGACCTGCACTGCTCCACATCCTCATGCTGGTCTCTGAGAACACTAGGAAACAAACACACACACACACACACACACACACACACACACACACACACACACACACACACACACACACACACACACACACACACACACACACACACACACTCACACACACACACACACACAGAGAGAGACACTATTGCAATCGCTACTTATTGCGCTTCTGTTCCTGTGGCGGTGATTCAGTGGAAGTGGGCCCCAGGAGATGAGTGCTGTGTGAGCAGATGCTGGCTGACACGCCTGGTCCACTACACATGTTCCCCCTCACCACGACTCCTGGGGAAACTGGCTCATTAACACGGCAAAACATGGCCCTTAATCCAATCAGACTGCATCTGTGGGAGATTGGAACATGATGCACTGTGAGCCCCTGCATGTGTGTGTGCGAGAGTTTGTGTATGCGTGAGTGTGTGAGTGTGAGTGTGTGTGTGTGTGGTTGTATAAGGATATGCTGTTTTTTTTCTCTTCCTCCCGCTGTGCATCATACCCTATATTCACAGGATTTAGTTTCTACAGTTGTTGAACTACATTTCCTGGAACAAGATCAGTCTGTATGTGAGTGAGAGTGTGTGTGTGTGTGTGTGTGTGTATATATATAAACACTATGATGATAGATTCTGATGGGCCAAGGCCTCTTATCACCTCAATCGGCTGACGAATGACACGGATTCAGGCCCTGGTCGCTGAGGGCAGGCCTTTGAAGCTGATGACTTGGATCTCAATAGCCCTCTCAACCATAACATGCCAACTGTTAGACTGCCTGATGACCATGCTTTCCACCACAGACCTAAACAGATAACTGAAACCATGGTGTTATGTAGAGGTGAAATTGCAGGGCTCGAGGGCCATCCAGGGCAGACCACTCGTGATGACACCAATTCCAAGGGATCATCCCCCTGACTCTTACTGTGGATCATTTTGCCCACGATGTCTGAGCTGACAGGATGGATCTGTGGAACAATAGAAGAGGGCAGCATCCTAGGCGGCCTGCAGTGAAAATGAGAGCCTGCAGAGAGAGAACGAGTGCTGGCCCAGGGTGGCATCAGTGTGCCCGTGCCAAAATTGCCAGGATGCCCACAGATTGCCATAGTTCAGACTCCAGACTCCCAGGCTGTGTTGGCGTTTTTCTTTCTTTTTTGTTTTTTTCCCTTTAAGGCTTAGTTTATTTTTCGGAGACACTTGTCAGCCTCATTGGAATTAATGGGACATGAAAGGGGGAGATGAAGACTTCCTCTTTTGCAATGTAAGCCTGCTCATTATTTCCTTAATAGATGGCTGTGCAGCGAGGTGTGTGTGTGTGTGTGTGTGTGTGTGTGTGTGTGTGTGTGTGTGTGTGTGTGTATGTGTGTGTGTGTATGTGCGGCAGGCAGGGGAGAGATGCGCCGCCTCTGTTTCTCACTGCTCTCTGGTGCGAAACTCTAAAAATAATTAAATGGCCAGCGTGAGAGGATGCATCAAGAGATTTATTTTCCTTCCGCATCTTTTAATGCACTGTATTTCTCCTCTTTTTCATGAACATTCCATCATACAGGATGCTAGTTCTGACAGTTTTCTGAAGCACCATTTCTTTTTTCTTCAGTGCTCTTGAATATGAAAAAAAAGAAACAAAACCAAAAAAAAAACAATAGTGAACTAAAAATACTGCACTAAAAAGACATCCTGTAAAATCCTTTCAACAGTTTGCCTGTGTAGGTAGCGGCCAAAATCCAAAGATGTACCCCAGGGCCCCCTATTCACGAGCAGGATGATGTGAGGGTTGGGGGTGTGATCTTTTTGCTAGCGTGAGCTTTGAGCTCCAGGAGGATTTGAAACATGAGGTAACACCAGACCCTTTTTTACAAAGCCAGGAGATGGCCCATCCCCGTACCATCCTGTGCGAATTAGCTGTCACCCTGTCAGCTAGCTGTCATCCTTGCTTGGAAAAAGAATATTCTACCGCTCACAAAAAAAAAAGACCCAGTTTCTCTGGAGTGCTGGACGCATATAACACCCACCTATCCATTACAGGATGAAGAGGTAGGTTGTCATGGAGAGAGCAGAGGGATGGGGGAGAAATGAAATGTTGAGATTGATAAAACAAAAAGTGGCGACAATAAACCAGGGCAACCCTTGTCCTGGGCATTTAGCGTGACTGAAGGGCATTCATCAACTGCACTTCAAGGTGTTGAAAGAGAAACACGTCGCCAGACTGTGAGGGATAAATGGTCTGTATCGAGATATTGAATGGAAATCCTCCTTCTTATGTGATATTCTCCTGTTGTCTAGCTTGGTTTGATTACAGAAGGTGAGTGGAGTGGTGCGTCCATGAAAGCTGCCCGCAGGCCTGACTTAATAGCTAACAAGACACGGCTAACACTCCTTAAAATACAAAAGTCCACCTTATTTTGAGTAAATGTGAAATTCTGTGATGGATGCAGCTAAAGGTCTTGCCAATTACAGTCTGAAAATCCATTAGGAGGAAGAGGTGTGTGTGAGCGTGTGCGTGCGTGTGTGTGTGTGTGTGTGTGTGTGTGTGTGTGTGTGTGTGTGTGAGCGCGTGTGTGTGTGGCTGCATGGCCAGGGAGGTGTTAGAAGATCCACTCATGCCCCTCGCCATCCTCCAAATTAAATTCCGCTAATCCCACAAATGAAGTCCACCTCTACAGCAGCCAATTAATCCCTCTGTCTGCTGTAACAGCCAAACACCCCCCCACCCCCCCGCCCCCGGCAGCCCTTTGCCTCCGCCCGCCGAGATCACTGCCGCGGGGGCGGCTTGGAGCCGCTTCAGCTCCTCCACTTCACCAGCGGAGGATTAAAGGCAGGGCAAGTGCCTAGAGGAGCCACCTGTCCAGTCTGCGTCGCTGCCACCAGCGCAGTCACTGCCATGATGCTGCCATCGCCACCAGCGCAGTCACTGCCACGATGCTGCCACCAGCACAGTCACTGCCATGATGCTGCCATTGCCACCAGTCTGCCCACTTCACAGCAGCCGCCGAGAGCTACATGACAGCCAAAGAAAGCCGGGGAGACAGCAGATCAGACCTCAACTGGCAGAAATTGCACAAAATGGCTGTCTCACTAGTTCTTCAGGCACTGTCATGATTCATGTTGACTCAGTCAGGGTGACTCAGCAGCAGGGAAACATGGACTGGCACACAGGTGCAGGTACTCACACTGTGGGAACTACCGAGAAGCTGAGAAGTTTGAACCTGAATAGGTTTTTAAACAGCAACATATCATGAGCTGATATAAGACAGGTCCGCAGCAGGAACTTGGTGCAGGGAATTAATTTGTTATTGATGACTTGGGAAGCTTCTGATAACCTGAACAACCTCAGCGATGCTAAACCGTGTGTGCGTGCGGTAGGTGTGCATTAATGAGAGCCTTTCTCTTTCAGGTTGAGCTGAGAGTCACGGCGGAGACGGAGTGGGACATTTGGATGGGAATTATGCAGCAAGGACAGACGCCGGCCTGCTAAACAGGGTCACATGAACCCTGAGGGAACAGCCGAGGCCAAGATATTCTGTGCCGTCTGTTCAACCAGCCAACACAGAGCCACAACAGTAAACGAGCCCCTTCAGCTGAGTCTGAACCGCAGGGAGACGCTCTGATCATCGGCAAACATGTCCTGACAAAATGGGGCACTCTTCGAGGTCTATCGAGCAAGAGCCTCAGCTCTTCCCATGGGATCCAAAGGCTATAATTATCATTGACACAAGACACAGAACTGAGGCAAAACAGATTATGGTCTTGGTAATTGAGTCAAACGCTGTGATACGCTCAGGTTCTCAGATCTGAGGACTCCTATACATCACAGCACATCAGTGGCCATTTTACAAACCAAATAACAGTGACTATTGATCCATCCAAAATAAATCTAGTCAATCGAAATCTGAAGGTCAGTTTGGATCCTGGTGAAATGCTTTAACATTAATATCCCTGGGCAGTTGAGTGCTTGTACATGGCATACTGTTTAGAAGCACCTTTGATTTTGATGCCCTAGTGGGGGGAGCTTGCTGGGAAATGACCTTGACAGCATGTTCTATAAAATAAATGCCAACCATTTGAAAATCGGATGCATATGTATGTGTGTATGCGTGCGTGCGTGCGTGCGTGTGTGCGTGCGTGCGTGCGTGCGTGCGTGTGTGTGTTCTTCATCCCCACCTGGGGTCAGCAGGATGACTGAAGTGACGATAAGGGAGCAGATGACCAGAATGACCAGCAGGGCGATCGCTATTCCCTTCCAGTTCCTCTGTGGAGGATTACTCCCCACCAGCTCCTGCAGAGAGAGAGAGAGAGAGAGAGGGAGAGAGGGAGGGAGAGAGAGAGGGAGGGAGGGAGAGAGAGAGGGAGGGAGGGAGATAGAGAGAGAGAGAGAGGGAGGGAGATAGAGAATAAAACAGAGGCGAAAACGGTTAAGTTCAATGCTGTAGAGAGAGCAAAGGAAAAAAGTAAGAGCAAGTTTAATAACTGACAGTTAAATGTTTGGCAGTCAGGCAGCCATCCACTGGAAACAATATACTGTAAACCCCAACAGTAAGCTACTACACTCTAAGTTCAAACTAACTTATAAATATAATCGGTGTGACAAGCAAAACGAGTTATTTAGATAAGCCAACAATAAACTTCTGTGTTTTCCTAAAGGTTAACGATGTTTACATTTTATTTGAGCATATGTTTCTGCGTAAGCATGGTCAACTACATCATTGTAAGTGTACAAAGACACACAGCGTCATCAAGGACAATACACAAGCTAAGTGCAGTGAACTGGGTATTTGCTGATCTCCCTAGTAAATACAGATCAGCCTTGCGTGTGATTAAGTTATTAGCATTGGGTCAAGTTCATTCACATTCAGAGATTTGGCTATAAAAGAGCACTTGGACCTCTGTTACCAGATATTTTTACTCTTGAACAAGATGGTGCATTCACCGAGTCCATTGATGAGGCAGTCTGGGGCACCGTCACGTGTGTGGTGCCTGACAAGCTTGCAGCCCATGCGTTAGCAGACATTACAAAGTCTTTCAGAGCAAAATATTTTTGCAGAATCTGCACAATAACTCAAGACCAAATTAATTAAATTTATGAAGTTGGAGGTGGGGTACTGAGCCTGAGGACAAAAGCCCGCTATGAGTGTGATGTGCATGCTGTGATGCATGGGGGAAAATCAGGATCAGAGTAGTGTTCAAGGAGATTGTGTCCTTAACCAGAGTTTAGAGTATTTTCATACAATCACTGGTTCCACCTCATGTCCTGCATGGTCTTTTTGAGGGCACTGTGCCTGTAGAGTTGGCCCTGTGTATTGGGGAGATGATCCGTTGCAAATAGATTTACTCTTCAGCATTAAAAAAAAAAAAGGAATTGTGTCATTTCCTTACCAACATCCCAAAGACGTAAGACAAACCCCAGCCAATCCCAAAGACATTTCACAAACCCCAGCCTATCCCAAAGACATTTCACAAACCCCAGCCTATTCCAAAGACTTAAGACAATCCCCAGCCTATCCCAAAGACGTTAGACAAACCCCAGCCTATCCTAAAGTCATTTCACAAACCCCAGCCTATCCCAAAGACATTGCCATGGATGTTGCCATGGAAGCTCACTCTTAATTGTGTGACCAAAGTAGAAAATCTGAAGATCTGGGTGTGTAGAGGTTTCTGTCAACGCAGGCAGGAGGAGCAAAAACAACCCTGAGAGTGAGCACCCATTCCAAAAATAAATTAGCCCGACATTCTGAAGTTAGCTTCCTTCCCAGCTTTCCGAGAGGGGAGAACGAGGCCACTGTGGAACTACTGCAAATCATACAAGAAGTTGAAAATTTGAGATGCCGAGATGACAAACTCATGCAGACAAGAGATATCAACAACATACTGTTAAGGCAGATTTACTGGTGAGGGACTTGGCCAGCTCTACAAATGGAGTAATAAGTAACCACTGTGCTCTCTTTTACGCTCCTCAAACATTTGTTACACAATCCCACCCACACTCATTCTCCCTATATGTTCATATCAGTGTAGAACACAGGCACTGTGCCATTACCACTTCAGCTCATTTGTACTTTGTCATTTAGCAAGCCAACAAGATGCTTTAAACGAGATGTTGACATTTATATGTATTTGTGTATCTGCATGTGTTTCCCGAGTTCCACCGAATCACAAATGCGATCCTATGCAACCAGTTCTACACAGAGCTCGACCGACACACACCATGACTGATAGTCTTGTACAGGCGGAAGGCGTTGTGAACAGGTAAGACAGCGGAGGTCCTTAGGACTGATGATCTCTGGGTTTGTTTAGGATGAATTCTGCCGTTAACACAACATTGATCACATTTTGTGCAGTCATTTCAGAGTAGTGCAGCACAAAACCAAAGCAGGAAGTTGACTCAACAATAGATTAAATTAACCGAAGGAGCAGAGTTTAATCAAGTTTAACATTAGCTGATACAATCGATTCAAAGGTACTGGCTCAGGCACTGAAACATCTCTACTATAAATATAAAACTTGCTTATGCTATGATCTTGTCATTACTAGATTTATATGCAGCCATCTAAATAAAGATGTCCCATTTTTTGTATGATTCTTTGATTATTTTCTTCACCAGTCGCAGAACAGGATCAAACACATCAATCCCTCAGGTCTTACTGAATACACAAGAGAAGCTTGACTCAGATTTCAATATTTTACACAAAAATATCTCAGATGTTACTGTGATTTATGCACATCTTTGGATCATTGTTGGGAGGGCCTAGCCTGCAGTGAACACACGACAGGACGGTCACTATCTTTGGATCATTGTTGGGAGGGCCTAGCCTGCAGTGAACACACAATTGGACAGTGTCTGGAATAGCGGTTACTATCTTGTCGTTGGACTGTCCAACCCAACCAAAGACCTACCAAAGAGTAAAGAAGCCTGTCAGTAATTAAAGTATTCAATCTTGTTTCTGGTTACTGGATAAACATTGCTAATGTGACACGATGGTCTGCTTAAATATGACCAATGCTTGTTATTATTATTGTTGTAATTAGTCAATTAATAATATTGACAATTCCAAAAAGGTGGCTCTGACAGCTGTGGATATTTTGAAAATAAAAGCATCTTAAAATGTGTGACGTTAAAATAAGATAAATTAATATATTAATGTGAATCTTAATACAGAGGTCAGATACCATATGCACAATAAAGAGTTACTGGTGGCTGAAATCGTTTGTCCCTTCTGATGAAGTGAACCAACCTATGAAATTAGGGACAAATACACAGCCCTTGTTCATTAAGGTTTGTTTGATATTAGGCTTCCATATTGAATATTCCTGTTGAAGCCTCATTATACTGTAGCTTGTATTGAACCTGAATGTAATGTGTGAATGTCACATTAGAAAAGGATCATGTCACAGGCACTGTGGATGAGAGGAATGATTACAACCACCATTAATCCTCAATGTACATATTGCCATGTGAGTGATGCATCAAGACAGGCTTGAAAAATGCAAACCAATTCAAGTGTGAAGGGAGCAATGATGGGCATATAGATGAGTTGTGACCTTGCTTCAGGAACTCTCCTCATAATTTAATTGTTTGCTTTTTGCAGGAGGAAGAGTGACGTGGACACTGAGTGTGTGGACACCTTCAGCCCTGAGAACGTTTTTGCTGTAGTTGAGGGGGATATCAATGCGAGTAATCTTCCCAGGTTGCCTGATGCATTCAAATTGTCGTTTGGCCTGATCTACGCATTCAATTCACAGTATCCACAGAAACTCATCCACACGTTCACCTTTATCCAGCAAATACTGATGTGTGTGCATGATGGATAATAAAATCGCTGTAACCATGCCTACTGAATCGACTGAAAGACTGAGCCGAGCAGCAAGCTTGAATGCACATATGCACAAATGGTTCATACACTTATGTGCTTCAAGCTAAGTTACAACACACCTCCTTAAATGTGCACTGAAAGATACAGTTTGCAAATGGTAGATGTTTAAAAATGCAGTTGACTGTAAATGGTTACTCATTACCAACCAAAATTAATTACCGGAACCAAAACTAAGGACTTCTGCTCGTTTGACTGGAGAATTTCACAGTTAAAAAGCTGGAAGTGTGGAATGTTTAGCACAGCATGTATTATGACTGAATGTTCTGCCAACCAGCATGGCCAGCCTGACGTCGTCGGACAGAGCTTTCACTCTGATGTTCGAATGTTGTTTATGCAGTAGGGGTGACAAGCGCTGATAATGATTGTTGAGTACAATTGAAAAGGCAATGTCAGAATGCCATAAACATGTGATATGTTGATTGATTTCTCTCAAGACTGCTGTATAAACTGTGTTTTGTCCTTGTTTTCAGCCAGGTGTTGAAGAGTGTGAAATATTCAATTGTATGAAATGGCATTAGCATTAGGTGTTTCATGCTCTGATAATGAATGCACAGTATTTGAATTGTTAAACACAGGCTGTTTTATAACTTATAAAAATAACTTGAACTGTAACAATGGAGTCTATCCATATCTTTGAGAATTACTTGCTTAAAATTTGGTATTTTAAATTTTAAACCCATGAATTATATTGAGTAGTTTTCCATTGGTGTTTATCACACTTTGAAGTCCGCTGCGCATGGCCTAAAGCTAATTTCATAACTTGGCAAAATCATTTTGCTAATTTCATAACTCATAAGCAAGACTCTAAGCGCAAACATGGGTGGGTCAGCACAATGTGTGGGAGTTCCATGTACAAATGGAACCCTTCAAAGTAGCACCTTTTTCTGTGAAACGTCTGTGAACAAGAATTTCCCTGGCGTAAACCACTCTGTTTGCGACCGGAAATCTATTGTTTGCACTCTATTGCAGAACAACTACTGAGCTTGATTGCACACCATTTTGTGTCAATTAAATTGGCAAATATAGGTATCCCCGCATATTCTCACTGCGCGGTTACTCATTGCTGTATGAAATTAGGCTCCCAGAAGTCCAATACTACTTAAAATACTCTCTGATCTATATGACTGTTTGCTGAAGACTGTGATTTCAAGAGATTGCAAGCAACAAAAAACTAAACAAATAGAAGGCACCTTGCTGGCTGGGAAAATTATAGGCTTTCCAAAGGGAAAGTGGTTTTAAGTGCATCGTTTGCTTATATAACCAATGCACAATAGCAATCTATCAAAACAACAAAGGAGCACATTTTCACCGCACATTTTCAAAAGCAAAATGCAGAGACACTGAGGCAGAAAGAGGCAGACATGGGGAGAGAGAGACAATCAGAGGAAGAGAGAGAGAGAGAGAGAGAGAGAAAGGGAGCGATAGAGAGAGAGAGAGAGAGAGAGAGAGAGAGAAAACGGAAAGCAACTTTGTAATTAGTTTACTGATGAGGAAGCTGGTGTGACCGCAGGGGTCAGACTGGCGGGTACCTGTGGTTACGGTCTTAATTAAACTTTAATAAAGCCAGCTAGCACGCACACGTATGGCACAGAGCAAGGCTGTGAGCCTGATGGAGGGGAAGAGCACTAAATGGCGGGGACATTTAGTGACCTTGTCCCCTGTTCCTAATTGAACGGTGCCTCGGCAGACATCATTAGTTGCCGAGATAACACAGGGGCCTGTTTACCGTCAAGCGCCCATTACAAAGACTCATTAGAGGGAACCACGCTCCCATAGTCACGCTGCCTCTTCCCATTCCACTCCTCTCATTCCAGCTCCTTTGAGTGTGTCTGTGTGTGTGTGTGTGTGTGTGTATCTGTGTGTGTGTGTGTGTGCGAGTGTGTGTCTTCTCGCTGTCTAAGGCCCAGTCTCTTTGAGTTTCGCCCTCTTTCTTGGGATCACTCAGGCGAGATGGGCCATGGCAGGCGAGTGGCACAGTGGCGCGTGAACACAAACAAACACTTTCTTTGCCATCGTGAAGCACCAGTTTTCACGCTTCCTGGCTCACAGCCTGTTTCCTGAATGGCAATGAGTTAGGCACAACACTGACACACACACACACATACACACACTCACCCATACTGACAGAAAAATAACTGATGGACCCTTTCATGTGAGGAATGTCCACATCACGTCCAAGGTATGCCTGACTGATGTGGTGAACTTTAAAGCCTTGGATTCAAAAACACACACACACACACACACACACACACAAATACACACACACGCTGCTTTTTCAGTTACCCAAATTGGCACATTCTCTTTTCAGATGCCTGTAGCCATATTTCAAGTATGAAACGTCTGCAATCTCACGTCAGTCAGTCAGTCAGTCCTGCTGATTGGTGGATGGTGACAGCCTCAGAGAGGACACTCTCCAGCTCCAGCTGAGTGGCACTCAGGACCGTGTCTATTACCTCCCACCAGCTCCAGCACTTAGCAACACCCATGGGTCCCACTCCGCCACTTTTTGGAAGCATAGCTCCCATAGTTATTGTCCTACACACACACACACACACACACACACAGAAAACCACATTGCTTGTCCCTCTACTAGTGACAATGACGGCATCACTATTTAAGTAGAAATAGGAGAGAATGCCTTCTGGGACGGTAGGTTCTCACGTCTGAAATGCAACTATCACTAATTGAATGCTCTGGAGTGTTCTCAGAACATGATTAATTAATTAAAACCCTGTTCAAATACGTGAAGCACAGCAATTGCCTTTCACTTGCTCAAGGTTTTTTGCATGGATGGTAAATCACTTGGCTTACTCCAAAACCTGCTCAGTATGCTATGTGGGTAGCTAAGTTTCAGTACATTATGGGCAACATGGCTATGTGCTATGTATCAATGTGCAAGTGTCAATGTGCTATGAGCAACTTGGCTATGTTTCAGTACACTACAGGGAACATGGTTAAGTGTCAATGTGCTATGTGCGACGTGGCTAAGTTTCAGTACGCTACAAGAAACATGGTCATGTGTTATGTGTGACATGGCTAAGTTTCAGTATGCTACGGGAAACATGGCTAAGTGTTAGTTTCAGTACTACATGCAACGTACCTGTGCCTCAGTATGCTTTGTGCAATGTGGGTAGGTTTCTGTACGCTACATGAAACCTGGCATGACATAAGGATGCATTACAAGATGACCTTTGCACTTAGTGCTCTGGGATGATATACTTTAGGGTTGTCCAAGAGGTGGATTCAACAACTAACAGTACCATAACATCAGTCAAGCCAATAAAATGTTGTTTTGTAACTAGGAAACAGACATTGTTTGCAAGTACACATTGTACTCGCTGTAGCAGAGTTCACTCTCAACAAGGCTTCTGGGCTCCATGCTACATTAAACAATAGCACTGGCAGCTTTGTGAGAGCGAGTTGTGTTGGATAATAACACCTATTGAGGGGGATGAACATCATCCTCTTAGGCTTGTTCACAGAGGAGAGAGATTACCTCTTTGCTACCAACAATGAGGCAGACCCACACAGTATATACACAAAATAAATAATACACTGATGACACATAAACTATGTCCTCAAAAAGTATACACACACAGACACACACTAGTAAGAAAACAAACTGGGGAACTTCGAGAACAGCACACACACACACACACACACACACACACACACACACACACACACACACACACACACACACACACACACAGACACACACACACACAAACACACACACACACACACACACAACACACACACACACACACACACACACACACACACACACACACACACACAAACAGGTGTAAGCAAAAGACATGGGCGCAATGTTTTCTGTCTGACAACACAGAGGCAACATTGTCTCCATGTTGATGAGGCAACCAGATCAGAGCAAAGGAGTGCAGACAGGCAGACCAACATGTACCACAGCACGCTCTAAAACAGTCTGGGAATTATATAGAGAGAGAGGAGAATTAATGAGCGGAGTCTCCACCACAGTCACGTACTATTTGTCAATTAGAGTTCACTCAGGGTACTTTAAGTATGGGGAGGGACTCGAATTACACTGACGCATTTGCAGTTTTGACAGTGCACTTGCGAGCGAACGAATGAAGAGAAGGAAGAGAAGGAAGAGAGGGAACGGCGCACGGTAAACAGCCTGGGGGTGGTCGCCGCCAAACCCACCAGATGCATAAATAAATCGAATGCCAGCGGGGAGAAGATTGAGAAATGCCAGGACACTCTCTTTCCCTTCCACGGCTTGTTGATTTGACATAATAATGACTTTCGCTGTGACTAATGTCCTTAATGCTGTCTATTTTGCCGAGGCCCATTTCTCCAGGAGGGGGAGAAAGAGGGGGGGAGCAGGAGGGAGGAAAAAACAATCTCTTCTTTTTTCCATGTTCATCCTTCACGAAGCAAGTGTTTCTGTTTCTGCTGTCTGAGCCTAAGGATACTAAACAGGTCCACTTCAACAGGTCTGAATCAATACCAACCTGGCTTCGTTTTTATTTGGATCTACCAGAGATAAAAGGGTGCCGTGTTACACATTTAAAATGGTGTGCAAGCTTACCACACACCAATTAGGATTTCCACTGTACATACAAATATGTCCATGGTCATGGAATACTCTAGCTAAGTGTGAAGTCTCAGACTTAGTGTAAACAAGAAAGAAAGGAGGCTAGTATGCACCAAGATGGCCTTACTTTTTACACTACCAAAAAGCAGAGCAGGTATAGGAAAAAACGAAAGTTTAAGCGGTGTAAGAAACTATTACATTTCCAACTGAGATTTAGGTACTTTTGCTGAAGGCAAGCTGACATTGTGGGAGGTTATAATGGCACAGCCGCATAGAACCTCCAAACTGACACTTTAAGGCAAAGGCAGTGAGTAAGGGTTCCAAACAGAGCTCTTCAGAGTTTTCTCCACACAGTCCCCTGAGATCTACGCGAGGTGTTCACAGACATCCCACTGTGTCCCCCATTTCAATAAACAGACATATAAATAAATAAAAGCTATGAAATAAAAAATAACTTCTGGAGATATATCCTCCCTGGCAGCTGGCGGGCAGGTATTACCGGCGTTAAGCGTGTGAGATCGCTCTGTATTTCACGCGTTTGCTCATCTCAGCGGGGGTGAGATGACAGGAGGTCTGGCCTGCAGCGGTGGATTCTTCGATTACTTTCTGATAAAGAATCACCCCCCTGGAGTTTCTAATGACTGATGACACAGTGGGTGTGTCATGCTGACAGTCCTCAGTGAGCTTAGCATGCGCGTGACGCTAGCCGGTCTCCAGGGCTCTCGTGGAGAACACTGGGCCAGCTGTGTTTTGGGACTGGAAGAAAATGACTGGCAAGAAACAGCCTGTGGCTATTTGTGGTATAAGCGACATAGGCAATCGCCTAAGATGGCACAGTGTGAATGGGGAAACATCGTTAGCCTCTGTCAACAACAGTTTTCCCCAGTAAGGTGCGCTGGCTAAAGTGAAGATAAAGATTAGGAGAAGAGAGGAAACAAATCTCCCCAAAGAAGGGATGATGAGGTGAAGCAACAGCACCGGGTGTCTTCCACTTGGTTGGGGTTGTTGGCGGTGGGGGTGGGGGGTAGGGGCGCTCTCCGTATCTTCACGTAGGACGCCTCAACACCCGCCAGGAGCACTTGTTAGATCCCATGGGACATTGTGACATCATTGTGACATCACTGACTGTCGCGACCCATAAATCAGTATTAGCACCCACAATCCATACCTACTGCTTATACAGAGAGAAACCGTGAAAATAGAATGTGTGTAGTGCGGTTGTTAGGTGAAAATTCACTCAAGTTACCTCGGACTCTAGAGTTGTGTATAAGTATAATTGTATTCAATATGCATATCCGGTGTTGTTTTTTCTTTAAAACGCAAATAAACACAAGAACACTTGTTCAAGAAACACTTGTTCGCAAATGGTACAAACCCCCCTCGAAGCAGAAACCCCCAAACCATGACAGCTTGAAATATTTATTCTGCTTTTGAAAAGGCATTGTGAAAGTGTATGCTGATTAAATTGCAACTGTTAGTCAGCGATATATTATAAGCCCAGCTGATTGACACACATACAGAGGACACAGTGGCACGAATGGAATGCAAATATTTGCTCTGGGTCAACACATCTATCGTGCAGGCATGACAGAAATTGAAATTGCATGCTGTCGGGTGCGACGATAACTGAGGGAGTGTCATCATTGGGTGCGGCCTTCTGTTGACATGCTGTAAAAAGCTGCAGAGGATTGGCTGATCAAAGCACATGTTTTGATTCCTTTTGACCACTCAGACATGTCTGCACAGTCATAATGTTTCCTGGAAGGGTGTGCTATCTTTGGGTTGGAAAAGTCCTTTAGTTTGTTTGCAGAGGTCAAGAGTCTCTGCAAGGTTGTTTTTATATGCCAAACACACACATACGATAGTCTCCCTTGCCCGGCCATACACACACTGTGGCATCACGATGGGCCAGCTGGCAGAGGGGTGTGGTGTTCGTGTGGAGGTCTGGCTGCCACACCACAAGATGGCTGCCAGTGGCACTACATCTCCCAGAATGCAGCAGCACCCAACCAGGTGTAGTTGCTTAAGGCACCTGATGGACAAAGCATTTAAGACAGGTGGTGCCTGTTGTGAGAGAGTGAGCCACGAGAGCAGGAAGAGCCAGAAGGGAGAACAGAGAGCACTTGACGTGCGGGTGAAGCCGTTGTGGAAACGCTTGCTGAAGCGCTTGCTAAGCCGCATCCGGAAGGGGGAAGGCTAGCCCCAAGCCGGGAAGGACCTGGACGGAGGAACTTTAAGCTGCAACTACAGTGGGCAGGATGTAAGTGAGGAGCAACTTTATGAAGCCTATGTTTTTGCCTTTGAAGAACTTTTATGTTTGCTTCCTGAAAGACTTTGTGTTTGGTGAATAAACCTGATCCTCGTTTGAAAGCACTTTTGCCGGCTCTGTCCTGTTAATTACGCACTGCCCTACACCCAGCTCAGTGGTAAAGCCTCTCATGATACCACAACACACACACACACACACACACACGCGCACACGCGCACACACACGCACACGCACACGCGCACACACACACACACACAAATCCCCCCACACACACACACATCCCCACACACGCTCACTCAGCCCCTTGGTCCCCAGTCTCAACTCAAGCAGATCCCCCATTTTGTTTGCAAAGGTGAAAAGGACGTCAGTGGCTGGTGTTGCCTCCACATGAAGCGCAGCGGCCATCACACTTCACAGTGTGTACCTCCCGCCTACCCATGCAGCCTAGCCGAGGGGAGAGTGAGAAACACAGAGCCTGTTTAACACAGCACTGCTCTCACACACCCTCACATACAAATGACTACAACGATGTCCTACACACACTCACAGACACACACACACAGACACAGACATACACACACCCACACACACAGACAGGCATATAGACAGACAGACAGACAGACAGGTGCCTCAAACCCCTCAGACATTCCTCTCAGGTGATTCCCTGCACTGCACATGCTAGGAGGGCATCAAATCCATTGTGCTCTAGAAATAAATAAATAAATAAATAAACAAATTCTACAGACCCATGTTTGTCGCAAAGCACGTGCAATTGCATTCCATTTGACGAGAAAATTAGTCCCCAACACCATTCTTTTTAACAGCATTGAAGCATTTTTTTTCCCATTTCATCTGACTATAAGAGGGAGGGGGTTGAGTCATATTGGCCTCCATGTACTTTTCCTCCCATTCTAAAGCCTCTGTTTTTAGTTGTCATTATCCCACTCTGCCATTACACTCTATCACTGGTCTCTTCTTTGGCCCACACCCTCACAAACCCTTCAGGCATCTGGGGAAAATGGCATCACCTGCAGAAGCGAGAGTGTCAGAGAGAAATGAGAGGGGCGTTGAGAACAGGAGTGATGTGAACAGACAGAGAAACAGATAACTGCGCTACGCATACTCTGTGGTGGCGTGACACCCTGAAGTAGTGATACCATCTCATGTTGATCACGATCAAGGTGGCTAATAAACGCTTTTCACTCTACTTTAAAGGACCTCAGGGTAAAACGTATGTCCAAAAATAAACCCAACAGTCACTGCTTCAACAGAAATGGTTTTACGGAATGTTCCGGAAGGTGAACCCTTTGAGTTCAAAGTTACCACCTCATGACTCGGCTCAGTGGAGGATAATACTGATTCTATCTGGGCCCCTGGGCTCCGGTGTTCAGATATGAAGTGGGGGCCCTTTGGTACAGCTCTGACAGAGCATGATGGAGCTGGATGAAGCACTTACTCCTGGGTGGAGTGGACTGTGGTGAACCGTGCTGGTCGTCTCCGCCTGTCTGCTCTCATCGCTGTGCTCCGTCACCTTTTAAGTGCTGTCCACTTTCATGCTCACGCTAGTCAGACGTGTCTTCATCTCATCTCTCAGACCAGGGGTGCAGTAATGCACAGCAGCTCTAAACAACTTCTAAAAACAGGTATGACTGGTGCACTCACCCACTAACATTATCAGATTGGATTATGGCCTGACACTTTCAATGGTCTTCAGTGGAAGCTTGACAGTCCTTGCCAGGTGAGGGCTGCCATCTTAGAAAAATGAGCAAAAAATACAGACAAGTAATGGTGCTATTTTCCACTGGTGATGGGTGTGGTGGATGCTAGACCTAAGGCTGGGTCTTTATTTCTACTCTGAAACACAGAACAGCTAGAACATTGTGGTAGCTGTAAAATGAGCTGGACTTTATTGAAATGTTTAATTCATCTTCCTTGTACTGTCCCTAGTTTGCAGATCTGCTCTGGATTGAAGCATTTGACGAAATGCAACTGAACATGTCATCCTTAATGAGTCAGCCGATGTCTTTCCTTCTCACTGGTAGCCACTGCTCACCACTCTTCTTCTACATGACATTACACATGGGTCATTTTTGGATGTGGTGAACTCTGCAGCTCTTCAGATAATCTGCGGTATTTCCTCTGTGCCCGGTCCCAATGAGGCTGTAACAAATGCGATCACCTGTGTCCATTTTTTTTCGAAGCCACTTGCGCTCCTCTCAGAGTACACTGATTGTGCCTGTTTGTGTTTCTAGCACGACGCGTCATTGAGTGCAGCTGCGGACCCTGAACATCGCAGCGCGAACGCAGAACCTTTTTGTCATGCTTTCGATCGGGAGGAAATAAGGCGATCCATAAGCCTTAAGCCTGACCCATTACAGCGATTTGGGTGCAGCACGGGATACAGCACGGCGCCTGCCGATCGATACGCGGCGGAGGCACACTCCGTCCGCCACCCGCTTAGCACTGCGGTCTCGCCAACAAACGAGGGGGGGGGGGGGGGGGGGGTTGAGATTGGGGTGGGGGTGTTACATTGAGGCAGTCATGTCTTTACCCCCCCGCCTCCATCTGCGTTCCTGCCCTCTCCTCCCAAACACTCAATTCTTAGATTGGCATGTCAGAATGAGGCAATTATTGTTTTTTTTTTCTTGTCATCTGTGTGGTTGTGCTTTTCTTTCCCATGGCGAGTGTGTGCGTGTGTGTGTGTGTGTGTGTGTGTGTGTGTGTGTGTGTGTGTGTGTGTGTGTGTGTGGGAGGGAGGGAGTCGGGCATGGGGGTTGCTGAAGCGAAACTGATAACCTTACCATGCCAGTGCTGTGATCTGCAATTATGATAATGATTAGGGCAATTAGCTCTGCTCCTGCACAGGGTTAATTAACAGGTGATTAAACAGAAGCTGGGGTGAGTCACGGTGTGTGTGTGTGTGGCTGTGTATGTGTGTGTGTGTGTGTGTCTGTACATTGTGTGTGCCTCCGCTAAGGGTCAGCAAGGTGAGCTGGCATAGATTGAAATGAAATAGATGAAAATAAATAAGTCAACAGTGAGCAGTGCTGGATGGGGATCAATGAGGTAGGGCAGAGGAAGGCGAGGTCATCTGAAAACAGAAAAGGAAAAAGGCAGCAGCAGCAGCAGCAGGAGCAGGAGGAGGACTTGATATGCTCCCACTCCATCTCCTCACACACCCACATGAAAGAATCAGCTGTGTTAGATTTAGGTGGATTTCATATATAAGATCATAACTCCACATACCAGACCGTATCTCAATTTGACCCCCACAAGTTAGTTTGCATAGCACCAGGCCAGAGCCAGGCTCCTGGCCTTTTGTCTATGTTGAGAGCCATCACACATGGTTCCTGGCTTTTGTGTGTCTTGGAGCCAGAGCTGTTACACTCTGATTCTTGGCCTTTGTCTAAAGCCACAACAAGATGGTTGAAGCCAAAGGCATTAGCATCTATATGGCCATACCTGGCTATAGCCCCGGTCAAGCTAGACCTCCCCGTTGACCTCCAGACACACCCATCCCCTCCCCTTACACCTATGTCATTATGTCTTGTTAATTCTACACTATAAATGTTAATTGTCTGTAATGTATGGAGAAGACCTCCTTGAATCCAGAGACCTTTCCTGGCAGCAGACGTGCCTCGTGCATGCTCGTGCTGTGTCGAGGTGACCATGGCTAGTGTCTGAATAAACGCATTCTTTCGCTAAGCCGTCTTCAACAAGTCTCTTACTCTGAACAAAGCTAACTTGAACCAAGTACGGGCCTTTTGCGATTTCGCCGAAGAAACAGCAGATTATTTCAGCTGTGAAGTCAGCTGTGTTTGAACAGTCTCAACCAGTCACCCTAAATCCAACACTCTTTCTGAGATATACGTATATATAAATATATATTTTGTGAGACAGAGAGGCTGAGAAAGAGAAATGGTCGATTCAGATAAGACTGAAACACTTGTGTGAGCCCTGGAGCTGAGTACCAATGCACTCGGCTTAGGTGGAGCCTTCTGCTTGTCTGACTCAGCCCTGGGGCTAAAGCTCATCCTGTCGGATGTCAGTCAGGGATTTGCCCACGGGGGTCGCACCTCATACCGTACACACACACCAAGACTGCAGCTGTGGGCACTAGTGATGTGATTGTTTGTGTGCGTGTGTGTGTGCAGGTGGGTATGTTGGCCCACAGGTGAGTGTACGTGTGAGCACACATAGAAAAAAAAGATTTCTATTTTCACAGACAGAAGTTGAACATCCAGGCCCCGTGGGAACAGTTGTTGCGGCAGTTGTATGTCTGTGTGCGTGCTTGTGTGCGCATGGGTGAATACATCTGAGCAAGGGAAGCTGGCATGTTGACAGTTCTGTGCAAGTGTGTGTGTATGTGTGTGTTCTCTAAATTGATTTTTAATATTAGCCAAGACAAAGGTCTGCAGCTGTTAGCGATGAATACTGTTCTGCCTTGCAGACAGCCATGTTTTTATTTTATTTTCCTTTACCAGGGCACTAGTGGGAGAAAAACAAGTACCAGGGAACACATTAAGTTCAAACAAAGGCCCGGAGAGATATACCTACTGAAGCAAACAAACTCAGGAACAAAACAGCAACAGCCCAGAGTGCTGAAAGTTTCCAGCCATTAATAGAGAACTCTGATCACTCTGTGATCATCACTCTGTGATGCTATGGTATACTCCTGGGTTTTCAGTTTAGGACTCCATCGGATGGCTACTGCAGTGGTTTCACAGGCGAGCTGGACTCGTTCACCCGTGTGGAGTTTAATTTGCAGTCTCCGTACGACCAGCCAGGATTTATAGTAGTTGAGTCGCTCAGAGTCTAATCCGCAAATACGGATGGATTTCTCCCTTTTTACGGCTCAGCTTAGCTGAACTTTACTCAATATTAAAGGATTCAGTGCCTGGAGATGAGCAATCCTTTGCCAGACGGCAGCCGCTTTATAAGTAGACCACGCTTAATTTCAGACAACTAGAGGCAGAGGAGACGCTACAGCAGGTAGCACCTGTGGGCGAAGCACATCAGAGAAGTGTTTTGTAGGGTCTCTCCTGCTGTTTTAATCAACACTCAAAAAACACAACGGGAAGCAAAATGGCCTCATTAAGAGTCTTTAAATACAGGCAGAGGGACACGTTCCAGCTCAGTCTCAGGTGGCAAGCCCTTGAACTGGCATGGAGTGAAGGCAGTGCGATGCGGGGAGGATGGGCAGAGGATGGGCGATGCGGGGAGGGTGGGCAGGGAGGCACGCTGGTCTGGATGTGGGAGAAGGGGAGTGTGTGGTTGGTAGCACAAGCACTTTTCTTCTACTTGGGGTGTTTGATTTGAAGCGTGACACAGTGCTGGTCCATTAGGTGGGAACTCAGCCACACAAGCACCGACTGCACAAGCCCATCTGATGGCCGGGTCATAAAGAGGAACAAAGGAAGAGGGGGAAAGAGAAGAGAGAGAGTGACAGAGAAATAAAGAGTGAGAGAGAGAGAGAGACAGAGAGAAAGAAATAAGGGAGACGAAAAGAGAGAGCAAATGACAGAATATCTGTGTAAATAGAACCAAAAGAACATGGAGGGCCACCAATCAGCGCTGAGGCCAGAGCGGTTCCGGACGCCAGCAGAGTCAACACAGATGGGCCTGAGCCGCGGAGATCTTGGCGTGCGTGTCTACGGACGAGCACAAACAAGGACGCCACTGGAAATAGAGTAGGAGCTGTGTCCGGCTGCACGGTGCAGCCATGCGCAGATCCTCACAGCACTAAAAGGCTTTCTATACAATGTGTGTGTGTGTGTGTGTGTGTGTGTTTGACTCGGACCTTGCTCCAGTTATCTCTTTGGCTTCTTGAATAAAATATAAATGACACACACACTTCAATTATTCCTTTGTTTGTTTTAATGTCTCTTCAAACATAGCATGCAATCGTTGACATGCCCGCGGCTTCTCAGACGTGGTGTGATAAATGATAGATTTATCTTCAGAGATTTAAAAAAAAAAAATAGACCATTTCAGTTAATTTCGTTTCGTAACCTTACTTGACCTACCACATGTGGACAAAAGAAACTTCCTCACTTAAAAAGACAAGACTGACATTTTTCTTTTTTCCTACCACTCTCTCGGTCACCAGTGCCCTAAGCAAGTCCATAAATCCATCTTTTAACAGGACGATGTTCAGCAACAGCGGCCTAGAGATGAATAAAAATGAAACAGCCAAGACCAGGATGCACCACAGAAAAGACAAAATGGCATTGGCAGGTGCCCGTGTGGGCTCCTGATCATTAAAGATTACAATTTTTCTCGATTGATTACATTCAAAAACTGGAACTTATGGCACAATGACCACAACCTGTAACTCATGTGCCAACTCCCTAAACCAATTCTGCTAAACTATAAGCACAATTATCTGCTTTAGACACAGATTTCAATTGTTAACCGCACTTTCTTCAAAACACAACACACAATTATCTGCTTTAGACACAAATTTCAATTGTTAACCACACTTTCTTCAAAACACTAAACACCATCCTCTCTACTTTGCACACTTCATCAATGCCAAAACCTCCTTGTGTTCAGACAGAACACACTGCTATTCAATTGGCAAAACTTCCATTTCCAAGGCTGTTGTGCAATTTGAAATCAAAGCTTTAGCAATATGATGGCCACAGGTTAGCTCCTGGTTTGGAGAATAATTGATGGCAACATTGAAGTGAGAGGTGATCAGAAAGGCAGAGGAGTGAGAGTAAGAGGAGGAGGAGGAGGAGGAGGAAGAGGATGAAGAGAAAGAGCAAGAAGGAGAGCCATTATCTCTGATGAGATTCGAGCCACTGTGGTCAACCATATGGTCAACCATGGTTTGACCATGCAGGAGGCTGGCCAGAGGGTTCAACCAAATATAAGCCGCTTCTCAGTTGCATCCATTCTCTGGACATTCAGAAGAGGGAATAGGTAAGAAACACTACTATGACAGGAAAACACTAGTTTGAATGCCTTATCAGGAGCATAGTATTCTTGTATTTTCCATTGTACTGTATTTGTAAAATTACGTAAACAAATACAAAGTGCAACCATTGATGACCAAGACATATTCCTAAACATCAATACAGTGAGCCTAGCCACAGTGGACTGTGTTCTAAGGCGGAACACCTTGAGAATAAAGCAGGTGTACAGGGTGCCTTTTGTCAGAAACTCCGACAGTCAAACAGTTATGCTATGACTATGTGCAAGTAAGTCATATACATTTTCACAACTGATTGCGTCCTATCAGCACTGACACATTACTGTACTGTATTGTAATTCAATCCAATGTTACAGTTTTTCTCAATTGCTTACAAACATGAAGCATGCCTCGTTTTCTCAAAACTCTAAACACAAATCCCTAAACCACTCACACAAAATGCAACAACATTCACAACACTGTGTAGGCAGTAGTTTTTTGTCCTTTTTTATGTTACATTTTTCTTTCTTTTTTTTGTTGACTGTACTGGCCTATATCCTATTGTTTGTTCTGTGCAAATCATTTACACATTCAGTTGTGTTTGCTGTGATGTATAGGCTACAGCACTTTTGGATAAAATAAAGAAATATTTGAGTTGTTACTGTATATTTGTGTGTTGTTTTATATTTGAGTAAAAACATTATACAGTTATATTTTACTACAGGAGTAAGCGTATAGCAACATAATGTTCCTGATAAGGCCTTCATACTGGTGTTTTCCCATTTCATTGTAGTGTTTTCCATTGAGCACATCAGTGTTCAATCGATGCTTAGAATGTCTACTCATATAATGGGCTGTGTTTGTCATTAGAAAACAAAGTACCCTTTTGAGGTGACATAACACTGTTTTGAAAGCAAAGTTGCCTTTTGCAGGAGATATAAAGGGTTTTGCGTTTTGTGTGAGTGGTTTTGGGATTTGTGTTTAGAGTTTTGAGAAAACGAGGCATGCTTTCAAAAAATGTGTGTTAGCAATCGAGAAAAACTGTAATGAGACTCTTCTAACGAACCCCCTTTTCAAAAAGATGATTTTTAAAAACAGCTTGCATCTGTGAATGGTCTGTGAGTTTTGGCTGCACAGATGAGCATTAGTGTAATATCCACCACCGAAACAATCCTCCGGAAAGCTGCAGATGGTCTTTGCGTCAGACAGGCAAAGCGTGACGGCTGATCTTAATCCTATTGGCACAAATCTGTGCACTCCTGCTAGTTTCAGGACAGTCCCATTCAGATTTGAATGAACACTGACAGGCTCTTTAACATCAGCTATCCAGCACAGCGGCTGGACACAAGTTCAAAAAGAGAGGGGGTGGAATGACACAGACAGTAGAGAAGGCAAGTTGGTTGGCCTCCCATCAATGGGAGCCAAGTGTCAGACACACACTCAGCACCAGAAAGCCACCGCCATTGTTACTCGGAGAGTGAGAGAGACTTCGGCATGCAGGCCAACCTCCCAGGAACATTAAGAATTGAAAAGTCTTTCCTGCCGTTGTTATCTGTCAGCCTTCATTCCATCCTGCACACCTGTCATGGTCAGCTCCAGAAATAAATTGCCACCAAGGAAACAATACATATTATCGGACACGCTCCACTACTGGCTTGAAATGAAATGCCCACAGTCTTGGGGGGTGGGGGATGGGGTGAGACCAAAACAAAGCCTGGTACCTCAACTCACAGTGGAGTTTAGCTGTGTTCATTCATAGCAGCTCAGTGTTTTCCTTCTCTAAATAAAAATCTGTCTAGGTATATATCTTGCCCTCTCTCTCTTATATATCTATCTATCTAGCTATATATAAATATTGTATGTATGTGTTTGTGTGTGTGTGTGTGTGTGTGTATGTGTGTGTGTGTGTGTGTGTGTGTGTGTGTGTGTGTGTCTGTGTGTGTCTGTGTGTGTCTGTGTGTGTGTGTGTGTGTGTGTGTGTGTGTGAGTGTGTGTGTGTCTGTATGTGTGTGTGTGTGAGTGTGTGTGAAATATGCCTCTGCAGGTTCATATATAGGGTGAGCTGAGCAACACCGAGATCATAAAACTGATCATTCTAAAACTGATGAGGTATCACTGATCCATTCCTCAACCCAAAGCTGAAGGCAAGCTTCTAAGCACATTTACAAATGTCCACCTTTGTAATATATTATTGATGCTGACAGGCCAACACCAGAAGCCCTAATACATATTGAGCATGCATTGTTCCTTCAAAAACCTGGATGAAAGATTTAAAAACGTAGACATTAAGGCTGGCACGTATGCTGTGAGGTGGTGTGCTTGTCCGTGTGTTAACCTAATTTGGGCTCATTTGTTTGGTTTACTGTGTTCCCCTAGCAACGACACAAGTGTGTCAAAACTGAATTAGAATGGTCCTTTTCCCACCCAGCCACCTGTTAAGGCTGATAAAATCATATAAATCACGTTAGCACTCCCCCCCGGGAGCCAAAAACTGCGAACGCTCTGATGGATATCAGGGAAACCGAGGTGGACAACAAAAGCGCCCAGGCATTTTTCACCACCTTTTCATTTCCTGAGCCCCAGCGTTGTAAAGACCAAATCAGCAGAGTATTGAAAGATAGAAAAAAAATAGTTGATAGCAGAAATAACATTTGTCACAGTGATGGGCATAAGGCGTGACAGTGTGGAGCAGGGAGTGGGGTGGGGTGTAGCAGGGAGGGAGTAAGACGATGCCCCATGCATATGGATGATAGGTGTTAGTCAGAGGTAAGTCTCCACTCCCCACTGTCAAAGGTAATGGCCCATCAGTCTTGAATGTCAGAGTGGCCCTTTCTGCTCCCTACGCAATCACTTTGCAAAGTGTGAATTATAAAACGCGAAAGGTTTTACTGAAAATGCTGTCGTCCCAATCCAAACATGCAAACATTGAAGATGCTTGTCAGGCTTCACTTAAAGTAACACTTTGCAACAATTTGAGACTTTTCGAGGTATGGTTTTATAGGCAACTAGTTTTGGTACCATCCTCAAATTAATTTGGATAGCATATGGCC
>NC_045168.1:13108445-13153445 GCF_900700415.2 Clupea harengus
GCTATAATGCTGAGTCATGGAAACAAACTCATCCAGGGGCCTGCCTGGCAGCTCTTTGAAGGTCAAAGACGTTTGATTGGGAAGTTGGGGGGAAAGAAAATTCACACAAACTCAATATTTCACAGAACCTCAATACTTCAACTGGCCGCCTGCTAACGGATGCCATGCCAGAGTATTGGCTCAGTGGGCCTGGTTACACACGATTACCGACCGCACGAACAGAAGCGGCAGCTTAAAGCAGACGAGATCCACAGAATGACCCAGAACTATGTAATACCAGAGGCATTTCTTAAATTGGCTTGGGGGCAGGTAAAGAGCACTGTGCCTTTGTACAGACCAGAGCTGGAGGCTAGTTGTTTTCCATGTTATAAAAGACCTGGTGTGTCATGACAGGGTCTCTCTTTCCTTTCATCCTCCGGCCTCCCTGCCTCAGGAAACGACCTAGCATTCCCAGCCCAGGAGGCTAAGAAGTAACGACTCATTCAAGGGAATGCTAATCAAAGAAGGGAAATATGGGAACCCTGTGCACTGAGACACAGGCGAAAAAGTCCAAAGCGTACAAGACTCAACCGTCCTTTTCAGTCGACTCCAAACTTAGTTAATAAATTATAAAATGGAGGCAGAGGGGGGTGAATTGCATCATGGCCAGGGGCACTGATACCCTAATGATCTAAGGCACTGAGGCACAACCATGGCAAACGTACACACGCACACACACATATAGCAGATCATTTTCCCTCATTATTTACTGTCAGTAATTCCAAGCTGCCGATGGAGGATGAATGTGCTGACTGCCATCTAAATGAAGGACCAGCTAGGCATCAATCAGACCAACCAACACAGATAGAGAAAATATTAGTGAGAGAGAGAGAGAGAGAGAGAAAGAGAGATAGATAGAGAGAGAGAGAGAGAGAGAGAGAGGGAGAGAGAGAGAGAGAGAGGGAGAGAGAGAGAGACAGAGAGATAGAGAGAGAGGGAGAGCGAGAGGGAGAGAGATGAAGTAATATGCAATCATTGGGGTATGGTTAATAAGATACTGTGCACAGGGCTAAGCAGAAGCTTTTTGCGTGAGGACGTGAGGAAATCAAGCCGATGTGCTGTCCATTCATGCCCAGTCTAGAATCATCCATCAAGGATAATTACCCCCGCCGCGCTGTCATCCATAACAAAAGGCCAAAACAGACGCATGTAGACAGTGGCCCCCACACAGGGAGACACAGATACAAATGGACATTGACAAACACGGAACCAGACACACACACACACACACACACACACACACACACAAAGACACCAAATACATATCCAGACATACATAAACTACTGCACACTGTGAGTACTTCAGTACAACAGCAGTACCCCATAAAGCTCCGCCCCAACCAGGTGCCCTCAGACAGACTGCTTTGGGCCATGGGACTGTGAAGACCAGTGCGATGTAGCAAGCCAAAGTTGGGTTAAGTGGCCTGAACTGAACTGAACTGAACTGATCTGATCTGGCTTGAAGTGAACTGCATCGGACTGAACATTGGGCATAGCTGTATCCTGTCTTGAGGGCAACACTACCGGGGCTGGAAAGGACACACTGATCAGGGAGGAAGGCAACATGGAAACGCTGCCCACACACCCTGGAGGGTTAGGTTTGTTGAAAGGAGCTCCACTCCCCACCAACACCAGGCTGTCCTAGCCTCTCTCTCCCTCCTTCCACCCAGGAGAGGCCACAGAGCCCCACTGATAGCCCTCTGCTCAGGCCCTAAAGATTTGCGCTCCCTTCTATTTCCACATTTCCCCGCACATTATAAATAAATTCCTAAGTTTGTTCGAGCACAACCCCTGTTTCTGTTTGGTGTGTTCCAACTGGTCTCCAACCCACTATCCTGTCTTGCAGGGTCGGTGCTGCCACAACACATGTACTGAAAAGTTATTATAATTTCATTTTTATGTGGCAGTCGCTCTCCTTTGAG
The DNA here is from genome assembly GCF_900700415.2 of Clupea harengus. Lineage (NCBI taxonomy): Eukaryota > Metazoa > Chordata > Actinopteri > Clupeiformes > Clupeidae > Clupea > Clupea harengus. Next base: position 13,110,407 of record NC_045168.1, read on the forward strand.
TGTGTTTTATCTGCGAAGAGCAAGTCCCAGCAGGGCTCTGTGTCATCTTCATGTAATACAATAGCGCTCCCTCCGCACACGGAACACAGCCGGCATGAATCATGTATCTCTATTTGACAGCCATGAAACATGCATGAGAGAGATATGAAAGGGGAGCAGCCTATGTTCAGATGAATGGCACTATCTACGCTCAAAGCCTGATCAGTACGTGAGATCCACGGGAAAGTAATCCTAAGCCAAACAAACAGGTCTTAGATGAATAGGGTCTTATTCATACATGCAAACCCACCAAGCTCTTTCCCCACACTTCTCATATGACGATCTATTCCTGCTATTTCCCCTGCAGCCGTGGAGGTTTTTAGGAGACGCCATTGTTGTGTATGTGCAAAGAGGTGGGTAAGCAGTGCTTTTGTTTTTGTGTCTGGTACAGTGGAAAAGCGTGATGGGATGTGGAGAGCCGTGCGTGGGAGGTGAAGGGGAGGTGTGGGAGGTGAGGGGGGTGAGGGGGAGGTGAGGGGAGGTGAGGGGGAGGTGAGGGTGCAGATGTGACTGCAATGGGAGGTGAGGGGAGGTGAGGGGGTGCAGATGTGACTGCAATGGGAGGTGTGGGAGGTGAGGGGGAGGTGTGGGAGGTGAGGGGAGGTGAGGGGGGTGCAGATATGACTGCAGTGGGAGGTGAGGGGAGGTGTGGGGAGGTGAGGGGAGGTGAGGGGGAGGTGAGGGGGGTGTGGGAGGTGAGGGGAGGTGCAGATGTGACTGCAGTGGGAGGTGAGGGGAGGTGAGGGGGAGGTGTGGGAGGTGAGGGGAGGTGAGGGGGGTGCAGATATGACTGCAGTGTAAAGCCACTGATTGGTCTGGTGCAGTGCTGTTGAAGGCAAGGAGGGGTGGAGACTAGGGATGGGCATAATTCATCGACGATCGATTAATTGATCATTAAGAATTTCCTTGATGAAATTATTTTTTCATCGATTAAAACATGTTCTCCTGCGTAGTGTGTGTGTAATTTATTTATTTTAGGGCTGTCAAAGTTAACGCGTTATTCTATGAGATTATTGTGGCGGAGATTAATGCAATCAAATATTTGAACGCAGTTAACGCAACTTTGTTTACTTCCGGTGCGCGTTGACCCATGGCACGAAACCGCCCCTTGTCTGCAGTCAGTTAGATAGAAGAGACCGAGACGGTAGTTGAAGATGGAGAGAGCTGAGGGATTGTTGGGCGGAAAGTTTCTGTTTAAGAGGCAAAATGACAGAACAATCGACAAAACTAAAGTTGTATGTAGCATTTGTCAAGCTGAATGTAGCTATCACAGAAGCAGCTCGTGTTTAAGTTATCACCTTAATGCAAAGCACCCGACAGAAAGCAGTCCCAGGTTAGATGGTCGCCAACCCACACTCCACGACTTCTCTAGGAAATTAACTAGACCAGTCCGTGAAAAGGTTACCAACGCTGTAGCAGTTTAGGTTGCCGGTGACTGTCGGCCCATCAACATAGTTGAAGACGGTGGGCTGACTGAGGTGATTCGAATTGCTTTAGGGGACAATTCTTACGATTTACCGTCGAGGGGCACCATTGTGTCTCGCATACATTCCTTGGCTGATGGCGAGAGAGCACGAAAAAAATACAATTAAACAACAGTGTCTAAAATACACGCTGTCTGAAGTGATTACTCGTTAATTTATAAGATTTAGTCTTTAGAAGAAAACAAACTTTTAATCACGATGAATCTAGATGAATGAATTTCAAAATGTGAGATTAATTAGTTAGAGAGAAAAAAAAAACGAAGGTCAGTTGTGTTTATGAGCACCGGCTTCTAGCTGTCGGCTCCGCTGCTTAAGAGTACAGCAGCGCATATTTTCAAGTGTAACCATTGAACGGATCCCGTTTAACTGCCACAAGAGTTGTCCATCTTGTAAGTTTAACTGCCACAAGAGTTGTTCATCTGGTAATAAAGATCTCAATGAGGAAACACGCTGTGTTTTTTCTATTTTCACTGCATTTTAATATAGCCTATAAATAGTGAATTTTAATATAAAAATATTAATGATTAATCGAAAATCGATCGTTAATTCTCCCGACGATCGATTAAGACAATTTAATCGAATGCCCATCCCTAGTGGAGACTTCATTACACACACGGTCTTGGACACACACACACACACACACACACACACACACACAGTCTTACGCACATATGCATACAGACATATGCACACACATACACACCCATCTCATGTGCCATATCATACGCACATAGACACATTCCTATTCACACACTCTCACGACCTGACAGACACACTCAAACACTCTTGTGGTCTGACACACACACACGCTCTCCCGGTCTGGCACACACACACACACACACACACACACACACACACACACACACACACACACACACACACACACACACACACACTCTCTCAAACCGACACACACACACTCAAACACACAGGTAGAGCGGTCCCCCGCAGTTCACTCCACACAGCCTCTGAGCCTCCCTAACCAGCTGAAGAGTGCTTGGCATGGCGTGTCTGGCCGGTGCAATTGTTTCTGGGCAGTATTGGATCAGGGGCGGCCTCTCTCCCCCATACCAACCCCACCCTACCTCCCCTTCGCCCTTAACAAAGTCAAGGCCTGGCTTTCAAAAAAAGAATTCAAAAGGACCTCACAGGCACATCCCATGGCAGGGCTACACGTCAGTGACAAATACACCCGGTCCTCCCGGTGGGCTCGCTCAAGGCCTACACACACACACACACACACACACACACACACACACACACACACACACACACACACACACACACACACACACACACACAGACGGTCCTCCCGGTGGGCTCGGTCAAGGCCTGGACACAAGCTGTAACCTTTGATAGAATTATTTCAGGCCTCCAGACCAGAGCGGAATGCCTCGGGGTCCACTGGCGGGTCAGGGACCCAGAGGGACGTATGTGGGCTTTCACATGGAAATGATCTGGAGGGGCATAAGATGCCTGTCTGCTTTATGTGGTGCTGGGCACCTTTATTTTTATTTTTTGTGCGTGTGTGTTCGAGGTGGTGGAGCAGACGTGGGTGTGCGTTTGGCATAGTCTCTTTACATTCCAGACAGGAATCCGCTCCAGAGAAAAAGGAATGAAAATGACAAGTGAGGAAGAAGAAGAAGAAGAAGAAAAATAATGATCAATGATCAGTGATCTATAGACCGTAATACGCTGAGTTACTATGCAAAACGTCTTTTCTGCTCCACCAAAGTGTTGGGAGGCAAACAACAGAAACCATGCCAGTGTGCCAGCTGAAGTGATTTAATTACACTCTACAGCAGGCTCAAAAGTGGAGGGCTGCTATGTTGGCATGTAAAGCAAGAGTTGGACATAATTTTGTGTCGCATTTGTTTTGATTCTCACAAGTTGACAGGTGGAATAATTCAAGTGCCACCTGCACTGTGATGAAAAGGAAACTACATTCAGTGTCGTCTGCCTCTCATCCATTTCCTTGTTTCCAACGAGAGTACTGGCTCAACATCGGAACATTTGGCTGCAACAATGACACACACACACACACACACACACACACACACACACACACAGTTTCCCACCCACACGCAAAAAAAGCAAGCAAGCGCCTTCATGTTGAATTCAAACTTTTCTGCAGTAGACAAGAAGTCCATAAAATCAAGAGCACATTAGTAATAGCAACAGTTTTTCTCTCTCTCTACAATTCGATTCTGAGCCCAGACACAGTAAATGTAAAAAGCCGGCGCTGTCCTCATGCTCACACACATTGTTCATCATCCAGCCCTCTGACATTTCTCTGTGAGGGAGCCCACAGTCAGACAAATACAGAAGGAAAAAATCCCTTAATGTCCCAATCGATTTCGAGACTGCTGGGTCAACCATCCCTGCATCCATCACTGTGAGTGTATTACCCTAATGATGAATTACTGATCAGGGCCTCCGAGCAACTCTCACTTGGTATAGATGAAGCTGCTTTCTGCTGGGTGGGTATAGGTGGCGGAGGGGCATCGAGTGGAAAGGAAAAGAATAGCGTTATTTCACACTGCATCTGCTTCTTCCTTTCTTTTCTTCTTTTCTTCTTTCTTGTGTTTGTGTTTGTATAATGACAGGGATGGTTTCATTTCACGGATTGAGTTCGGCTTATGAGCTTGCACCATCTATTTGTGTACTGCTTTGTATATAAGCTTGCAAATGTGTGTGTGTATGTGTGTGTGTGTGTGTGTGTGTGTGTGTGTGTGTGTGTGTGTGTGCACGGGCGTGAGTTACATGTGTGCTCATTTATTTGTATGTGTGTGATGTGAGAACTAGCCGTTCAGTGCAAAAGAAGGAAAAAAAAAAAAAAAAAAGACGCACACAGAACAGAGGTAACAAAAAGCCATTGAAGGTGTGTAATGAGGTTTTTATTGCGAGCACGGCTGCACAAACACGAGTCCATTCGCTCCCAAATCAATGGCGCCCCGGTGCAGCGGCGGCGGCCTTGATAAAGTGGAGCCAGTGCATTAGGGCTCTAATTCAGCAGCAGGACTCGGACGGGCTCACAGAGCGGGGAGAGGATGCTGCAATCGGCCAACCCCCCCACCCCCCCATCACTGTTCCCCGCCCGCCTCTGTAATGGCACTCCCTGGCTCGTTCAGGCTGCCGGTGCAGGGAGAGATCTCGGCACAGTTCATATCGCAAATGACTTGCACTCTCCCAAGCGCAATGACAGGTAATCAGTGACTTCTGTTGCTCCCTCACGTTCAGCCGCGTTCTGCTCGCCCGCCACACAGAAGAGGAGAGCCCGTGCTGCATCTCAATGGCCCGTGCGCGCGCGCGCACACACACACCCACACACACAGACACGCCATGCAAAAAACACACACACAAAGTGTGTACGAATGCCCTCGCACACCCTCTAAATCGCACACCTAAACACATACTCAAAAATACAGTCACACACACACACACACACACACCATGCACACATACATACGTACATACATTCTCAATCACTAACACACACACACACACACATGTCTTAGGTCATCCAAACAAATATGTTTGTTTGTTGTAACATCCAAATCTAACATATTTAATTCTTTAACTTTTTAAATCTTACAATTCAAAACCAGATTGGTATACTGTTAGTACACTGTTCAACTGAATTAGCACTCTCTTTGAGTCTAAATACCATTTCTTGCATTCCCAGACAAACAGGATCAATCTAGCGCTTCAGGGCATCTTGGACTTTATTCCTATGCTGCACAGCCTGCTAATGAAGCAGAGCAGGGCCTACTGGAAAAATTAAAACCTGAAAGAAAACACCCGAGTGAGAGAGTCTACACATCTGCCCTTAGGTGTTCTAATTTAATTTGCCCTCTCCCCCACCTCAGTGTTTACTCCTATCCAGACATATGTAAAGGCCCCGTCACACCATGACGTTCTTGTCAACGTTCTATGAAGTTAGAGGAAACGTTGGTAATCGTCCATGGTCGCTGGTATAGCACCAGAAGAGCGTTGTGTAAAAGCTGGTGAACGCTGTAATCGTCAGTGATCGGCGGAGAACGCTGGTCCGAAAATACATTTTTGAACATGCACAAAAGTTCTCATGGAGACGTTTAATTTTAATTTAAACGCTGGAGAACTTTAGTGGAACGTTTTATTAACTTTGCATGCGTTTGGCTATTGTAGTCAGTCGTTGGGTAGGGTAGACTGAGTACAGTTGATGCACCCGAAATAACTTATGTGCGCAGCAATCCTGAGACGTGATTTTTAGTTTGGACATGCATACTAACGTCCTCTTTGATCCCGGGAAATTTGAGCACCTAACCCATCTCTCATTTTTCTTTTTTCACCAAGGGAAGATCTTGATTTTATCATGATTCATGTCCCTTCTACAATTAATATGTTATTAACCATACGTGATCAACAAACGCAACTTACATCATTGCAAACGTTATTCTGTGCACTATAAATCTACATATTCCATGCTATCATGTCATGCAAGGTCATTGCATAATCTAGCGAAAAGCGGAGTGGAGGGTATATATGCTTGCTTGAGCCCAGCATGAAGTAGATGTACTGAACTTGAACATAGCTGAGCACTGTTATAGCTGGTGCTGTTCCATGGCAGATGGATATGATATGAAGACTCTTGTGACATGGACAATGTGTGTGGATGTGTTGATGTTTTCTAATAATAAACATTGAGAAACACAAATTCAGTGTCAAATTTAAATAATTTATTTTAATAACATAAAACCCCAGGAATAACGCCCGTTATTTCGTAAATCACAGTAATAATAACAGTAAATCTTCGTCCGAAGACATTGCTAGTGAAAGAGGCTTTGTATTCTTCTTACTTTAGGCAGGATTTATCATCTTCTTACTTGCAGCAGCGCTAGTAGCAGACACGTCAGCACACGTTTGTCGCGCACAAGTGACACGTCACAAGTCGCGGTTACATGCTCCTCATGCGTGAGTCCCACGTTAGTAGTCATGCGTCAGTCCTACGCTATTCTTTCGTTAAGTCACACGCCAGATGTGTCCACCTCGCCCTAGAACGCTCGAAATTGAACGATTAGAAAGTTCAGAGAACGTTGACCAGAACGTTATGGTGTGACGGGGCCTTAACATCCGCTCTTTCATGACATTCAAGATCGATATGGTCTCTCCCTTGCCTATAAAGGCTTAGTTAAGGTGATCTGTCAGAACAATTGCTAAAGTTAATGTCGTACTAAATGACACATAACGTTAAATGGCAACAAGAAACATCTTCATTCATCTGCTGAGACGTTTCATTGCCCTATCCTATATCTGAGACATGGGCTGATGCGGTGTTAAATTCACTGACCCTAAATCCATTTACCATTTGGAGATGTTCTCCCTGCTGTTTTGACTCTGATGTCCTCCTCGTGCTCCAATGAGTGAAACTAAGTGCTCAGTAAAACTCAGCAATCCGCCAAATCTCGGATTGGGTATTGATCAGCACAGTCCGCTCCGCTAAATGGTTCACTAATGTTAGGTGCTACACCCAGAACCTCCGGGTAGACCCTCCCATAGAACCTCTGGGTAGAACCGCCCACAGATGTAGGTTCCCTGCAACCACAATCTCACGTTTTATCATTCTCTTCTCTTTTTATTAATTTTGAGGAGCGGTCGGATTTATATATGGTTAAAACAATAATGTGGGCAGTTTGATATGGGGGAACAAATATTGTACTCGGTGGCAACTATAGTAGAGTAGAGTAGAGTAAAGTATAGTAGAGTAAAGAAGAGTAGAGTAGAGTATAGGATAGTATAGGATAGTAGAGTAGAGTAGAGTAGAGTAGAGTATAGTATAGTATAGTAAAGTAGAGGATAGTATAGTAGAGTAGAGTAGAGTATATTAGAGTAGAGTAGAGTAGAGTATCGTAGAGTAGAGTATAGTATATTAGAGTAGAGTATAGTAGAGTATAGTATAGTAGTAGAGTATAATATAGTATAGTATAGTCGAGTATAGTATAGTATAGTAGAGTAGAGTATAGTATCGTAGAGTAGAGTATAGTATATTAGAGTAGAGTAGAGTAGAGTAGAGTATAATATAGTATAGTATAGTCAAGTATAGTATAGTATAGTAGAGTAGAGTAGAGTATAGTATCGTATAGTAGAGTAGAGTATAGTATATTAGAGTAGAGTAGAGTATAGTATCGTATAGTATAGTATAGTATAGTAGAGTATAGTAGAGTAGAGTATACTAGAGTAGAGTAGAGTATACTAGAGTAGAGTAGAGTATAGTATAGTAGACAGAAAGAAAACGTGATAAAAATGGGTCATGCCCAATTTGACAGAGTCAACGGTAAACCAACATATTTTGAAGGATGGCTTTAGGTGTTTCTATCTTCAATCCTGACTGTACTGGGGCTGTGTAGAAATCATCACAGTAACACTAAACCTGGCCTGAGGGCATACTTAATGTCCGTTCGCAACAACTCCCCAATATGAGATTTGCTCTCGGAGCTCGGAGAGTAATCCCATCAGCAAATTCTTTGACAAAATAAAGGCTGAGGGCAAAAACTTTGACTATAACCCCTGCATTGTTTTTCATTGAAAACATTATATGCACGACTACAGGGGCCTGCCAATCACAAGAGATTAGTAACACATCTGTTCCCTTCACAGTCAAATATGTCTCTACCAGCCTACGCGCAAGCAAAAGAATGGAGATGAAGATCTATGTGAAGATGTGCTTAGTGTGTGTGCGTAAACAAATTTATATCTGTGTGACTGTCTGTTGCCTAAGTTACATGATTTAGCCAATTAGCCAATGAGTTTAGCCAGTTTATGTATTTAGCACAATTCATACACATGGGTGCTTTACAAATGAGCAGATAAAAGAACATCATAAAATAAGAATAAAAAAAGTGCAGTTAAAGGAAATTGAAGATAAAAAAGGGAGAATATATTATATCAGCTATAGATAAAATGATAGAATGATAGCTATACATTTTTCTGAAAACCGTCGGGTTTTGAGCCTTGAAGCACTTGGAGCTAAACGCTGCTTCACCATGTTTAGCTTTGACGGAGAGGAGGAGACGCACTCTAGCTGACAATACTTCCTGTTGTTACTGTAGTTTTCCGTCTCCTCACTTAGCGGTACAACAGATGGAAATGAAACAGTAACGGTGCCCCTGAGCCTGAGTGGGAGCAGGAGGGTACAATCTGGCCACCATACGCAGGCGCTCCTATGGAGTAGCCGTGGCTATAGCGTGGGCATATGCCACCATACGCAGGCGCTCCTATGGAGGAGCCGTGGCTATAACGTGGGCATACGCAGGCGCTCCTATGGAGGAGCTGTGGCTATAGCGTGGGCATATGTATGTGTGGGCAGATGGAGATTGGTTGACTGAACACTCATGAGGCCCTGATGCATTTTAAAACCTCCTAACAAAAACTCTTTTATCTGGAGAAAGCCACGGGGGGAACCGGAGCATCTGTCTGAAAGCCGATCTTCCGCCGGGATCGCCGGTGGATGTGAACGCAGGGCCGGGGCGTATGATTCCCCTGCCGCCATTATTTGGTCATAATTGGGTGGTGCTGGCGGTGGTCTGGTGGTTATTGATTTCCAGGCTGGCCGTCAGGGTTGAGGTGACCTTTTTGTTTGAGAATAATTGCTCTATTAAAGGGGTTATATAAGCACCCGCTGGGAATCTCAGATGCCATTATCTCCTAATAAAAAAATAAAATAGAAAAAAAATGATACTGACCCAGGCTTTGATATGTGAAGCCTCGCAACCTTACTGTATGGAATTAGTTTATGGGGAAAGATAAAGAAGGGGTGAGGCGAGAGATGGACAGTGATATGGAGGAGACCGAGCTAGGGGAGACAGAGAAAAGAAAGGTAGCTAAGATAACAGGGTGACAGAAAAGTACATCGAGAGGATGACAGAGGGGCCCTGCCATTTTCTGTATCAATAGCAGTGAGTTGTCCAGAGGTCCCATGGTGGCCAGATCCCCTGGGGAAGCTGTGCACTGTGGTTTACACGAGGTCAGGCAGCTGTTATTCAGGGGTGAGGGGGATGAATGGCGGGGAAGAGCCCCATCTCTGTGGGGGGTGAGAGCTGCTGCTGCTGCTGCTGCTGGCGGTGGTGGTGGCGGTGGTGTGGATGTGCTATTTCAACCATTTCACAAGGCCGTCTGCACCACACCTGCACCAAGCCATCCATAAAACAATACAGGCCATGTTGGCACATGCGTCAGAGAGGGAGAGAGAGAAAGAGAAAGAGAGAGAGAGAGAGAGAGAGATAGAGAGAGAGATAGAGTGAGGGAGAGATGCCCTTCAGGGTCCTGAAAAAACATGCATTGGTAATGCAGGAAAAAGGGGGTGAACCTGTTGAAAAAAAAAACACTCTCTCTCTCTCTCTCTCTCGCTCTCTCTCTCTCTATCTATATATCTATCCTTCTGTCTCACTCGTCCTCCCTCCTTCCGGCTCAATTTGGCTGCCACCCCACTGGGGGCATCTGAGAGAGCTTTTAGCGCCAGCGCCTTGTGAACTCAGCGCGGGCGTCTAAGGAGAGCGCTGGGTCGGGTCCAGCCACAGCAGAGCACCTCTCAGTGGCTCAATAATTAACAGCGAGGGACCGCAAGTGTTTCCACCGCTGTCGGGCTTTATATATTCTTTATCGGCCCATAAAAGCACCAAGCAAACAAAGCCACATCTCACGCCAGCGGAGCAAGTGAGGGGGGAGTATCAGAACGCATCAGCCTGAGTGGCATGAAATATTACTGCCGCCATCTCAGACGCCATTTCCGGTGATGCGTGGTTGAGAAATGCACGGCACAGCTCTAAATGTTTGCGCCAAAGCTGTCAGAAACATAACTGAATAAAAAAAACAACGTGAGAGACGTTTGCGTCGGGCTTAAGGTGAGCACCGTGTGAGAACCCCAGCTGAGTAGTCTTCATGGGACACGGTGACGTTTCAAAGAACAGGAAGCTAGTGTGAGCACTTAGCATTTCCATTTCCTCATGCAGAGCAAGTGCCCCCATTCCCCATTCATTACCATTCCTCATTTATGAATTTTGATTCGAGGAGACTCTTTTCAATTGGCACGCCAAATGGATGTGACACCCAAGTCCTTTCAGTGACAGGAGCAGCCTTTTTGAAAGCCTATCAATTGAGTATGTGCACCAGCTACTCCCCCCCCCCCCCCACCCCACCCCCCCAACCCACCAATCTAGAGTGAAAAAGAGACGTCCGTTTTGGATGTGGGCTGTCACCCACATGGAGCCAAGATGCTGTGAAAGGGGACAAGAAGTCCAGACTCTAATATGAGAGAGAGAGCGAGGGGGAGAACGAAAAGAGGGACAGCATGAATATGAGAGAAAGAGAAAAAGAGAGAGAGAGTGAGGGGAGAACGAAAAGAGGGACAGCATGAATATGAGAGAAAGAGAAAAGAGAGAGAGAGAGAGAGAGAGAGACTATTGTATCAATATAAAGACATCCTTGATGTTAAATGAACTTCAAGGTTAGCAGGATTCTTTTTTGGATATGTGTGTGTTTTCAAATGGGAGGTTTTGTAAGTACTGTGCGCTGGTCATGTCAAAAAGCTCTGTTGAATGTGAATGAGAGAGAGAGTGAGCGAGAGAGTGAGAGAGAGAGAGAGAGTGAGAGAGAGAGTGAGTTGAGAGGGAGAATAAGGGGAAAGGTGGTGCATTGATTGCGGAGTGGAGGAAAGCGGACATGACAGCCGAGGCCCTTATCTAGCCGAGACACATGCTAAATCTATGATGGAAGGTGGTGATGGAGAGAAAAAGAGAGAGAGAGAGAGAGAGAGAGAGAGAGAGAGAAGGAAAGAGAGAAATGACGAGAGGAGATGGGAGGCAAGGAAGTGCAGCAGTAGGCAATGCTCTTAGCAATTTGAATATTCATGTTGGATCTCCAACAGCCACTCTGATCTCCACACTGCTAGAGGACGCAGTGTAATCATGAGAGAGAGAGAGAGAGAGAGAGAGAGAGAGAAGAGATGGAGAGAGAGAGAGAGAGAGAGATGGAGAGATGGGGTGAAGAGATGACAGTAAGGCATTAGCTGTGTGTTTGTCACTCCGGGTCTAGACACCACAGCTCTCCTAATACCCGTATCAAATTAGAGCACAGTCCTCGGGCCCTCCAGCAAAGCAACAACGCTTTCTTATCAAAAGCCTGACATTGAAAAGGGACTTTGTCTCTTGCATTTCAACTCTGTCTCTCCCTCTCTCTCTCTCTCTAGCACTCACTTCTTTTGCCTTCCCCATTATTCTTTTCTCTCTCTCCCTTTTCTGGAACACGGACAGTAAATTGGTCCAAATATCATGTTCACACAGAGCACTAAGTGAGCGATAAAAGCCTGTTTTAAAAGGGTGGTGAAATTGTAAGCTGTGTGTGTGTGTGTATGTGTGTCTGTTGTGTGTGTGTTATATGTGGTGTGTGTGTGTTGTTCACCCACCCATCAACAGCGAAAACCACACATACACACACACACACACACACACACGACGCGCACAATCCCATTCTCGCATTCTTACCACACCATCCCATTGTCTCTTTCATCATAAATCAATCTCAGTGTACATTCCTTTTTTCCCACTGTATGGATTTCCACACAAACACACACACAACACACACCGACACACGCACACATACATGCACTGGAAGCAGTGCAATAACAAGGTGCCAAACGCCTCCGATCGCCTTTAAACCCCTCAACTGTTTACCCCACCTGTTCCCTCTTCCCCTCTCTGCCTCTCCCTCCACTGTCTCCATCCTCAATTCCTATTTCCTTTCCCACACTTTTGGTTTTCCAACCAGCCAACTCAGGCAGTAATTCCATAATTCCATAACACCTTGGAGAAAGGAGATGAGGTGTTTCTCAATCTTTGTTGTTGCGGTTTCAGGGAGCCAAAGCAGCCTGAGATGAAGTCACGGGAGTAATGTTCTCCACTCCCAACCCCATTTCACAGCATCCAGATGCACCACACAAAGAATGCCATGGAAGATTATGGTAACAGACTGTGCCAGAACAAATCGCCCTAGTCTTTTCTCACGAATTTAGAGCGTTCTATATCACTTTAGGTTGTCTTGCCCAGGCAGTGAACATTGGTTTTCGAACCATAGCCTGTTTAAGCAAGCCTGAAGAGAGAGACTGCGCAAATTTTGCTATATCAAATTAAAAAAGGGGAAAGTAACAAACAATTAAAAGATGGCCAGCTGCAAACTCACACGAACATGCCCCCTGTTGAACAGTCCGAAGGACAGCAGCGTCATAAAAATAAAACAGCTCGTCCGTGACGCCCTTTGTAAAGGTGTCTGTTTCCTTGCTGCGAGCCGCATGTTGCCCGGTGAGTAATGGCCACCTGTGTTGACAATAAATCTGGGCTGGGTGATGAAGGGCTGGCTTTGTCAGAGTGAAATGGGGGAGAAACTGAAGAAGTCTCATTTTCAATCAGCGCGTACAGTAATTCAGTAAAAACCTGGGTCTGACATCACCACCCCCCAGGTAATCCACAATGAGATTACACGCTCACGAGTTCATTACTGAGCAGCTCAAGAAAAATAATGGCAGGGAGGGAGTGTATGTGTGTGTGTGTGTGTGTGTGTGTGTAGGTGTGTGTGTGTGTGTAGGTGTGTGTGTGTGTGTGTGTGTGTGTGTGTGTGTGTGTAGGTGTGTGTGTATGTAGGTGTGTGTCAGAGACAGAGAGGGAGAGAGAGAGAGGGTAAAATTCCTCAGACCATCCATCACACTCAAGCTTAGCTCAATTAGACCCCCATTACTGGTCAGGATTCACGCAAACAACCCCTTTACTGCTGGAAGATGCATGGTGCCACCGTGTCATTGTGGCAAAGTTAAAAAATGAGGTCAGTTACGACTGCATTGAAGCCAGTGAAGTGTTTCCAGCTATGATGCATCTTCATGATTTATTAACCTTCTCTGGAGTCCATTTACGAGATTGTTGGTGCTGGCGTGTGAAGTGTAACTGTCTAGCTGTGTAAATCGTCCCATAAAAACTCTATTACTATTAATTGTGTTTGTAATAAACCGCTATGGCAGTGATTATGAATAGGTAGGATTCGTAAATTGCTCACGGACTTCATGATTTACAGATCCCCAGTGCATCAGTTCTTGCATATGATGAGGTTGTTTCTGCACAAATAAAATGCACTGCGGTATTGCTGCTCCGTGATCATGTGAAGGAAATCTAACCCAAAGCATCAGTGCAAAGCTAACCGATATAGGACACAATCATGACAAGCCAGTCGTTATTGGATCCCTAAACTACTATGCACCAGCAGCACAACCACAGGGCCATTTTCCCAGGGAAAACTAAGGGAAGCATGAGGCCGTGAAACAGGCAAAAAGGTGAGGAAGGCCACTCGACATACCTTTAAGGTTAACTGCAAAAACATAGGCCTTTGGACACATTACTCACACACACACACACACACACACACACACACACACACACACTCTCCTTCTCTCACACACTCAAGACACACACACACACACACTCACACTCTCTTTCTCTCACACACAGATAGATACACTCACACACACACACACACACACACACACACACACACACACACTCAGCTGCTCTCTCGTGGCTCTAATCACTCTGAGGCTCGTTAAACCCTCCAGGCAGTCGATTCAGTGCCATTGAGACACGGCGGGCGCCACAGAGTTATGGCCGCCATAACAATAACACTAAGGGGGTGAAGGCTTTAAATGCTCTGAGGCCGATTTTACCTTGCTTTAAGGGGGGAAAGCACATCTGAATGGCATGTTAATGCCTTAATTTCAGCTTGTGTTAGGGCCTTAACACTGTTCATGGACCAGCTACCATACTATGACATTCATTCTAGGACTGCATCAACTTTAAAGGTTTTAGGTGCCGTACCAGGACTGATTTTCTATACAACGAATAAAATGTCTTTCCCGAGATACATAGTTAGTTCAGGGATGCAAGGACTTTAGGTTTCTAGTCTAGATAAGACTGATAAGACTGGAAAAGACTCAATAAGTATCTCAGTAAGTGGTTACAGCAGGACATGTTCCAAAGACTGCAGAGAAACAATTACGTCAATTCAATAATATCAATACAATTTTCCCCCAAAAATCTGTAATTATCTGAAGATAACACACTGAGCATCAGCACATATGTCAGATAGATCATTTCAGTGGATCAGCACATTTATCCCCTTGAGGTACCACTGTAAGTGAGTTGCCAAACCTCAGGTCTGCAGATATTACAGTGTCTGTGTGATTGTGTCTGTCTGTGTGTGTGTGTGTGTGTGTGTGTGTGTGTGTGTGTGTGTGTGTTCTCACACTCGTTGTATGTCCTCAGTGGGTCCTTTCAACAATCCGAACATACAGCCACGAAACGCTGATGAATCCATAAAACCTTCATTGTTGCTATCTGCCATGGCTGGCTAATGGGCTGTGGTCTCACCAGCTGCCATTGGAACATGTCTCTCCATAAACCTTTCATGGTCGTCATGGCATTGGGTTTTTGTTTTGGTGTTGAGGCGACTGCTCGGCGAACTTAGTTTAGAGTCATGCAGGAAGGTTATGGCATTTCTGACTTCTGGTGTTTCTCACTTGTCCAGTAAAGCACTTAATACCGGCCACACAACAACAAATGTTCAAACTCTGCAAATGTAGCTCAAAAATACTACTAATATTACAGAAAAATTTTGGGTTTAATATTAATTTTGTTTTATGTTCTTTGAGGCTTATTTCAAAATGTAATTGCATCTGTCTTTGGATTCCAAACCCAATGTGTGTATGATAAAGTGGATATGAGGAAGTGTGTGTGTGTGTGTGTGTGTGTGTGTGTGTGTGTATGATGGAGTGGTAATGAAGAAGTGTGTGCGTGTGTGTGTGTGTGTGTGTGTGTGTGTGTGTGTGTGTATGATGGAGTGGTAATGAGGAAGTGTGTGCGTGTGTGTGTGTGTGTGTGTGTGTGCGTGTGTGCGTGTGTGTGTGTGTGTGTGTGTGTGTGTTTGTATGTATGATGGAGTGGTAATGAGGGAGAAAGGGAGGATTGGCAGATGGAGGAGTGGCATGTCACCTTCCCTCTTCCAGCGGCGTGTTTGATTAGAGTCTCGCACGCGCTCACAAGAACCCAAAATAACACTGAACCAGAATCACATTCAAGGGCATGTGACACGCATACCCTGCCACAAACACACACACACACACACACACACACACCACACACACACACACACACACACACACACACACACACACACACACACAGACACACCTACACACACAGACAAGCAACTGAATAAATCTCATGAAGTCAATGCTGGAGAAAAAGTACAGCTCTTACATTTCACCTTTTGATATTAAAGATCAAGATGAGTGGATGGGAGTGTCGTGTTTGCCATAAGGAAGACATGTCCCAGCATACATCAGCTTTAATAAGCTGCGTGGCGTGGCGAAAACACAGGAATCAGACTAAACATGTCTTTCTGCCTGGCAGGAGGTGCTGACCTTCCCTTAATGAAGGAAGTGTCGATGCTCCACACCTCCTCTGACTGGCAAGGGGCCGCTGAAATGTGCTTGCCCTTCAGATAAAACATAACACAGACGCCCACAAAGCCTAGCAAAGACAGCGATTAGAGATGTTAGATCACACTGGCATTTTGTTACCTGACATCCAGCATGGAGGGAGAGAGAGAGAGAGAGAGAGAGAGAGAGAGAGAGACAGAAACTGGGAGGGGAGAAAAGGAGAGAGAGAATGGAGGGGGAGAGAAAGCAGGAAAAGGCATGGGCTGAACAGTGTAAATATCAGTGGGTGGAAATAGAGGAATTCTGGGTATGGGCAGTAACCATGATGCATTGCACCGCTTGGCTCCATTCCAATCTATTGCTTCATCACCAGGGGTCGAGCCAGATGGCTCAATTGATCATAATTACAAAGGGCTCAGACCGGCGCCACATCACACACACACACACACACACACACACACACACACACACACACACACACACACACACACACACACCATGTGCTCAGCATCAAGGCCCACTCCCCTCCAACACTCCCTCACTTTTATTCACAAGAAATAACAAGGGCCTGACCATTCTCATTCCCCAAATGATTCCCTCTATCACTCTATCTCTGTTTCTCTCTTTCTTGTTCTCTTTCTTTGCTTTGTTCTCTCTCTGTCTCTCTCTCTCTCTCTCTCTCTCTCTCTCTCTCTCTCTCTCTCACAGCCTCTTATCGGCCCCATTTAAGTGGTCTTCTGCTGAGTGAGTCCAAAACCAGAGAATTATCCGAGGCGTGCAACAGACAGACCGCGGACCGCTCCCCCGTGGCAGCCGGGCGAGACGTGCGGTCAGCTGAAAACACCACCACCGCTTACAGCGTCCTACCTGCCCAAACCGTCTCAGAAATCATTAAGGTGATAGATAGATAGCTAGATAGAGAGAGAGAGAAAGAGAGAAAAAGAGAGAGAGAGAGAGAAAGAGAGAAAGAGAGAGAGAAGGGTAAGATGTGTTACTGGCTCCACTTTACCATATGAGGGCTCTGCTGTGGTAAAAATGAACTTGCAAATGTAAACGGCAGCTTATGATCATGACACCTGACACTGGCAAGCCCTGACAACAGACTATATCTACAAGCAAAAAAATCACCTGTACCTCATCACAGAATCTGTCCTGCCATTGACAACAAATCAAACTGAAGTGAAGAATCACTCTCACTGATATTAATGGCTATTGATCTTTCTGTGCTAGTACCCAGCACCTTGAGTAATGGATCACTGTCTGTTTGAAAATACATAAAAACGTATCCTCATAATGATCAACCTAACATCAAAATGGAACGAGGAATGAAACAGATCTAGCACTATTTTGAGAGACTGTTTTTAAATTCTCCACACTTGGTAGGAGCCGCCTCACTGCATATGTCCCAATGCTACAGACGAGCGTGACGCGGTCCAGCCTCTCAGCAGGGCGCTAGCTTTTCCAGCGATGACATATGGGCTTTAATTCCGTCGCCGCGGATAGGTACACGCTCTCTCTGGAGACTGCGCTACATGCCGGCCCGCTGCTGCCTCACCCTGCTGGGCAGACCGTCTGTTCGCTCGAGGGTCAGGTTCAAAGGGCCCCCCTTGAGTCGCTGCTACACGGCTACCCCCCCCCCCCCGCGGCGAAAACACGCGGCACGTACAGAGCGCGACACGCTGTCTCTCAACACTGGACACACTTGGTCAGGACCTGTCAATTGATTAATGCTGAACCCAAATCTGTTACTGAAGGTGAAGGATTTTGGAGATGTTAGGAGGCGTGGGAAAACAACACCATGACAAGTTTAACAAGTTGCTCACAGGGTTTTTAAAATCCCAGTGAAAGGTGGCTTGGTGAGCACGAGCGCCTTAAATTTGCTCTGCCTATTTTAAGATGTTAAAAAGTATGCCTGTTGCTTACATTACCTTTGACACCACAGGGATGAATTTTAAAGAGTTTGATGTGCCAAAAACAGCAGCTTATTACCATACACTAAATTACAATACAACATATGGCCTTATCAGCATTAATTTAATTGCATGGCCAGTGACAGCGGGTCTTTGCCACCTGAGATTGGCTTTGAGAGGCTTAGGCAGTATGGAAATAAGGTTTCTGCCGCTTCCTGTTATATTTGTGGAGCGGAACTAAATTATGAAAACACTGCCTTAATTAACATCTGCTTAAGACGCCATCTCTGGCTGTGTTAATCAAGCAAGCAGAGAGGTAGATCTTCTGTAATGTGTGGGTGTGTGTATGTGTGTGTGTGTGTGTGACTTTGAGTTTTGTGTGTGAGTGAGAGACATTAAAGACTGAGAGTGCGCTCATGTGTGGGTAGTGTGAGAGTGCAGGCTCGTGTATTTTGGTCTAAGTCTCATCCATTCTGGAGCTCTACTCTACTCTACACAGCAGTCGCAGCATGGAAACTCAAAAAAAAAAAAAACCTTCTGTCATCATCTCTATTATGTTGCACTATTATACTTTGTTACATTAATTTTGATTCTGGCAAGGAACTTGGCTGCCTGATGGCTACCATTTGTCTGTTGAGCGATGGCTATATTGCCAGTGTTGTGCATTAGCTGTAAACAAACAGGGAGTGAGATCTCTCATATGCAATCCAGTCAGGCAGAGAGATGGAGCCTGAGAGAGAAACATCGGCGCTTTTACAGCCCCCAAACATCCGTTAGTGTCACCGAGGTAATAGTTTGTGTGGATGTGTGTGTTTCTGTGTATGTTTCTCTCTCTCTCTCTGTGTGTGTGTGTGTGTGTGTGTGTGTGTGTGTGTGTGTGTGTGTGTGTGTGTGTGTGTGTGTGTGTGCGTGTAGGATGCTATGTGATAAGGCACAGGCACAGCTGTTGGACTTTGAACTTGTAACTTTGAGCTCATGTGTCAGTTCTGCAGACATGAAGGCACACATGCAAACATCAGATTGCTGCAGACTCATTTATTTCTGCCCCAGGTCATGTACACACATCAGCTAGACTGTGGCTGTTCGTGTGTTGGCACAATATGTGGATATGGTTGGGTGCATCTGATGCGCATACATATCTGCTAGATAGTTGAAAGCACTACGGGCAATCCGTATGCATGAGTGTATGAGTTCTCTTTGCGATAGTCATTCCAGTCAAATATGACGACGGATCTCCAAAATCGTATACGTTTTGGCATTTTAATTTTGATTGCATCCATCAATAGACGTGGGAGTGTTTGAACGAAGGCAACAAGGGCATGCGATGCTCGCAATAGACTAATGATCGAAAGGCAAACCCCTTCTGCTTGGTAGCGGCCATGTATTAGACATTTCTTCAAGATAATTTTCTAAATGTTGGCATTTTGTTGTTCCTTGTTATCCTAGATTTGCAGTCATTATGCCATTATGCCATTATGTCATTATGTAAATGTCATTATCTTGTCATTACAATACCAATTTTAAAAATTATCCTTCCTCAGACCACACAAAACATGCCGTTTTTGAACATGCAGTGTCACGTGACTCTCTTAAATGCAAAAAAATGTGTTTCCATTTCAGTTTTGTGAAATATTGCTTTGTCCACTCATCTGAAGAACCACCTCGTGGAGTGCATATATTCTTTTGCGTTTTTTTCTAAATGTACTTGTTTCCATCACCTGTTTTTTAGTTCGCAATTTCGTATTGCGCATTTAGAAGCTTAATGGAAATGTGCCAAAATAATCTTCCAGTCTTTTCTATTTGCACATAACAAAGGCACTGTGTGTGTGTGTGTGTGTGTGTTTTGTTCTATTACTGCAGTATATAAATGTCTACTGCAGGCATGTTACTCTGGTATCCTATAGATGTAAATGTGTCCTACATTAGCTCAGACAGGGTAGGATAAACAAGTGTGCCCCTGGTAGGTGTGAATGTTAACACAAAAGTGTCTGTAATGATCATAGCCTACCGGGTTACGGAATAGGAGAAGCTGCTGAATGTGTATATTTGTCATCCTCTCTCTCTCTCTTTCTCTCTCTCTCTCTCTCTCTCTGCCCTCGAGGGTGTGACGAAGACCATGGTGAAGTGAGATAATGCCTGTGTGTGTGTGTGTGTGTGTGTGTGTGTGTGCGTGTGGGGGGGGGGGGGGGGGCATGCATGAGGGCGTGTGTGTGCATGTCTGTGTGTGCGGTTGAAGGCCACAAAGAGGGAGGTGGCCCTATTTCCCTCTCACCTTTCCTGTCATCTCACTGATGAGTATAGCAGAGGAGAGGAGGAAAGGGGCAAGGGAAAGAGAGGAGAGAAGCAGAGAGGTGAAAAAAGGGGATAGAAGAGGAGCCGAGAAAAGACAAGAAAGAAAAGCACTGGAAATAGGAGGAAATGAAAGGAGAAAAGAGGACATGAAATGGAGAAAAGTAGAGAGAAGAGGAGAGGTGAGGAGGGAAGATAACAAGTATATTAAGCAACTCATTCTCACACTGAAGTGACACATTATATCAGTGTGTGTGTCCCCTGTTAAAAAGACCCCATGACCTTGGTTCTGTCGGTTGAGCCACAGGTACAATGTGTGCCATCGGAGAGACAGGAGCATCGGTTCCAGTCGGCTCCTGTTCCAGTTCGCTCCCTAAAGCATTTCATTCTCCTCATTCAGCCTGAGTCTGTGGTCACCTTGACATATGAAAGGATTCATCACGGCTATTTTTGAGTCGGGTGAAATTATCGAGGGTACCTTTCTTGGAGGGGAACAGGGTGCTCTCTTCACAAGTGCAGTTTACCGATGACAAAGGTGTTAAACAAGGTGTGTGTGTGTGTGTGTGTGTGTGTGTGTGTGTGTGTGTCCTTTCCCATCAGAGCATATCGGAAAGTTCATATTTTTTACAGGAATCAGCTTTGTGCCATTCAGAGACCATTAAATATTAACATGCAACCTTTCTAACGCCTGTTCCATTATTGTGTTGTGTAGCAGTTCTATTTGACAGAAGTGCACTGCACCGACACTCACTAACGCACACACACGCAAACAGTAGCTTGCCAACAGATTTTGCAAAGAACATACAAAGATACATGTACAAACACACACACACACACATGCTTAAGTTACGCATACACACAGACATGCCTGTGACACACACAGACACATCCTTTTTCATATATTGCCTGTGGCAATATGACAATGGGATTTAAATACACACACACGCACACACGCACGCACGCACGCACGCACGCACGCACGCACGCACGCACGCACGCACGCACGCACGCACGCACGCACGCACGCACGCACGCACGCACGCACGCACGCACGCACGCACGCACACACACACACACACACACACACACACACACACACACACACACACACACACATATGTATTTCTCTAAGCCAGTTGTGTATCTGTGTGTCACGTGACACTGACTGAGGTACAACTATACCGTGCATGCACACACACACACACACACACACACACACACACACACACACACAACAGATCATATTGCCTATGGCAGTGAGGTGTCCTTCTGCTTCCTTCCTCTCTGTGTAAAAGGCATACAGAGGACACTGATTAATGATCTCCACTGCATGCTCTCCAGAGGCTCCACGAGGTCAATGAGCATGTTAACTCTGAGTGGAGCTTCCATCATTACTTTAAAATGAACCTCAGAATGATTACAACAAAAAAGTTTCTGCAAAGCCTCTCTCTCTCACACACACACACACACACAAACTGATCACAGTAAGATGTTGACATCATCATTAACTTAACTGACTATGTGCAAAATACTTCAACAGGGGACATCTGCAGCTTGAATGCACAGTAAAATATAATGGTCATCAATGAGCAACAGACCAAACTGTTACTGGAGCCCATTTAACACGGCGCCGACCTCAGTGGCATAACAAAGTTGCACGTACGGTATTGAGTGACGAGAGAATATCAATCACAAGTGTTCTGTGACCTGTCAAACGTTTCCGCATTTTCGCAAATCTACACAACAGACTGATATAACCGAAGGGGCTCGGAATGTTTAGCTAACAATTAGTTCCAGCCTATCAGAAATCGCCTGTATTATTAATGGACACGCATTAGTCATTACTGTCACAGTGGCGTGAGAATGTCTTTTCGGTCAATACGAGATGAGATAAATGATAAGGTGGATGTGTGTATGTACCCCCACAACGTAAATACGACTTTTAATTATGGGAGGCAGAGAAGCGTAATAACACTCGCAGGTTATTGTGCCAGGTATCCGACCGCATCCTGAGCTGTGAGGCTACCACACAACCCATAGCAATTGACATTGATGACGAGTCTCCTGCTTTGGGCTCATGTGAGGATGCCTTAGGAGGAATTCAACTTCAGGCGACAAGGGGTGCATTGTGTGAATAAAGAGAAATACGTTGCAAGAGTCAGGTGAAAACAGAACTACCTGTCTTTCAAACGTAAGGTTTTGTCAATGAGTGGGAAGGTGCTTATTATCTGTCATAGAGAAAATCTAACGAAATGTAACAGACGGCTTTAACTCATAGAATCAAACAAGCGAATTAAGCATACCGAATGACTTGGGAACCTACCGGGTCTAGTTGTTGGGCTGCCTTTGCCGGTGCGTTGGGCTCCTTCGCCGTAGTCATGATTAGCTACAGCTCAAGCCCACCGCTGTATAACCAAAAGAAAATCTTGTGTTAATCGATGCTTGAGAAGTACCGACGATCGGCTAGGATGCCGGTAGCTGCCGGCAGAAATGGAAAAGCAAGCCCGAGACCCACACCAATTCCTGCGTAAAACAGAGGATCTGGGAACACGCTAAGGTGATGCTCGCACTTGGTAAATGAGACGAAAACGTAGAGAGAGCAGGCGTAAAATGCACACTAACACACACCGACTAGACCGATAGAGAGAGAGAGACTGAGAGAGAGAGACTGAGAGAGAGAGAGAGAGAGAGAGAGCGCGCGTGAGAGAGCGACTGCAGTCTTTTCCGCGGAGTGACCGTCACCATAGCATACGGTAACTGTGAAGCAAAGATCTGTACCTCTCCCACCTTTACGCGTCAAAAACATGAATAAAGCTATAAATACGTGTACATGGAGACCGATACACATTTTGGCGTCAAACTTATGCAATACACATGAACATGAAAAGCAACATAGAACGTATTCCACTAACGAAAACCGTACTGTTTAATATAATGACTGAGTTTCAAAGCGAATTATGTACTGAATTTGACCAACTGTGTGAACAAGTCAAACTTTGTCAATCTTAATTAAATGTCCAGTAATAATTCAATAAATAGAAAAACGCATAGCCATAGCCCAAGGTACATGTCTGACACGTAGCCTCAGTTTGGAAAAAGTCCGGATGGTTTGTGTCCTCTTATTTTCCAATAGATGTATTGTGTTGGTATCGACCAGAAATGTGAAGATTCCCTACTTCATCACCTAATTTGGTCTGATGAAGGAACAAATGCTCTGAGTGACTGAGTGAATCTCTCATTAGACATTAACACTGCAATTGGAAGCCACAGTTACAAAAAACAAAACAAAAAACAACCCCCACCCCAACCCCGCCAGAATACTTGGAGACAAATGTATAGTCTCCGCTATGCCCATGAGACAGTGGATAGAGGGGAAACAGGTGTTTAAAGAGGTAGCATACACTTAAATCTGTTTTTTAGCTGTAAACTAAATGATATGACAGCACTGTGATGAGACACATCAATATAGGTGCAAATATTGACAAAATTACCATTTTCATAAAAATAGGCATCCTACCATTTAAAATCATCCAAAGCCAATGTTGACGTAGTCAACCTTTTCAATTTCTTTACTTTACTTTACTTTCTGGACTATCAGCCACTTGCCAACCCTGTAATCATGTTTCAGAATTATGCAATGTGTGGAGTTAGGTTCGGAACTGGGGTTACACTTTAAACCTCAAATCAAGCCCCACACAGACATCATAGGCGGCACACGGAAGAAAAATGATTAGCGGCATTTCAGTGTTCTGGGCTCTGGTAGTCCGCAGGAGTAACTCGTCTTCGGCAGTGAAATAATAAAATGCACACATGAAAAAGCAAGATATTTATATAATGTCGTAATTATCCTGATATAGATGCAAATAGGTTTCTCCCCTGTAAATATGCACCTACGCAACCATGTTGAACGCGGAGGATATCTGTATGATTGCACTTTTAGACGGAACAATGACGTGTTCACATTCTAAACAGCAATATGATCAGCCGGCGTCTTTGGAATGAGACATTTTGAAATGTTAATCAAACCCAATGTTTTGTTCTCTTCTCCTTCAGGTTTTTAATATGCATAGATTTCACCATTAATAAAGGTCAGGTCATGCTCTTCCATTCTGCTTTTCTGTCTTCTTGCTGCACACTTTACATTTCCTTCACAAAACAAATTACTCCGGAATCCTGGGGGAGAATACGCAGATGTAGAGCTGAGGTCGGGTGACTCTCACTTGGTGTGTTGCAGTCCTTCGAACACAGAGCCTAATTATAGGCTCGCTTCGTTAAGGAATTTACAGAGCTGGCTGGCATATCCTTCTGAGACCCACCAGTCGCACCCCAAGTGTGTGCGTGCACATAGCAGTGATGCTTGGTGATGAATAAGTATGATGTGGTCTACGGCACATAGCAGTGCCTGCTTGGTGATGAATAAGTATGATGTGGTCTAGCATCTGACTAAGAGGCAGACCTCAGGCGCAGCATACTGTGGTGCTGCTGTCCACCATTTCAGCTGAATAAGGGTCAAAGCGCTGGTAGATAAAAACTCACACTCACACTCACACTCTCTCTCTCACACACACACACACACACACACACACACATACACACACCATTTTAGCAGACCAGGCCCATCTCCCAACAACTAAATAACTTAGTAAAATAGTGGCTCGGTACTCTGTGACTCTACACACACACACACACACACACACACACACACACTAACACACACACACACACACACACACACACACACACACACACACACACACACACACACACACACACACACACACACACACACACACACACACACACACACACAAATGCATGCACTCACACCAGCAACCAAATGTTGCCAAACCCAAAGGAGCCCCTGATTAGATCACTCGGAGGCAAATGGTTTTGAAAAGGTTGCCGTGCCCAAACCTCACAAATCAGGTGCGCCAATGGATCACAACACAGGACATTAGGGAATCCTTCTGATTCTCATTTTGGCAATAGGTCAGAGTCTAATTAACGTTGGCGGGTATGAAGTAACAGTGCAATAACACCTCCCACACACACACACACACACACACACACACTAATTACATGAGTCACCCTGTGAAGGACTCAAATTAACAAGTAATTGTTCCCCAATCAATAAGCAGATGGGTCGTGTTGTTTGTGATATAAAGTGATCCTGATTTGACATATTTGACAATTTTTTAATTGTGAGACATACATGTGAGTACTCAACCACACACAGACTCAGAAACACACACACACACTCACACGTTTACCCCATGAAGATTCAAAATGAAAAACCTTCATACTAACTGTTGAACCTGGACACACACACACACACACACACACACAGCACTATGATTAATCCTCACAACATGATGACACTCCCAGTGGCTCATATTCCATCTGTCAGATCCACAGACTGGCCACTGCAGAGAAGACAAAAGCTCTTCACACACACACACCCACACACACACACTGTAGAGAACACAAAAGCTCTTCACAGTTCATTCTAATTCCACCACTATTAACTCTTCTTCCAACCAGGAGCTTAACTGTTCCTCAGGAAAACTGTTCCTCGGGAAAACGGTTCCTCAGGAAAACTGTTCCTCAGGAAAACTGATCCTCAGGAAAACTGATCTTCAGGAAAACTGTTCCTCAGGAAAACTGATCAAATAGCCCATAAACAGTGCCTTCACCTGTCCAACGCAGTGTGTCCTTTTCTGCTTTATCTGTGTGTGTGTGTGTGTGTGTGTGTGTGTGTGAGTGTGTGTGTGTGTGTGTGTGTGTGCTTGTCTATAATGACAAAAGGAGCTGTTCTCACATCAGGCCCTGCTGTCATTGGAAGTGGCTCTCCTTTCATGAGCACGGCCACTGGGCTCCAAGCATGTCGGTTTTACAGTCTCTTTTATTGAGAAAGGCACACGTTATCCCAAGCCCTTCATTCAAGTGACCAACTAGTCATCAAGGTGAAATATTATCTTTTGTATGCATGAACCATAATGCTCCCTATGAGAATGTACATACTGTATACTCCTATAGTAGCCTATAGCCTACTGCAGAAGGGTCTCTCTCTCTCTCTCTCTCTCTCTCTCTCTCTCTCTCTCTCTCTCTCTCGCTCTCTATCTACCTCTCTCTCTCTCTCTCTCTCCCTCTCTCCCTCTTCTCTCTCTCAGAGTATTTGAATATGAAATGTTCTAGATCTAGTAGTGTGTGCATATGGATTGGTTTGTTCTGTATGTTTGTGCATGTGAGTGTGTATCCCTACATGTTTGCTGTGAGGCTGAAAAACACACAGTGAAACAAATCCCAAAGCGCACAGGCTGCAACATAAAGGCAAGAGTCTTCTGGCCTCTATAATTTAAACAGACAGCCAGGCTGCAGGCTTTGTATGCCCCAAAGGATATGAATGTGTGTGTGTGTGTGTGTGTGAGTATTTGGGTATATGTTTGTCTCTCTGTGTGTGGTGTACGTGTGTAGTTGCTTCTGTGTTTTTAACAATAATGATCTTCAGTGATGAATAAACTGTTTGTGTGAGTGCTTCATCGTGCATGTGTTATTGTCTTTGGGGTCATAAATGTGTGTCTATTTGTATTGTATGTGTGTGCATGCACCTTGTGTGTGTGTGTGTGTGTGTGTGTGTGTGTGTGTGTGTGTGTGTGTGTGTGTGTGTAAATGAGAGGCAAAACAAGTGAATGCTTCTGGTGAAAACGATGTTGTGTGTGCGCGTGCATCTCTGTGTGTGAGGATCCATCACCACAGCAGCACTGAGCAGCCTAGCTCTCCCCTCATCTTGGACAGCGAGCAGCTGCTACCGCAACAGGGAAATCACTCCTGTGTGTGCCAAGCCATGAAATCAGCAGAGAGTCCGCAGTGTGTGTGTGTGTGTGTGTGTGTGTGTTTGCATTCACCATGTCTGTGTCTTTGTGACTGTGTGTGTGTTGGTTTTATGTCTTTATCATTGGTAAAATGGCCCTCTTTTCTCTTGTCCTCTTTCTCCTCTCCAAGGACTGCAGACACAGCTGCTGAGAGGCTCTCCAACACACAACCTACACCCACACACACACACACACACAGACAGACACACACACCCACACACAAGCAAACAGACACAGACCCACACACACACACAAACACCACCACATACACACCCACAAACACAAACACAAAAACATTCACACAATTATTCTCTTACACTCCCGTACTTACAAACCTGCATTACTCTCTCTCATCCCGCCCCCCCCCTCACACACACACACACACACAATGCTTTTATGATTAGACTCCATTATCCATAATCTCTATTAGTGTCCTTGAAATTCTTTACAGAACACACCCATGTCCACTGCCCATCATTCTATTTGAGCAGAAAACATGAAGCATGAACACACCCATTCTTTAAAATGTTGTCATGACAACTAAGTGATACAGCTGACTCCATGGGTAACAAGGGGAAGCATTGTGTACCCATCTAGTACAAAGAATGTGAACATGTTACCTTCATTAACTTATATTACAGTAGAACACATTGGGCTTTATCAGCATGACGTCTTCTGTGGCAGATAGATGATTCTGTGAGATACATGATTAAGAGTGATAATCCCACACAATGGGACAGGGTTATCTTGCATGCAAAATCGTATGAATTTAAAAGCCATTCTAATTTTATGACTGCAACACAATATTTGCGGAAGAATCAAGCAGATAGCGAGGCATTTAAGGCACTCCAACACTGCAGCTTTTCAGCACTAACTCATGGACAGCAACCAGTATAGAGCTGAGCTCAAAGAAAGAACAGTCAATACAGAGCTAGGCTGCATTTCAGCACCACTGGAGTGGATAGCTCCTCTGCCACATTTTGGCCTGAAGCTTAGGCACCCTGTTCGGGCTTTCAGCTCTGGCATCAGTCTCCATTAAAGTCTCATGAAGGAGCTCTTAAGATGGGAGACCTTCAGTAGAGACAGATAGAAAGAGAGAGTGTGAGATAAAGTAAGAGAGAAAGTGAAGTAGGGACAGGGAGAGGGAGAGCACTAAAGGTGCCAATGTCTGATCAAAGAACCAAGGAAGGATAAAGTTTGCTTTTGTGTCTAACGTGACTGTGACAAGGAGAGAGTCATTCAGAGGCACCTTGAGAAAGCCACAGGCGGCCGAGACAGACAGATTTCACAGGAGGCACACGCTGACCTGATGTTCCACAGAAACTGGGTTAGTTCTCACGGAGCGCTTTTCTTCAGCATTGTGCTGCGCTAATTTTACTCTAATGCTAATCAGATAAGTACAAATGAGCGTTACGGGATGTCATCGCCTGAGAGAAGTGTTTAAAAAGACTGCGGCTGGGGTCAAAGCCAAGTTCGAATTAAACACTGTTTTTTTTCATCTCTACTGGCACACATTAACCCTTTCTCTGCCCTCCCCCTCTAAACCAGTAACAGTGGGTTCTGTCTTCTGTGCATGTGCTTTTTTGGGGGGGGGGGGGGGGGGGCTTCAAAATTCTCGTCTTTCGAAGGCCCGAAAATGTCAGGCGAGTGGAGTGGAGGGGGTGGAAGAAGGGGCCGCAGTAGCAGCCGTCTTCCCCAGGTCTCAAAGGCTCGCTGTGGGGGGAAGGAGGTGGGGACGCAGGGACCTTGTTAGTGTCACTGGCGCGGGTGTCCTCTCCTCTCCGCTCCTCGTGCCCGTTTGCCCCGCAGGAGGAGGCAGAGGAGTGCCAGAGTGAATGAGAACAGCGTGGGGTTCAGCTGCTGTCAGAGTGATGTGTTTTGGGCCTCTGGTTTGACTCTCTTTCTCATTATCTCTCTCTGTCTCCCTCTCTTGTTCACTCTATTCTAGTGTCAGGTTGATGTGAATGTTTCATTTTTGCTGTCAAGGCCACTTCCCCCCAGGGATTCACTCACAACAGGGATGCACACACACACACAAACACAACCACTCAAAAACAGAACAAACAAACACACTTACAAGCATGTGCGTACAAGTGTGTGCAGTTACCTGAGCAACTAAATGTCCATATAGATTTGTACTATGTGGGCAGTGAGTGTGTCTGTGAGTTAGTGTGTCTTTCCTGTAGTGTACTTGACCTTCCCAGTTTCCAGAAAGCGTAAGGAGAGGCGGCGTGTGCTTCACTATAGAAATAGAGTGGAGTGGGTGATGTGACCTACCTGTACACACACACACACACACACACGCACACACACACACACACGCACGCACGCACGCACGCACACACACACACACGCACACTCACTTAGATTTCCCCCTTTGTCTGCTTCTGCATTTGCCTCCTGACCCTTCGAACGTGATAAGCTCAGCCGTCTCAGTCCCTGAACGGGGCTTTTCATTGGTGTCCAGAAGGAACGGAGAGGGCTATTACCTCTCCAGTCTCAATCACCTCTCTCTCCTTTCACAGATGCACACACACACTCGACTGCTACGTGTATTTCTAGTAACTATGCTGTTAACATACGAAGTGATTTTAGTCCTAGCTGGTGAGAACATGCCATGGCAATGTGTCACATATGTGCAAAACATTGCAGAAAGAAGGAAGGAAGGAAGGAAATAAGCAACGAAAGAAAGAAGGAAGGCAAAAACAAAGAACGACAACATTTGAATAAAAGAATGAGAGAGAAAGGAGGGGGTAATCTCCAAGCTGGCGTTCTAAATTGAGCACACCATGCCGCTGCCACAGGATTAAGCTAATTTAACCCCCCACACACTTGTCTCTCCTCCCGTGGAAGCACCGCTCTGCACAGCAGTGAAAGGGATCAACCGTGTGACTGCATTCCAAGCCAAAAACCCAGAAGTAATTTACAAGGACAAATGTTTTTTTTTTTTTCCTGAAATTAAGAACAATAGGGGAAAAAAATTAAGAAAGTAGCTTCCCTCTCACTCCAACTTTCACATTTAGCTAGTGCTTAGTTCCAGGGCCAAAAGCCATTTGCTTAATGGCAGCAATGGGCAGGTGACCATGATGCTTTCTCGGCTCTCAGGCTAACACGTCGCAGAGCAGCCTTGATGCAGACACAAGCACAGCATCTGTTTGCCATCATCTCATATTTATGGCCTCGCTCCCTCCAGTAGGCAAGTATCCACTGGCAGCATGTCATGATCACACAGCAGCCAGAATGCACCACTTCCTTTAGCTCAAACCTCAACCCAACTGGGAATGGCAATTTAGAAAAGATTTTTGGGGGTAGAGAGAAAATAAAATAATCTACAACCCCCCCCCCCCCCCCCCCCCCCCCCCCACACACACACACACACACACACAAAGACAACCATATTTCTCCATATTTCCTCACAGCTGTTGATATTGAGATATTTTTTCACATAGAGAGCTGTGAGAGTAATAGAGCTCTATTCAACCTTGGAAAGGCAGTAGAGAGAGAATAAGAGAGAGAGGTAAGTCAAAGAGTCAAAGAGAGAGAAAGAAAGAGAGGAACAAGACAGCAAGCTGGAGTGAGTGGGTGAGAGAGAGGGAATAAAAAGCATAAGATAAGTGGTACCATGAGAGAGAGAGAGAGAGAGAGCGAGAGAGAAATAAAGAGAGGGAGAAAGAGAGAGAGAGAGAGAGAGAGAGAGAGAGAGAGAGAGAACATAAACACAGAAACTGGGTGAAAGAGTACTCTCATGTGCTCGGCCTAATAGGCAGAGAGCAGGAATCATCTTCACAGCTCCAGAGGAGTGGGACCACCAAGGGCTCCACCAAGGGCTCCGACACACAATGCAGGTGAGCGCAGGTGAGGCGCTCCGCAGGTGAGACGATGGGGTAGCTGAGAGGAGCCGGGGCTAGAGGTGAGCGCCGACGACAGAGGAGAGCCTCTTATGGAGACAGGGAAACAGGAGGATGGCAAAGGGCCTCTTATGGAGACAGGGAAACAGGAGGATGGCAGAGGCAGGAGGCCAGGCATTATAATGGAGAACTGGGTCAGCTCAGTGGGGGCATCTGGGAAGAGAGCGGACAAGTGCCAGGCGGCTACACCTGCCACCGACCGGCCGTCAGAGGAGACCAATAAGACATGGCTGCCGGGTAATGGAGGGGGTACGGGTGGGTGGAGAGGAGAGGAGAGGAGAGGAAAGAAGAGGAGAGCTCTATTTATGAGGAGAGAGAGAGAGAGCCCCAAACTGTGCCTCAGCCAATTGCGGGCTCCCTCTTTAATCGGCCGTGCTACACAAGGACAAGCAGAGTCTGCGTCAGTGCTAATTTACTTCACTTATCTCCATGGTGATATGTTACCTACCACAGCGATGCGTAAGCCTCCCCCGCCACACACACACACACACACACACACACACCCTTCCACTCACCCCCCCGCCTCTTCATTATCAAACCTCAGTGGCGGTGGTGGAGTGCTTGCGTTTGTTTGCTTGGCCTAAGATAAGGTTGCTCGTCTATGAATGAGTCCCAAGCTCAACCATTGACGTTATCGCCACGCTGTTTTGCATATAATCAATAGGCAACCACTGAGCCATGAACAGCGATGCACATTGTAGTTCAGCACTTTGAGGATATGTAATCTGGGGGCGATGCAGCAAGGTTAATGTGGTATGTAGTGACTGATCTCCAGAGATATTTAAACAATGCCTCCTAGTACTGTGCCACAGGTTTTTGAAAAGCACCAAGCAATCACAAAGGGATTTACTACCATGAAACACAGATGAGAGCAACGTGATTGGTGCCAGACATGGTGCCACCATCACCAACTTTAAATCACCATATCACGTTTTTGGTTCAGCATCGAACCAAAAACAACAACATACTATCGTGGGACCATGCAAAGAGGTGTGTCATGTCAGTCAGCTGACGAAAACATGTGCAATTCCTGTCCAATTGTCCAGCTAATAGGAAGACTACCACAGATATAGGATGCATACATGCCCATTCGCACGCACGCACACACACACACACACACACCCACACACACCCACAAACACACATCCACACACACCCACACACGCAACCAACTTAACCCAGTGAGCATTCAATACCTAATATAACTTCTGGCAAAGTGCTCTGCAAAAATGCCATGCCAAGGAGAATAACCGTCTGAATGAGCAGGATAGGATATTATTAAAGGTGAGATTGCTGGCAGGGGATTCCACACAAGATAAAGCAATAAAATCGCTCATTAAAAAAAAATCGCACTCTCTGAAGACACTCAATATACAGGAGGATAATGATCGGCACCTGCATTCCCAAAAGACACATTAAACACTCTGACTTTCTGAAGCCCCCCCACCCTCCTCCTGCACATCAATACTAGCATGAACACGAACACGTCCTGAGTAATTGAAGAGCAATGAATCACTGGAGACTGGGACTCACAGTATGAGAAGGAGACACACTGACATAGACCCATAGAAGGACAGACACGGGCAATTTGAAAGACGTCAAGGGATGAAAGGGACAAGGTAACAGGAAGAAAAAGGTGACATAGAGAAAGGGCAGTAGAAAGAGAAATAGATGGAGAGGGCAGAGAGAGAGAAAGAATGAGAGCAAGAGAGAAAGAAAGACACACAAAAAGGAACACAAGGAGGAGGAAAAAGAGAGAGAAAAGAAAGAAGTGTACAACCAATAGCTCAGCCCACCAGGCCAGGTCCATCAGTGGGCCTATTCAGCCTCGGGGGCTGTGTGTGTGTGTGTGTGTGTTTGTGTGTGTGTGTGTGTGTGTCTGGTGCAGCAGTGGGTGCTGGCGGGCGGAGGACAGTGGTGTGTGTGTGTGTGTGTGTGTGTGTGTGTGTCTGGTGCAGCAGAGGGTGCGGGCAGGCGGAGGACAGTGGTGTGTGTGTGTGTGTGTGTGTGTGTGTGGAGGACAGTGTTGTAGTGCTGCTGGTGATGAGTCCTCGCCTCCACACAGACACCATAGCAATGGAGAACAGCATTGCTCATTTACAGACAGAGAGACAGACAGACAGAGGTACCAAGCAGTCGTGAAGCTTACACTGTTATGGCCACTGAGACAGGTGAAGAGAGACAGGTGAAGAGAGACAGGTGAAGAGAGACAGGTGAAGTGAGACAGGTGAAGAGAGACAGGGGAAGAGAGACAGGTGAAGAGAGACAGGTGGTGAAAGGGAGCAGAGAGAAGAGCATGAAAGAAACGAGAGGAATGAGACGAAAACTCTTGAGCAGAGACAGAGAGTGAGAGAGTGAAGGAGAGAGAGGGGGTGGGAGAGAGAAACAGGAAAGAGAGAGAGTAAGAGAGAGTGAAGGAGAGAGAGGAGGTGGGAGAGAGAAAGAGGAAAGAGAGAGGGTGAAAGAGTGAAGGAGAGAGAGGGGGTGGGAGAGAGAAAGAGGAAAGAGAGAGAGTGAGAGAGTGAAGGAGAGAGAGGGGGTGGGAGAGAGAAACAGGAAAGAGAGAGGGGGGTAGATCTGCATGCAAGTAAACGGGTCCTGATGGTAATCGCTATGCAGATGTCTGTTTTTTTGGGGGAAATCATCTTCCTTGTTCCCAGCAGGAGAGACACTGTTGAGTTGGATGGAGGTTCGGAGAGAGAGAGAGAGAAAGAGAGAGAGAGAGAGAGAGAGAGAGAGAGCATGCCTGATTCGTCGGCTCCTGACCTGCACCGTCTCCTCTGCCAGCTCCTCCGCGGCAATGTGCCAGATGGAGGATGACTTGGCAAGACCACTTGACCTTCCTCTTGTTTCCAAGGGAACGCCCCCAACTCCCAAAGACACTTTGATTGCCCAGTTACACACCTGTCGAGCTAATTTATTCTAAACCTATTTGCAAGTAAAAGTATCCTCTCTCCCCCGCTGTCACACACACACACACACACACACACACACACACACACACACACACACACACACACACACACACACACACACACACACACACACTCATACACCAGATAGAGCAAATATTTACTTTGGCCTAAGTGACTTGAAAGAGAAGGGGCATATCTATAGCTGTAATCATGAAAAAATAAATAATGCAAACACTCACAGGCACACACACACATGTGCACACACATGCACACACATAAACCTTTCTATCTCTGTTCATTCTCTTAGGAGAATTGTGATATATGTTTACTGTAAAATAAGCTACATTGCAATAAATGTAAATCGGACACACACACACACACACACACAAACACACACACACATATGTACATAGCTAAACACTAAGATCACTAGGAATCACACTCGCACATCTTCCTTGAGTACACGTTGCTGTTATGGTCTCCTCGGGTTCAGAGAATAGATGTTGGTAAAATCTGTCTCTCAAACACGTCAATCTTTCCGTTTGAGTGCAGAAGTGTGTACGTATGTTTGCAAGTGTCTGCATATTTATGTTTGAAATAGGTGTGTGTGTGTGTGTGTGTGTATTCTCACACACGGCTGCACATGTAATAAGCATCATTCATTCTATAGCTGTAATCATGAAAAAATAAATAATGCAAACACTCACAGGCACACACACACATGTGCACACACATGCACACAATACACACACACACACACACACACACACACCTATTTCAAACATAAATATGCAGACACTTGCAAACGTTTGAAATAGGTGTGTGTGTGTGTGTGTGTGTGTGTGTGTATTCTCACACACGGCTGCACATGTAATAAGCATCATTCATTTATTTTGTCAGTGTGTGTCCTTGCACTGCTTGTCTCAACCTCAGTGTCATGAAGTGGCAGGGCCACATGAGTGTGGACTGTTGTCAGGGTTACTCAATGCCATCGTCCAGCTGCTAAACGCCACTGAGCATAGTGCAGCTGTGCTCCATCTAAAAGAGTGTTTGTGTGAGCATGTGTGTGTGTGTGTTTGTGTGTGTTTATATGTGAGTATGTGTGTGTGTGTTTATATGTGAGCATGTGTGTGTTTGTGTGTGTGTGGGTTTTTTTTTGTGAGCATGTGTGTGTTTGTGTGTGTGTGTTTGTTCACATGTGTCCATTTCTGTGTGAGAGAGGGCGCAATAAGACAGTGACTACATCTAGCCATTTCAAGGCCCAATGGAAATGAGGATCCTGACGGGAATGCCACTGGATTGCATGGGGTTGATGAAGTCACTATTGGGCAGCGTCACTGTTTATCACATTAATCGCTGGTGACAGTGGCTTCATTGCTCACGGCCCCAGGTCTTTGGAATGACGCAGTGAATGAAGATGTACTATGGTTGTATAAACTGTTATTCAACCACTGGCACTGACACGGACCCACGTGTGAATTCTAAATGATACAGCTCCCAAAGCACCTGGAGAGGAGTCAAGCTCCTTGTTCTACTCTCTGCCTGAAGGAGTCCAGGTTTTATAAGGAGACTTAATGAATGCAGGCCTTTACTACAGGGACAGTAATAACTCCAAGGTCCACGCTTGTTTAGAATTAAAGAGAAATGTGCATGGAGCTGTAAAACAGCTGTCTTCTCTCTGTAGGGAAGGATTTCACACAGCCTACAGCATTTAAACAGCAAGAGCTAGAAGACACACACACACACACACACACACACACACACACACACACACACACACACACACACACACACACACACACACACAAAAAGAGGCATGAAGGGGTCAGTCAGGGTAGTGACTGAGGTGATTTGGCAGGAGGTGGTTCACATGCCCTTCACCATTCTCCCTGCTGTTACTGTCACTTACACTCCAGAACAAAAAGAGCCATCACTTCACTTTCAACAAAAGATCCGACCAAATGAAACAGGTCCTGCTTTTTTTCCCCCCTTCCGACCATGAAGCGTGGCTGAAAGAATGGTCTTGATTGTCTCCAAAGATGACAACTTCCCACTCTTGCAATTATAGAATAGCCATTAAATGTCTGTGAAGCAGCAATCAAGAAAATTACTCCATAGCAATTAAAGTAGACAGGGAAGAAAGCTCCCTTCATTTCTCTCACGCACACACACACACACACACACACACACACACACACACACACACACACACACACACACACACACACACACACACACACACACGTCTCTGAATGGCAATCAGAGATGTCTTATCATACTCAGGTTTGTGTTTTCTCAGTCATTCCACTATTTGGCCTTGAACCAATTTTGCACGTGCAACCATATGCAGGAGTGAAGGGGCTAATTAATAGCTTTGCGACGCATAGCGTGGGTTTCTGTTATGTGTGTAAAAAAAGGAGAAAGGAAGGGGGGGGGGGGACGGGACTACGTGGGAGGTTGGCACAGAACATGGAGCCTGGCCAATTAGACAGGGAGATGGGGTGTTCATGAGATATAAGAGGGAGCGTCGGTGGAGGTGTGAAGAGTTTTACATCCCAGTCCCAGGAGGAAGGGAGGATTAGAAAGCCATCATCTTGTCTAACAACAAGCAGCCAGCAGATGTTGAGGAGGGTACAGCTTGGTGAATTAAGCTCAGAGAAACCTATACACACAAACGCACACACACACGCACATATGTATACACACATACATACACACACAGACACACACACATCCCCCCCCCACACACACACACATATATACATATATACACACACAAATACACACACACACACACACACACACATATATACATATATATATATATATATATATAAATGTATAAATATATATACACACATACACACTAGGGATGGGCATAATTAATCGACGATCGATTAATTGATCATTAAGAATTTCCTCAATGAAATTATTTTTTCATCGATTAAAACTAATGCATGTTCTGTTGCGTAGTGTGCGTGTAATTTATTTATTTTAGAGCTGTCAAAGTTAACACGTTATTCTATGAGATTATTGTGGCCGAGATTAATGCAATAAAATATTTGAACGCAGTTAACGCAACTTTGTTTACTTCCGGTGCGCGTTGACCCATGGCACGAAACTGCCGCGTGTCTGCAAGTCAGTTAGATAGAAGAGACCGAGACGGTAGTTGAAGATAGAGAGAGCTGAGGGATTGTTGGGCGGAAAGTTTCTGTTTAAGAGGCAAAATGACAGAACAATCGACAAAACTAAAGTTGTATGTAGCATTTGTCAAGCTGAATGTAGCTATCACAGAAGCAGCTCGTCTTTAAGTTATCACCTTAATGCAAAGCACCCGACAGAAAGCAGTCCCAGGTTAGATGGTCGCCAACCCACACTCCACGACTTCTCTAGGAAATGAACTAGACCAGTCCGTGAAAAGGTTACCAACGCTGTAGCAGTTTAGGTTGCCGGTGACTGTCGGCCCATCAACATAGTTGAAGACGGTGGGCTGACTGAGGTGATTCGAATTGCTTCAGGGGACAATTCTTACGATTTACCGTCGAGGGGCACCATTGTGTCTCGCATATATTCCTTGTATGACGGCGAGAGAGCACGAAAAAAATACAATTGAACAACAGTGTCTAAAATACACGCTGTCTGAAGTGATTACTCGTTAATTTATAAGATTTAGTCTTGAGAAGAAAACAAACTTTTAATCACGATGAATCTAGATGAATGAATTTCAAAATGTGAGATTAATTAGTTAGAGAGAAAAAAAAAGTTGTGTTTATGAGCACCGGCTTCTAGCTGTCGGCTCCGCTGCTTAAGAGTACAGCAACGCATATTTTCAAGTGTAACCATTGAACGGATCCCGTTTAACTGCCACAAGAGTTGTCCATGTTGTAAGTTTAACTGCCACAAGAGTTGTTCATCTTGTAATAAAGATCTCAATGAGGAAACACGCTGTGTTTTTTTCTATTTTCACTGAATTTTAATATAGCCTATAAATAGTGAATTTTAATATAAAAATATTAATGATTAATCGAAAATCGATCGTTAATTCTCCCGACGATCGATTAAGACAATTTAATCGAATGCCCATCCCTAATACACACACACACACACGGATCTACACATTAGCAAAACCCATGCATGCGCTGCCACATTCTTGCTGTTGTGCTTCCCTGTCTCTACTAACTGGCATGACCTGCCTCCCACTCACTGGTATTTTTGGCAATGCCTGTGTGTAGCGCTCCACTCAAACTGAAGAGAGAAGTTCTATCCCCAAGCCCAAAACACAACACCTTTCAGTTTATGGAAATACAAATCATGTATCATAATATCAAACACACTGCAGAAACCTTTTGCTTTTGCGTTCATTTCCTACTGGAGATATGCTTCCGGCCTGCAAGTTGGTTCTAATTAGCTACCGTGCAAAACTTAACCACAGGGAAAACATGGAAAATATTTCATGAAATGGCACACACACACACACACACACACACACAAACAAACACACAGACACACACACAGAAACACACACACACACACACACACACACACACACACACACACACACACACACACACACACACAAGCAGGCCCACACAAGAAACAAATTAATTTCCCACAGTGATTCACCCAGTCCCTGTGGCACAGCTTTCATTCTGAATGCATTGCCACACCGTGTAAAAATGAGCATGCTAATGTTCTCAAGGACGGACTGGAGGCTAGGCGGACCTCCCTGAGTGAGACGGGTTTGTCTTAGTGCTTTCAGCAGGAGGGAACGCCCGACAAATGGACAGGCTGTAGAGAACACAACGGAGTTCAACGGACGACAGCTAAACCCTGTCAAAGAGGTGATGGAAGCAGTCAAGGTGAAGCTTGAAACGTTACCCCTCCTGTGGACTAAGAGGGGCAGTTCACCGTCTCGTCACCTCCCGTCACCTCCCTCTCGCTCTCTCTCTCCCTGTCATAATGTACACAAAGGCCATAAAAAGCCTCAGTGAAGAAAGGCGTTGTCTAAATGCACATCTCACATCACACGAACAGAACGACTATTCCTTTTGTTCACTCTTTGGCAATGAATCGTCCCATCGCTTGATTCCCCACCGAGCTCAAGCTGCTGTGGCAGCAACCTCTGCCACTCGAGTGATTATCTTCTGCGGAGGGGAGAGAAAAGAGCTCTCTGCTACCGATGGGGATCAGTACTCAAACTCAGCAAAGGATCGCCATACATCAACAACCAACACATTCCTCTTAGTGTCACCAAAGGTCTGCCGTGGAAGAAGAGATGAAAAGAAGATTTCAAGGAAAGCTGCACAGAAAACACATCAGCAAGATGAAGATGACAGCGCACACCTTCACACGTGAGCTGATATTAATTACAGGGCCCCTACACCGACTCTTTTTATTAACTTCTCAGCTCAGAAATGCAGCTCTATGTGGTCCTGTTTACACTAACCCGATTATGCTTAAATCTCCCTCACATTCCCACTGAGATGTTGCTGCTGGGTCTTTATTTGTGTTATTGTTATTGTATTATTATTATCACCGACTTTTTTTTTCTGTAGAGCATAAGTTGATTTGAGTCATTGTCTGTGATCCAAACTAAACTCCACCTGTTCCCTTCCATAATACGAGGAGCTGCCCTGAGGCAAAGGTTGTTAATAATGGCAGTGTTGGAGAGAGAGAGAGAGAGAGAGAGAGAGAGAGAGAGAGAGAGAGAGCGCTGGTAAACCATTTTGGATTGGCACATGCGGCTTCTTTTGTCACCGCCCCTTAGTCTTAGTCATCTGCATTCTCCACTGATCTTTTTTTAAAGGATCTGATGCAGACTGAAACACACGCACACGCACCCACACACACACTCACACACACACGCGCACTTGCACACACACACACACACACACACCACACACACACACACAAACAAGGTTGTGGACTGAGGGGAGGCGCTTTGCGTTGGCTCCTCAGAGAGTCTCACCAGGCGCCTTGTGTTTACCCTGATGTGGCCATTTGCATAATAAGTTGCTTAGCCTAGCATGCTGTTGGTCTAGGTGTAGCCCATTAGAATGGCCATTAGCATTTTTGCCCGAAGTGCACGATGTACGCTTGCATTATGCATAATTCCATAATGCATTATGCATGCACTTCAAGTGTAAGACATTAGAGCCACTAATAGATTATAATTCTTTATGTTGTGCAACATTTAAGGTGCAAAACATTGGATGTTTTCGTTTATAAAATATACCAGTATAGCTGGGTTTCATGAGTCCATTGTGCATAGCTAAATAGCTATAGGAAGACTTTGTAAACAAAGTTTTTAGTAAAACTAGGATGCCCTCTAGGACTTTGTCCATTTCTCCTTTTTGGACTAAAATAATACTTTTGAATATAATTTCACATGATTGGCGAGTGAAGTAGTAGAAAAGTATTACCATCTTCATACCCTCTCTACCCACCGCTATTAATTGTTTTATTTCAATTGTTTATTATTTTTATGTCTTTATTTTTTTCATTGAATCAACACCACAACACCTACAGAATATAGAACTAACATACCATGACTTACTGTAATATAAACCAACTGGCCTATGCATAATGAAACAGCAATAGTTTACAGAGCTGGTCTCTGGAGTCCGCGATGGTACAGCCTCACAGCAATATCAGCACAGGTCTCAGCTTCTTCTGCTGCTGTCGCGTCGTCTCAGCCTTATCACCACAGGAAAGGCTCTGGGCCGTGGCAACGCCTGCTTATCACTAGGCATCGCGGGGGGGCTGTTATCGGTGTTCGCCGCCTTTCATCAGCCGGGCCGCACCGCGCAGTGCTCTGTGCCGTTATTGCAGCTCTGTGCCGTTATTGCAGCTTTTATTGGCACAGGGTCCTGCCACCCCCGCCCCCCACCCTCATTCCTTCCAGTCTCACTCAGCCCAATGTCAGGGATGACGTCCAGCTACTTTCGACTCGGAGCACGCAGAGGGAAATGAGAACCATTGTGATGTAGCAAAAAAAA
The DNA here is from genome assembly GCF_900700415.2 of Clupea harengus. Taxonomy (NCBI): domain Eukaryota; kingdom Metazoa; phylum Chordata; class Actinopteri; order Clupeiformes; family Clupeidae; genus Clupea; species Clupea harengus. Next base: position 13,151,331 of record NC_045168.1, read on the forward strand.
AGACATTTTTGCACCCTGCGGGGGGAAAGATATTCCATTGACTGAGGGAACATGGAAATCCATGCAAAAGCACCATTGCTCATGCTCCGCATCTCTCAGGGAGCTAGTGATTGGTACGTTGATAAGGCCATCTACAAAAGAATATCTGGTTAGGCTAGCATATAATCAAGATATAAACCAGAATGCAAGACCATGCTTTTGGCAAAGTGGCTGTTTCTTAGCTGAGCTAGAGTGGTAGTTCCTATTTTACCGTCAGGTGGATATGTACTGACTGCCTGGTGGATTTCGGTGAAAGCCATCAACTGATGCACAACCGGTGAGTCACTTGGTGGTAAACAGCAATCCAAAACTCGCTTCATGACCATCACTTAATATGAAGAGAATAGGATCTGGGGAGCCATCTAACACGGTGGCATTTAATATATCCCCCTGAGGGCCTGTCCCTGCTGACTCCTGCCAGGCTTTGACTCATGTCTGTGGGCACAGGGGTCCCTGGGAGAGCACTAATGTGTTAATAAACCCGCAGAAGCAGGAAGGTCAGGAGAAGGGACGAGGGAGCCTGCTGCAGTCACCCACCACCATTAGAACATAAATGTTTGATTAAAGCGTGAAAGGTCTCTCTGGTGAATTAGACAAAACGTGCATACAAGCCACGGCATTTTTATGATTCCCCTGAAGAGGGGGAAAAAAGAGAAATTAAAGTGTGACTGTTAACGTGCTAATGATACAGCATGTCAGGCATATTTCATCAGATCGCTCTCTCTTGGATTAAAGCACAATCAGATCGCTCTCTCTTGGATTAAAGCACAATTACATCTGTCACATCGCTGGCTGATAAATATGTGTGATCACAGAGCAATATGAAGGATGATAAGCCAGTCCTTTGAGCAAACATTAGCTGTTAAAAGAATGCAAAGTGCAACAAATAAAAGTCTGGTGACATGAAACTGACTGACTGACAAGACTCAAAGTACAATATGTTTGTTTTGACACATTAACGTTTCATTCAAAGTTGGATTTTTATTCTATGGAACATGCTGTTACATAATGACAGTAATATACTGTATAACCTCTGAACAAGCTGTGAGACCTTTAAACACACAGCTGTACAGATGTAACCCTTTCAATCCCACCAACATGGTTGTTTTCATTGCTGCGTACTCTCAGTGGGCGTACAGAAATAGTGTTAAACCTTTCATAATTCATCATTTTGATGATACTGTCTCTGAATATTATCAAAGTCCATATCAGAAATGAAAAGTTACCTTCTGGTCAAAGTTATATCTGGTCATTAAATACTATGTGAATAGCTCCCAAAAATGGGCCCCTTTTTATATGCTGCAGCTTTTTAGAAAGAAGAAAAATGAGGCCATTCAGGCATTCAAAGGGGTCTGGGATAGAGTGTTTCACCCTCTCCAGTCCGTTCCCAGAGCCCCAGAGCCCAGCCAGCTCATTGGCTGCAATCAGAGGACACTGAGGCCTTGAGAGAGGGGGAGTAGCGTCACACAGCAGGGGAAGGCAAATTTGGTACAGCTGTTCCCTGGCTTCATATTACGCATAGAAGAGGCAGCACGGTGGACTCCACCCTCGTGCCTTCCATTCACAACACCATACCGTAATAAAAATCAGTCTCACTAATGTTTCTCACTCAAGTGCCATGTCTCATCTCATCTCATTCTCATCTCGCCTCTCTCTATCTCTCTCTCTCTCTCTCTCTCTCTCTCTGTGTCTGTCTCATGTAGAGAGAGAGAGTGATAGGAATCAGGAAGGGAGTGAGGGAGCGAGTTTGATTATTTTAACAAAAGGCTTCTTCCTCAAAAAAAACCGAATGAGGTGGAGAAGAAAAGGCCAAAAGACAGGCATGCAAATAGAGAGAGAGAATACTTTCTTTTTTTACTTCCAACGCGTTAGAGGAAAAGGATGAAGAGGGGGAGGGAAAAGAGAAAACGCAAGAGCGTCCTGCACACGCTCAACTACCCACAATTACCCAGAGCAGTGATGCATGAAGTACATTATCAGAGCTACGCTAACACTCAGCAGCAAAAAAACCAAAAAAAACAAAGGCTATTTAACAAAGAATACCACCCACCATCAACTAAGAGGGAGGATCTCGTT
>NC_045168.1:13158445-13165295 GCF_900700415.2 Clupea harengus
CTCAGACACACAGGCTAATGGAAGGAAAATGTGTCTAGACAGAGGTAATGATGTACAGGACGGATGGAGGGAGAGATGGAAAGGTTCTGCTCCTGCTGGCTCTCTGAGGTGATTTAAGTCCAGTCAGCCAGCCAATCAGAGCGCAGTTTGGACGATGACTAACAAGGTTAGAGCTGGTGATGGCCGGCAGTAGTCGCTAGTAGTGAGAGGTGGTGGGGTGGGGGGGGGGCATACCGGTGTTGTCTGGAAGTAACTCTATATCTCAAAGAGAAGAGAACATCTTTCTGTGTAGCCGTGCGGTGAGGCTAAAATGATTATGATGTTATTAAGGGTCGTACAAAAAAAAAAGGTTAAATGGAGTGTGTTGACCATGGACACAAACTCAAACTTGGATTCACTCATAGCCTGTATTTCAGGTTTACTTACCTGGACCCTACACTTACAGACACACACACACACACACACACACACACACACACACACACACACACACACACACACACACACACACGGATAAACAAGCACACACGGAGTAATCGTCCTTTTATTGCCATGACCTCTCTTATACTGAACCCTCATTACTGACAGGCCCTTTTTGTTCTCCATAGCACATTGTAATCACTCCACCCACACGGGGTTCAAAGTTGCCTGACCCCTCCAGCCTAGTAGGTGAAAAGGCTCTCGAGAGCCAAGTAATCTGGGGCGGGGGGGGGGGCTTTCAAGAGGCCCTTGATGGCTCCTGAATTCACTACACCCACATAGGGTCTACCGCTATGTCATGACTGAGAAGAATTTCTGGTGTTTGAAGCTCACAAAGATCGGCATAACAAAGCACTCACACAGCCCACTTCAGACAGACAGAGAGGGAGAAAGAGGGACAGGGAGAGAGAGAGAGAGAGAGAGAGAGAGAGAGAGAGAGAGAGAGAGTGAGAGAGAGCGAGATAATTAACATAAAGGCTATTTAAATGCGTCGCCTAGAGTGTCTGATTTGTTTGTTCAACCTTATTAATTGTATATTAAATTTGGAAAAGTCGTGGTTTCCCCTTGAGCTTTGGTACAGTGAATTACCCAGGCTATTTTGAAGCCAGGCTGTGATCCCAAAACCCATTCATGCGCTGCCCCAGTAGAGCAGGGCTGGGCTGGGTGGCTGCAGTTGCTGTTGCTGTTACAGTTGGGGATGCTTTCGTCATGGTCTCATGCAAGTCTAACTCATACTGGCTGGCTGCTGTCGCCTCTGTTAACATTGCTTCCCGCCGGAATGGAGTTTGAGCTTCACAAAGGAAGAGAGAGAGAGAGAGAGAGAGAGAGAGAGAGAGAGAGAGAGAGAGAGAGTGCGCAAAATATAATGAGAACACGAGAGGAAAAATAATTTGAGAGAACTGGAATGATGCAACAGAGAAGATGCAGACAAAAGGAAAATGGTTGAAAAGGAATACTAGAGAGAGTGAGAAATAGAGAGAGAGAGAGAGAGAGAGACAGAGAAAGAGAGACAGGACAAAGACGGAAAGTAATACAATGAGACACATGACACACACACACACACACACACACACACACACACACACACACACACACACACACCACACACACACACACACACACACACACACACACACACAGAGAGAACAGGCCTGTGTGAGAGAAAGCCTACAACACAGAAGGTGAAATCGACAGACAGAAACATGCCAGAACAGAGCGACAGCTTTGCAAGAGAGGCAGAGAGTGAGAGGAGACCTATTGCTTGAGAGGCAGAGAGTGAGAGGAGACCTATGAGAGAGGCAGAGAGTGAGAGGAGAACCTATGAGAGAGGCAGAGAGTGAGAGGAGACATATGAGAGAGGCAGAGAGTGAGAGGAGACATATTGCTTGTAAATGATTCAGGCTCCACTTGGCTGTCTCACCCTATCTGAGCCCGGGCCTTCGGCGTTCAGCGCGCGCGGTCCTGATAAAATAAAATAAAAAAGAAACAGCAGGAGATATCCCACAAAGACCTGCTCTCAGGCCCTGCTCAATTCTGCTCTGATGGGTCTCATCACACCCAAACATGCTGCAGCTCAGACCGGGCTCAACACACACACACACACACACACACACACACACACACACACACACACAGCCACAGCCACAGCCACAGCCACACACACACACACTGCAGCTCAGACCGGGCTCAACACAGCCACATACAGTCAAATGCCTGCAAATCTCCCAGAGAGAGAAGGGGGGGGGGGGGGGGGAGGAGCAGGAGAGGAGACACACGGGCAGGAGAAGAGTGAACTAAGAGGGGAAGGGGCTTGACGGCAGAGCGCTGTGATAGATGTGTGATACGGAACAGCGGACAGCAGATGTCAACAGTGTGGGCTGACATCTCTAAATGTAAGAGGGCCTGTGAGGGGAGGGGAGGGGAGGGGAGGGGAGCGGAGCGGAGGAAACCAAAGTGGCGGAGGAGGGAAGAGAGAAGGAGAGGAGAGGAGATGAACAGAAGAGGAGGAGAGGAGAGGGAGAAGAGGACGTGATGAGAGGAGACAGAGAGAGAGAGAGAGAGAGAGAGTACAGCGAAGAGGAAGAGAAAAGAGGAGAGGAGCGCAGAGTAGAAGGAGTAGAGGAGGTAATAGAAGACCAGAGCAGTTAAGTGGAAAGAGGAAATGAAGAGTCAAGAGGAAGGGGGAGGGGTGGACAACAAGGAGGACTATGGATGAGGAGAATCACATGAGGAGGAGAGGAGGGTGGAGGTGAACAGGAGGAGAGGGTGGATGAGGGAGGAAACACAGGGGAGGAGAGGAGGGGATGGATGAGGAGAATTACATGAGAAGGAGAGGAGGAGAGGAGGAGAGGAGGCTGGAGATGAACATGAGGGGGGGTGGATGAGGGGGCACAGTCATCTCCTGTGGTGGACAGAGCCCCTGATGGGGGAGTCAGTCCCAGCACAACAAGCACAGAGTGTGTGGAGAGCATCATTAAGGCCCTGTCCCAGCTCATTTATTTCCCCCTTCACAGAGCCCAGTCTACAGGGCGAGATGGCCACACCTAATCTGACCTCTACCTAACACGCACGCACGCACGCACGCACGCACGCACGCACGCACGCACACCACACACACACACACACTCACACACACACACACACACACACACACACAACACACACACACACACGCACAGCCTCTGGCTATGCCTCCTAAGAATTGTGCTGACACAAGCCCGATGCTGGACACCTGATGCGTGCTGAAGCAACCCATACTGTCCCACACCTCAGGTGTGTGTGTGTGTGTGTGTGGGTGTGTGTGTGTGTGTGTGTGTGTGTGTGTGGGTGAAGGGACGCATGTGAGACTCGATGAATTGTCTCTAGATATGATCTGGATGTAATACACAAGAAAGGATGAACATAAATGGGCCCTTTCAGATTCAGTCATTCAGAGCACCAACTATTATTACAGTCTAACACAGTGGATGATTTTAAACCATGATTATATCCTGGGTATCGCAACATAATATCCAAAGCAGTTCTGTTCTGTTAACATAATAGACTGCATTTCTCACTGAATGGTTGGCTTTAACCACTGAGCTTGTTAGACTATGTCCTGTTAAAGTTCTAATACAGAACAGCTGATCTTCAGACAAAATACAAAAACAAACTAGGTTAGATCCTTTTTGTTATCTGAAAGCTTCAATCCTCACTTAACGCTGTTTAGATCATCTTAGACATGCCGTTTAGCTGGTGTGGGGGCAAAGACACTTGCACCTGTTTTTGCACACACGATCCTTTGGGAAATCAGGTGCAAACACTGTTCACCATAGCAGGCTGGGGAGGGGGCAAGCCAGGGCAAGCAGCCATTTCAGAGGTGGTCCTGTTCGTTTATTTTTCATAACTTTGCAGCAGTTTCCAGCGATGGGCCTTTCGCTGCTACCGCCACTCCACATAATGGAGCCAAAAATCACTGACATCAATCAACGTCGGGGGAATGTATGTTTTTATTCAGCTCGCAGGAGTAATTCTGTTTCACTTTCCCTTTGTGAACCCCCTGACCCTCCATTGCTGCACCCGCTAGAAGCAGTAGGAGCTTTGGAACTGAAGAGATGGCTGAATCACTGAACTGTGAAAGACTGAGGGATGAGAGCTAACCCCTTTTTCTCTTTTTGTCCGCTCTTGCTTTTTTTGTTTGTTATTTTTTTTACTTCGCTCAGAACTGCGCAGTCATAACTCAAACAGTTTCTGACCATAAAGCTTTGCGAGGGGGGGGGGAGTCTGCGGGTTTAATATTGCGTCTCATTCCGGAAGCCGGCTACCGCACTGCTTAGAGAGTGTGGACCCAAGCGCCACGGTCCTCGTCTCTGTCTCTTTGCACACTCTATCCATCACTCCTGCGAGTTTATTTTCTCTCCGGGCGCTTTTAAAAAACGTGCTGCGCACACAAGCTGGGGAAAAAAAGCAATCAACTGTGGTCAAATACAAAAGACCACTTTTCCATTTCTTTCTGCTCATATCTCGAGATAATACTTCACCCACGCGCAAAGTCACCCACCCAACAGCACACGCTCTCACACCTCACACACACACACACACATACACACACACAAACACACACGCAAACACACACCAACAAAAGAAAATTACATTTACGGAAAAAGCAGACCCAGTATGAAACAGTTTCATGATGGTAAAATAAAAGCAGAACAAATAGAGTGCACAGCCTGTTGATGGGTATGCCAAAACATAACTCAGTGCCATTTCAATAGAGCGAGAGAGCGAGAGAGAGAGAGTGCAAACAAGAGCTTGGATAAATGGACGGGAACAGAGGCAAAAGAGAGGGGAGAGAAAAAGACCACAGAACTAGTAAGTATGATCCCTATGTCCATAAAAAAAAAAAAAAACTGCCATTATTTGTGGTACAGTCATAACATTTCGTTAATGGCTAGTAAACAAAATGCTCAAGGGAGAAACATAAAAGTCTGATAAAAACTCATGTCTGGTGCAGAGGAAGGACAAAGGTAGGGAGCCTAAAGTAGCAATTCATTTACTGAATTAGCGAATGTTCTCTTGTGGGGATCTTTTTCCATCTTACCCTTGAACACAAATAATGGTCTGTGTGTCTGTCTGTCTGTCTGTCTGTCTGTCTGTCTGTCTGTCTGTCTGTCTGTCTGTCTGTCTGTCTGTCTGTCTGTCTGTCTGTCTGTCTGTCTGTCTGTCTGTCTGTCTGTCTGTCTGTCTGTCTGTCTGTCTGTCTGTCTGTCTGTCATTATGTGACCAAGTATGTGTCCATGAAGACTACATATTGTGTTTCTTCAAAAAGGAATTGCACAAAATAACTATTGCCATTTGTGTGTGTGTGTGTGTGGGGGGGGGGGGGGGTACTTGTACTTGTCTGTGTGTGTGTGTGAGAGAAGTTATGTTTGTATCTGTATTTCTGTGTGTACGCGTTTGTGTGTGTGCGACGTGTGCATGTGTGTTTGTGCATGTATATGTGTGTGTTCATACATCACAGACTCTGGTGTGCGTGTGTAGTCAATAGTGCCTGACGTGACAGAGCTCGGACCTGAGGGTGTCTCCCAGGGAGACGTCAGCCCCCTGGAGCGAGGGCGGATCTGACCCTGCATCTGACCCCGCTAGAGGAGACGGCCCCGGGCGGCGGAGTAATGTTCTGCCTCAGAGAACCAGAACTCTCCAGGACATGAGGCCAGAGAGGGGAGAACAGGGAGCAGAGCGAGAGAGAGAGAGAGGGAGTGAGAGAGAGAGAGAGAGAGAGAGGGAGGGGTAGAAATGGAGAGAAGGTAGGTAGAAGGAAGCAAGAAGTAATCTCTACGGGTCACTTCTCGTAAAACTCGCATTGCAGGCGAAGAAGATTTCACAGAAGCGGAGCGTCAAACAGATGGAATGCAGATTCATTTGGTGTTCAGGGACAGAGACTTGGCTGTTTTGCTGTTAGATCTCTTTCCAGTAGAAGAATGTGACATACATTAAATATATATATACCACTGGTCATTCTTTAAAAACGAAAGCCAGACAGGATAAATAGAACCCAGACGTGCAGGTGATTATTATACGGTTAGTTGCCAAAACAATAAAAGACATTTCTCAAATTTTGTAAATGATTTTATTGCCATTGTATGGTGTAGGTGTATTTGTGTAAAGGAACATAGTCCTTTACACAAATACACCTACAACTGCAACACCTGCCATTTTCAAATTCTAGTTGTGTAAAAGAACCAAAGGAAACACAAGACCAACAGAGTGGTGGAGAATGCAAGAAGAGTCAGACTGAAATTAAACACTGCAAAGGGCAAAGCGATATGGATGACAAGCAGATGGTATTAAGATTGGAAATGATAGAAATATAGAAGAGCTTGTTTATCTTGGAGCCACAGACAGGAATGATGAAGGAGGGACAGAGGACATCAAGAACAGACTGAACAAGGCAAGAGGAGCATTCTACAACCTGATGAAGATACAGAGAGCCAAGAACATTGGACGCAACACCAAGATCAAACTATTCGAGACACTTGTATGCCCAGTATTGCTCTATGGTTGTGAAGCATAGAAAGTAACAAAGGCAGAGGAAAACAAAATGGACAGCTTCCAATTCACATGCCTCAGAAGGATCCTCAGAATAAGATGGCCGCAGAAAATATGCAATGAGGAAATTAAAAAGATTACGAGGGTCAACAAGATAAGCGATGAACTCTGGAATTGGATCGACCATGTACTCTGGAAAGAACGAAATAATGATTGTATGGTGGCAATGGGATGGCAACCAGAGGGGAAACGTGCTGTAGGTCGCCCAAAGACAACCTGGAGACGAACAGTGGAGAAGGAAAGAGGACGTGAAGGATGGAGAAGCTGGAATGAGGTCCGAGGT
>NC_045168.1:13165795-13170795 GCF_900700415.2 Clupea harengus
GATTACTGCAATGCTCTCCTGTCCGGATGTAGCAACAACTCAAATAAAGTATGAACATATCTCACCTGTACTTGCCTCTCTGCATTGGCTCCCTGTCAAAAGTAGAATTGATTTCAAAGTACTTATTCTAACATACAAAGCCCTAAATGACTTGGCTCTAAACTACCTTAAGGAATTAGTTGTCCCCTATTGCCCACCAAGACCGCTTCGTTCCCAGAGTGCAGGCCTCCTTGTAATTCCAAGAATATCAAAAAACACAATAGGAGGCAGAGCCTTTAGCTACCAAGCCCCCCTCCTTTAGAATAATATCCCTGCCTCCATCCAAGATGCAGACACCCTTTCCATATTGAAATCGAGACAAAAGACATTCCTCTTTAGTGCATCCTATAACCACAAATAATTGCGTCAAAAAACCCTTTACCTGTTGGGTCAGCCAGCTAGCATGGCTAGATGTGATATCAAATCCCCAGAATCAATAAAACTGGGCTACAGACAGTGTATGTTGTACTGTGAAGGAGGGCCTTTACGGATCCCAGGTACAGCATACGGTGCATGTTGCGGCTTTCTCAAGCCAGTAAGGCACTGTTGTGTATCCTGCCATCCCTGCCATCCTAACTAAAATCCGCATGCACCATGTCAGCCAACCATAACTCAACATAAAAAACTAAATGCTAATAAAATTCCCATACACTTGCCCAGGCAACCTCTCTCTCTCTCTCTCTCCTTTTATATCCTATTGCTAATGCCTATATTGATACAGATAAAATGGCCATATTACCTACTGTTAATTGACTACTTTAAAGTATCTCCTTATCTGTCTATCAAATTGATGTCTACTAACAAAATGTTTCTCTCTCTTGTAGCAGTATCCAAATGCTGATGGATGTGGAAACATTGCTCCCCACCATCACTGTTCCTCATCTACGCATATGGACAGCCAAACTTTACCCACTCACTCAGTCTCTTTCTTCCTCCCCTAGTCTAGGCTATCTTCTCTATGGGACGCTGCTGTAGTCTCTCCACCGGATCTACCAGCAGAAACCCTCGGCCCACATGCACACATCACCACCCATACTGCCGTTCACTTACTCTACCCCATACCCTATGCAAGCATTTATATGCGATATATATCATTATTGCCACTACCAACTTGTTTTTCTGTTCCTACTTCTTACACCTGTAACAGTTACCCTATTAGCACACTGTTTACCCCGCTAAGCTGTATTTGTATGTATCATGTACCATACCATATGATGTTTGTATATATATATTATGTTCATGTATCACATGCATGCTGTGTACATTTACCACTTGTTGTTTCCCTTCCCCTTCTGCCACACAACCCCCACCCCCCCCTTCCTATCTTCTCCCGGCCGACCTCAAGCAGATGGGTCCCCCCTTATGTGCCGTGGTTCTGCTTAAGGTTCCTTCCTGATTAACAGGGAGTTTTTCCTTGCCCCAGTCGCCATTTTGCTTGCTCTAAGAGGGGTACAGGCACTAGGCTCTCTAGAGCGCCTTGAGACAATTTGATTGTTTTGGCGCTATATAAATAAAATTGAAATGAATGGAATGGAATGGAATAGTATTTTCTACATGGTAGGAACTATCGTTTCAAATCAATTCAAATCAAACTTTATTTGTACGGCGCATTTCATACCAGGAGGTAACACAATGCGCCTCACAGAAGGAAAATGCGGGGGGGGGGTGCCCATGTAAGTGCAAACATATTACAAGGCATGCACACATGTACAGCAGACCCACTACAGAGACAGATAAATATTAAAGAGAGTGGTAGGCGAGATTAAAGAGGTATGTCTTAAGTGCATGTTTAAAGGTTTCCACCGTTTCAGCAATTCTTAGGTATTCTGGCAGAGTATAACAAAGGCTGGGAAAGCATATTAGTACACCAATGCTCCTTACTTATTCATTGTGAAAATGGCAGAATCCTTCTATATAATCCGTCTATATTATATCCTTCTATATAATCTCTTGCCTTCTTCACCATCCTCTTTGCAGGATTTCATGCCACAGTACAGAGTGTATCTTAAGAAGTGTCTCTTACAAAACCCACTTAACCCACAGCCCCACTATCCACACTTAAGCATACCGTCTTCATATCTGTGAATGTTCTAACCGTAGACACAGATCGAGAGAAGAAAGACAGAGAGAGGGAGCTTTTCCCACATCTAAAGAGAACAGCAACTCTAATGGAGGTTGATAGCTTTGGGTGTGCTTTGGCTCATGACTGATGATGGCTGACAGCGGCAGAGAGTGGGGTATATCAATCCAGAGGTTACACTAATTAATCTATGTCTCAGATTACAGGTAATTAATCCTAACCCGCTGCTAGCTGTGATCGCTGATCACACAAGCGTCTAAGATGTCATGTACACACACACTCACACACACACACACACACACACACACACACACACACACACACACACACACACACACACACACACAGTGTCTGGATGCTGATTATGAGGAGTGTGTGAGATGCAGTCCTTACCAGTTGCTGACCCTGTGGCCCCCAACCTGCATACTGCAGCTTCGCATTGCGCACCTCTGGAGGGTTGAGGTCCCATGTCTCCCTGAGAGAGGGGGGAGAGAGATAGAGAGAGAGGGAGAGAGATGGAGAAAGAGAGGGAGAAGAATAGAGGGAAAGATAGAGTTGGCTCATGAGTAATTATCTCAATTATCATCTATCGTGATTCATTACTTCAAACATTATACATTGCACAAGCACCATTTTTTTTTTTACAATATCCTCAACAACAAGACATACTGTAGTAACTATGTGTGGGATAAGGGTGTGTGTGTGTATCTGTGTGTAAGTGTGAGAGAAAGGGAGAGATACAATGTGTGTGTGTGTGTGTGTGTGTGTTTGAGCATGTGTGTGGGTGTGTGTGCTTGTGTGCATCTATGTGTGAGTGTGAGAGAGAGAGAGAGGGAAAGAAAGTGTGTGTGTGTGTGTGTGTGAGAGAGAGAGAGAGAGTGTGAGTGAGTATGTTTGTTTGTGTGTGTAAGTGTGTGTGTGTGTCTGTCTGTGTGTGTGTGTGTGTGTGTGTGTGTGTGTGTCTCTGTGTGTGTGTGTGTGTGTGTGTGTGTGTGTGCATATGTGTGTGTGTGTGTCTGTGTGTGTGTGTGTGTGTGTGTGTGTGTGTGTGTGTCTGTGTGTGTGTGTGTGTGTGTGTGTCACGGCTGCCTCTCTCCCTGTCAGCCCATGGCTGAGGCCTTGGTTTTTATTAGGGCAGGCAGTAAACAGAAGAGCCCTGCCACGATGCCATTAGCAGAAGTGCTGGCTCTGCAGAATAAGGATGGCAGGAGATGGCCGTCCTCTGTCTCCGTCCAGAGAGAGGGATGGCTGGTGACTGTGTGCGGCTGGGACGCAGTGCTCCTCTCCACCTCAAGATGGCACTACAGAAGATCTTCTCTTCCCCCTCCCCAAATGTATAGTTACGCCTGTGTCTGTGTATGATCTGATTTCCTAAAGTGTTGAGTTGTGTCTGAGTGTGATCTGATGTCCTAAAGTGTTGAGATGTGTCTGTGTGTAATCTGATGTCCTAAAGCAGGGGTTCTCAAACTTTTGCAAGCTGGGCCCCCCCAAAGCTGGTTAGGGGTAGTTGGGGCCCCCCCATCCGCCCGCGGCCCGCCACCACCGCCCTCAACTACACCACCATATATAGATAGATAGATAGCGTATTGTTATTGATAGGCCTGACATGTCAAGGTTAGGCTATTGTTATTGTTAGGCCCATACAGACAATTATTATAACTATTTATTATTATTATTATTATCAGTAATAGTAGGCCTATTAGTAGGCTATTCATTATTATCATTATGTTATTATTATTATAATTAATGATTATCGACCAATTATTATTATTGTATTATTATTATTATTATTATTATCATAATAATAATAAGTGTTATTATTGCTATCATTAGGATACTGTTATTATTATAGGCCTCTTGTGATCTTTACAAAAAGACAGGTCTGTCAATGAGAGACATGAGCCTGCTTTGCACTGCAACGGTCCTAAAATCTTGGGGCAATGTTTGACAAACATATCCTCAGGTCATACTCGATCTGTGCGCGGTTGCGGTATTTAGTTTTGAGCGCAGTCAGTCTTGAAAAGCCTGTCCTCGCACAAATATGTCGACACGAAAAGGAGGAGCATTTTTAAGGCTATGTCGCAAAGCTGATCATTGCTACCCAGAATGACGAAAGAGGGGAGATGCTTAGCTAAGTCTACTGTCACTCTTCAGCTGCTCTTTCATGTCTAGTGACAGCTCATCTGCTGAGCAGAGAAATGGATCCCGAACTCAGGCGAATGAACGGTAGTCCTCTTTGAAATAGGACCCAAACTGATTTCTGATATTCGGCGTGATACAGTGTCATTTGACATAGGAGCTAAACCCAGCGCAATACCCATCATTATTCTACACGTCTTGCGTGGCCGGCAAAATCAGTGTTTCGGCAATTGTATGGGGTTTGCCAAGCTTAGCAATTCTATGAGCAACTACATAAGATGCCTCCAGACACTGCTTGGAGACAGTGCTATGCTTGGACATGGTGGTTCGTTGTTGCTGGAGGCCATCACGTTTATGTTTAAAGAAGTCCACAGGCTTCTCTTTCTGACTTTTACGAATCAGAAACGTGTCCATGTTCTGTTTGTTTGCTGATACAGTGTGTGTGAAGTGAATAAAGTTCTAATTTCAACGTCGTGTTCTTGTATGTGTGGTTGTGAACGTTGTGAAGGCTGTGCTAGGCAATGATTCCTAACAAAACGAACTGTACACAATGTAGACAGGGACAGCACAAAATAGTATTCAATTGCTGGTGTTTTATTTGTTGCAACACGGTGGATGATCAAAAAATGTAAAGGTAGGCTAGGTGTTAAGGAGAAAAGGGCTAGCTGTAGTTGGAAGAAGGTAGCTAGCTATGCTAGCTCTCGGGGCTACTAGCTTTTTTAAAAGATTGTGGAGAAAATTA
>NC_045168.1:13175795-13218295 GCF_900700415.2 Clupea harengus
GTCCTCCACCCCTGTGGTGCTATCTGACTCGCATCCAACCAATCACAGCAGCCGCAGCGGGGGCTCGGCAGTCGCAGGTCTTATTTGGTGGCAACCCGCAGTTTAACCACACAACTACACACACACACTAACACACCGCTACACACCCACACACACACACACACTTAGACACCCACACACACACATTTACACACACACGCTAACGCACCCACACACACACACAAACACTGCCTCCCACAATAACAGCTCCTTTCATCCTAGCTGTCCTATGTCTTGACAGCCCCACTGACATCTCCAAGGACGGACAAGCCAGCACTGATGGAACTTTAGAGGTTAGGCCCACCTGAGTCGACCCACATAAGACTTGAATCCTCTCAGAGGACAGCAAACAGTCCCTCCAGCGGGGGGGCGCTGCAGACGAGGGATGAGGCCGACGCCACCCCGAGGGGGTACGCAGCTCTTTAGCTTTTATCCGCCTTGCATAGCTAATTGTTGATAAGGGTAACTCCATTACCATCACAATGGCGGCAGTGTCAAAGGAATCAGGGGCGAATGCAAAGCAATTCCAGAAAGCTGAGATTGGCGCAGTCACACTCACACACACACACACGTGCGCACACACACACACACTGACCAGTCTCAATTAACTGCTGTCTCTCGCACTTCTGTCACATAAAGGACAGAACATTGCACGGCTCTGATAACAGCGGCACGTCTCGACAGCTCGCTCCAGATAATAACAAACCTCCACCTCAACCTGTAGATTAACACTTCGACTGACCTTGTGTTACTTCCCGGGATAATCACAGCCCTTCTAAACACAGGATAAGCACACCCACTCTCTCTCTCTCTCTCTCTCTCTCTCTCTCTCTCTCTCTCTCTCTCTGTTTCTCTTTTGTATCTGTCTTGTTTCTGTCTTGGGCTGTCTGTCTTTCTGTTGGGCATTGTTGAGAGCAAGGTGCCCTTGACTGCAGACACTGGAATGTGTGTGAGTGTGTGTGTGCTTGTGTGTGTGTGTGTGAGTGTGTGTGTGCTTGTGCGTGTGTATGTGTGTGTGTGTGCGCGTGTGTATGTGTGTGCGTATCTGTCTGTCCAACAGACTGACAGATGGATAGATCAATCGCTCACTCGTTCATCTCTGCGGGTGATTTCCCGCGCCAGCCTGTACCCCCTTCGGTTCAACTTGTTTTCCGTGGCGAAGCCTTGGATCAGCACCTCATCCGCACCGCCTCTCAACCCCTCCCAGCTGCCAGTGGTCTGCTCAGCCGATCCATCACCACGCTGGGTGATAGTGCGCTACACTGTTTTACCATCGCTCATGTGTCCCGACGCGCAGGCCTGGCCTCAGCTGCTTTGGGGCAAGTCTGTGTGGTTAGCTGCTGGATGATTCACACCAGCCTGCTTAGCGCCTACCAATGCTGGGATTGTGAACAGGAATGAAGTCCAACCACTGTTCCAACTATTTCATTCAAATGAATGTGTTGGCCAACATGGTCTTCTTGGGTCCAGTCAGAGATTTAACATTTATCATGGCAATCCTGCCACCTCAAAGTCACTCTCAGAATGTTTGTGAACTTGTCGTGGTGTTTCTATACCTTCGTTCCTGTCATACACAACTCCTGTTGCCAGGGCATGGAGTCAAAACATCTCTCCTGTCTGTCAAAGATCTCAGTGTCCACTTGTCCTGCAGCCGGCCGTTTGGAGCTCTCTCTGCTTCAAACAAATCTAGCAAGTCTAGCACCAATGTATGCTTCACAAGTCTAGCACCTCTGTATGCTGCACAAGTCTAGCACCTATGTATACTTCACAAGTCTAGCACCTACTGTATGTATGTTTCACAAGTCTAGCACCTATGTATGCTTCATAAGTCTAGCACCTATGTATGCTGCACAAGTCTAGCACCTATGTTTTGTCTACTAGATCAGGCCACACCAGTATAATAATGATTCCTTCACTCTCTTTCTATGTCTCCCTATTCCTCCACACCTCCATTCATCATTGGTCTTTTCCTCTCATTTCCTTGATTCCACCTTGCTGGTTGGTCATAGCCCACCCTGTGTTGACAGCAGCATGACCTTTTACCTCTCACAGCTCCCATCCACATTTTCTCTTCCTTCCCCTTTCTATCTGTCATTTGATCCTTTCACAGTACGCTGTTGTTCAGTTGCAGGAGGGGGCATTGCCCATTGTCATTGGCCCTGCTTAAACACATGTGCTCTCACACACAAAACACAAACACAGATACACACACACACACACACACACACACACACACGCCCACACACATACACACACACACACAACATGCCCACACACATACACACAAACAAAAACACACACACACACACAAACAACAAAAACACACACACACACACACACACACACACACACACGCCCCCCACACACACACACACGCCCACACGCATACACACAAACTAAACCATACACACACTAGCACATGGGTGCTGCTGCCCTGCAGCTTCTACTCATTTCCTCTGTGCAACCCTGAGGCGATCGCCCACTGCCCTTCAAAGGCTCTAACCTGGGGCATTCACCTGTTCTCTCCCTCCCTCTCTCCCTCCCTCCATCCTCCTGGCTTCACTCACCACAAACATGATAGCGTAGCCCAAGGCTATGATCTCACCATGATCTACACCTCTCTCTGTCATTATGTGTGCTTCCTTGTCTTTCTTGAACACCCACTCCCACTCTTTGTCAATGGGCAGATGTGCAGATAATCACAGTGTTTCTCAAGCCACTCTTATTCCTCCACAGAGAGCTTACCCTAGCTTACCCTAACATAGAGCACCAACAGAGCCTCATGCAGTGTGCTGTAAAACACTCACATGTAACAGTCACAGCTTCATTAGCCATGATGATATTGGGCTACAGGAACTGGAACTGTAATACTAACACTCGCACTGGAATAACACATAAAACGGTTACGTAATTTAGCCTTTAGATCACCTCCCAGTCCTGCTTTTATTGAAGGCTATCTAGGGGCTATCTGATCCCCTGTGTCAGTCTAATTAAAGAACGGAAGACTCAAGCCAGGCAGAGTGTGTGTGTGTGTGTGTGGGCATGTCAGAGTGTGTATGAAAGGAAGAATGAGGACAGAGGGACTATATGTGTGTGTATGAGTGAGTATGTGTGTCTAGCTGGGCTCAGGTGGTCTGTGTTTGTGTGTTTCAATGTTTGAGATGTACTCACTGAACCCTGTCAAGAAGAGGTGTCACTGGGGTGGACAGTCTGTGTGTGTGTGTGTGTGTGTGTGTGTGTGTGTGTGTGTGTATGTGGCTAGATACCCACCTGATAACCTGAGGCATATTCACATCCTCTGGCCTGTCCATACATGCCAAACATCTCACCCTGGCCTTAAACCGACCCCCACTGCAGACAACACTCATGAGCAGACTACTTCATCTTCTGTGGCTTTTTCACTCTTTCTTTTCATCTAAGCATGTTCCCGTTTCCATCACTCACTCTCTTTCTCTCTCTCTCTCTCTCTCTCTCTCGACTACCCTCAGAGGCTCTCACTCGTTCCCGATCTAGCCTCCGCTCTGTCTCCATCTCCAGCTCTGCTCATCCGTTAGGTCTCCATGGCGACCCATCCATTCACTGGAGTGGGCTTCCGTCTTCCTGGTCCCTGTCCTCAGTTCATCTCACTTGATGGCTCCATGCATTCTGTACAGACACACACACACACACACACACACACACACACAGACACACACACACACACACACACACACACACACACACACACACACACACACACACACACACACACACACACACACACACACACACACACGTCCTAACTCGTTATACACATTGTTCACTATAAAAGCTCATAAAAGGACAGAGAAGATAGGCAACCATAGTGGATAAAGCTAAAACTATTCTGTAGCTTATATGAAGTTGACCATGCTAAAATAATCTGGAGTCTACTATAAACATGTGTTACACTTTGTAAAGAGTAAAACACTTTAGTCTGTGTGTACCAATCGCATGAATTCCAGCGCTTTAATTAGCTATCTACCTAAGCTAACCTATCTAGGGGCTTGCCTCAAAATGAAAGTAATTTTACTTGGACCTAGGAGTGGCTTTGTTTACAGTGGACTTTCTGCTGTGTGGTCTATATCCTCCCTAAAAGTCAAAGGTCTTTGTTATTTGTCAATGTATTCATAAAGTAAAGTAAAAGCCTTTAAGGTTGGTGTGTGGTAATGTGATGCGAAGATTGGATTTGAGATTCCAGACAAAACTGATCTCATTTTTCCTCAGAGGGTTACTAAGACGACACAGTGTCAAGCAGCATTCTACCATGTTGGCCATTTTGTTTCCCTTGTCTTTTTTGCCCCATTTGTTCCGAGGCAGACTAAGAGTAGCAACAGCCGCAGAGAAATCGGTGAATCCAAGAAAGAAAAAAAAAACAATGGCATCTCCTCACATGAAAAAACAAATCAAAATAAACAGAAGTTGAAAGAGAGAATGAGACCAGTGTGAGTCATCTCCTGTTCGCTGCATATTAGTCACAGCGCAGTGACTCCGGGAAGGAAATCAGGTCTCTGTGACAGCACATCAGCGCCAAAGAGCACCAGTTTATTCTCTCCTCTCGCAGGCTCATGGGCCTGGATGGATTGTGTGAGGCTGTATGATGTGTTGGGGGGGGGGGGGGGGTGATGGGGGCAGAAAAAAATCGGTCACAAGCAGAGCAAATAGTAAAATGGTTCCCGTTTTTCCCCTGTACTTTTATGAAGAGTGCAGGGCGAAAGAGAAGTGATGACAGAGAAAGAATGTGCTGGTAAGGGGAGAGAAAGAGAAATGTATAGAGTGAGAGGGAGAGAGACAGAAAGGGTGGAAGGCAAAGGGAAGAGTAATAGTGAGAGATATTCATATATACAGTAAAAGAGACGGAGAGGGTGATAAAGTGAGAGCGTGTGTGGCAGGGAGGGCGGCATGAGAGAGTGAGACAGGGAACAGAGAGACCGGGGGAGAGGGAATGAGACAACAGACGCAGGGAGGCAGACAGACAGACAGACAGGCCACTCTGGAGATGGGCCTGGACCTAGTTAAAAATAGTGTTGCGGTCCGTGGAGAGGGCTAAGTCGGCGCAGGGCTGGACTGTTTTGGTAGCAGAGACTGGCCATGGAGAGAGGAGGGGTAATCAGTGGTGATGGATATGGCTGGCGGGAACAGCTAATGAGGCCCTGAGGCAACTATGCCCACCACAGAGCCCTCTGTGTGCGTGTGTGTGTGCGTGTGTGTGTGTGTGTGTGTGTGTGTGTGTGTGTGTGTGTGTGTGTGTGTGTGTGTAGAACAGGGGGCAACAATGGGGTCTGAGCTACTGAGAAACAAAAAAAGAAGTCCCGTTGTTATGTGTGTGTGTGTGTGTGTGTTTGTGTAGGTGCTGGTGGTGCGGTCTACGACAGAAATTCTTCTATCTAATGACCTCCCTGATTCAATTAATTCACACAAACAGAAACTCACACACATGGACACACACATACACAGACACACATGCTGGAAAAATCCAACAGGCTTTGCTACAAGCCTCGTGCCTCTCTCATTGATTTGGAGTAATCCAAGGCTTTAGGATTGGCTCCAGCATTTGTCCCTAAAACAGGGCTGTGACTGTGGAGAGAGGCCCTGACTGACACACGCACACACACACACACACACACACACACACACACACACACACACACATAGGGCGGTGCACAATGAACATGAGGGACCCTGTATTGAAATAGTGAGAGTGTGTGAGAATAGATAGTGCGAGTAAAAAATGCTCATAACACTGAGTAAAACTAAGGTGAGAAAAAATCTTTATCAAATAACAGATATTATTTCTTAGTTCACACACACACATACACACACACACACACACACACACACACACACACACACACACACACACACACACACACACAGTCATACACACACTTCCTCATCCCTTGAGTTTATGAGCCAATCGATTAAGAACATCAGCATTATCCCCTTCCTTCAGAAACTCCTTTGCCACAACAAAGAGACAAAAAGGATAAGATATCTGAAGAGAGATCAAAATCGAAAAAAGAGACAAAAGAGAGAATAGCAAGCACAAGATCAAAATGGAGAGAGGGAGAGAGAGAGAAAGAGAGATAGAGAGAGAGAGAGAGAAAAGGGTGGGCTGATATGGTTTAAGCCGGTGTAAAGTCTCCAAGCAGGCATGATGTAACCAGTCCTCCCTCTCTCCTCTCCTCCTCCATCGCCTCGTACCTCATCTGTCTCTCCTCCTGTATTGTGTGCCCTATAGAGATAGCCTGGCCGTGACAGCCCAGGAGGCTGAGTAGCCACGCTCACCCTGCTTCTGTCAAACTCAATAGAAGAGGTGACTTCAGCGCAGGAGGGAAACACACTCCAAGGTGTGAGAAAGGGGCTGTGCGTCTCTCTCTCTCTCTGTCTCTTTCTGTGTGTGCAATAAAAAAGCCATTTTTTGCATATGTGTGTGTGTGTGTGTGTGTGTGTGTGTGTGTGTGTGTGTGTGTGTGTGTGTGTGTGTGTGTGTGTGTGTGTTTGACTGATAACACTTGGTATATATGAGTTTGAGAAATTTGATGTGTGTTTACCGTTGTGTGCTGTATGTGTCTGTGTGTGCAAGTCTGTTTGCCTAACCCATGTGTCCTTTCAGTTAGAGGGGAAACAAGTGATTTCTTTTAATTTGTGTTTAATGAGTCTCCATTACATGGAAGCAATGGTGGCAACACAGGACACAGCACAAAGTAAGTGGCACACAATGTAGGTTCAGCCTTCATCGCTCTTCAGTCTTCACCTACATCTTCTCTCCTCTCTCTCACCCTCTCTCTCCCCCTCTCTCTTTCCCTCTCTCTCCATTTCTCTCCCCCCTCTCTCTCCACCTCTCTTTCCCTCTCTTTCTCTCTCCCCTCTCTTTCTCCCGCTCTGTGGTTGAGCCTGATATTTTCCCTAACCACCACTGAAATAAGTCCCATTCCTCTCCTCTATCTTGAAAGCAGCCTTTAGTGACCAGGGGACTGTGGAGGCATGAGTTGATGCAGGGGCTATTGGACTGGCTCATGATTCATCTGACTGGCTCATGATTAATCTGACTGGGGATGATTCATCTGACTGGGGATGAGTTGAGGAAGGGGCTATTGGACTGGCTCATGATTCATCTGACTGGCTCATGATTCATCTGACTGGGGATGAGTTGAGGCAGGGCGCTATTGGACTGGCTCATGATTTCATCTGACTGGCTCATGATTCATCTGACTGGCTCATGATTCATCTGACTGGGGATGAGTTGAGGAAGGGGCTATTGGACTGGCTCATGATTCATCTGACTGGCTCATGATTCATCTGACTGGGGATGATTCATCTGACTGGGGATGAGCTGATGCAGGGGCTATTGGACTGGCTCATGATTCATCTGACTGGCTCATGATTCATCTGACTGGGGATGAGTTGAGGAAGGGGCTATTGGACTGACTCATGATTCATCTGACTGGGGATGAGTTGAGGAAGGGCCTATTGGACTGACTCATGATTCATCTGACTGGCAAAATTCCCCCCACTACTCCTCAGCAGATCAAACAAAGAGAGGAGAATGTAGGTTGCATTTGGGTAAGAATTTTACAAAGAGGAAAAAGAAAGGAAACATTAACAAACATCTAATGAAGGATGGAGGTGAAGTGTCTTTCTATGTGTCCAGTCTACCAAAGAGAGAGGGTAAACATTTATAAACTGCTTAGCAAGGGCCTGGGAGAGAGCTAGGTTTAAAACGCTGTCTGTTTGGAAGAAAGCTCTGTGTTCCTCCTCTTGTCTCTGTTTACTCCCCCCACCCTGACTGTTTTCCTCAGTCTTATGATCTCTCTTAAGGCTTAACTTAGGACTAAGGCTCGATTGACTCTTCAAAGAGAGTATTTCTTCACCAAGGCTTCGGAAGCTATAATGCTGAGTCATGGAAACAAACTCATCCAGGGGCCTGCCTGGCAGCTCTTTGAAGGTCAAAGACGTTTGATTGGGAAGTTGGGGGGAAAGAAAATTCACACAAACTCAATATTTCACAGAACCTCAATACTTCAACTGGCCGCCTGCTAACGGATGCCATGCCAGAGTATTGGCTCAGTGGGCCTGGTTACACACGATTACCGACCGCACGAACAGAAGCGGCAGCTTAAAGCAGACGAGATCCACAGAATGACCCAGAACTATGTAATACCAGAGGCATTTCTTAAATTGGCTTTGGGGGCAGGTAAAGAGCACTGTGCCTTTGTACAGACCAGAGCTGGAGGCTAGTTGTTTTCCATGTTATAAAAGACCTGGTGTGTCATGACAGGGTCTCTCTTTCCTTTCATCCTCCGGCCTCCCTGCCTCAGGAAACGACCTAGCATTCCCAGCCCAGGAGGCTAAGAAGTAACGACTCATTCAAGGGAATGCTAATCAAAGAAGGGAAATATGGGAACCCTGTGCACTGAGACACAGGCGAAAAAGTCCAAAGCGTACAAGACTCAACCGTCCTTTTCAGTCGACTCCAAACTTAGTTAATAAATTATAAAATGGAGGCAGAGGGGGGTGAATTGCATCATGGCCAGGGGCACTGATACCCTAATGATCTAAGGCACTGAGGCACAACCATGGCAAACGTACACACGCACACACACATATAGCAGATCATTTTCCCTCATTATTTACTGTCAGTAATTCCAAGCTGCCGATGGAGGATGAATGTGCTGACTGCCATCTAAATGAAGGACCAGCTAGGCATCAATCAGACCAACCAACACAGATAGAGAAAATATTAGTGAGAGAGAGAGAGAGAGAAAGAGAGATAGATAGAGAGAGATAGATAGAGAGAGAGAGAGAGAGAGAGAGGGAGAGAGAGAGGGAGAGAGAGAGAGAGACAGAGAGATAGAGAGAGAGGGAGAGCGAGAGGGAGAGAGATGAAGTAATATGCAATCATTGGGGTATGGTTAATAAGATACTGTGCACAGGGCTAAGCAGAAGCTTTTTGCGTGAGGACGTGAGGAAATCAAGCCGATGTGCTGTCCATTCATGCCCAGTCTAGAATCATCCATCAAGGATAATTACCCCCGCCGCGCTGTCATCCATAACAAAAGGCCAAAACAGACGCATGTAGACAGTGGCCCCCACACAGGGAGACACAGATACAAATGGACATTGACAAACACGGAACCAGACACACACACACACACACACACACACACACACACACACACACACACAAATACACCAAATACATATCCAGACATACATAAACTACTGCACACTGTGAGTACTTCAGTACAACAGCAGTACCCCATAAAGCTCCGCCCCAACCAGGTGCCCTCAGACAGACTGCTTTGGGCCATGGGACTGTGAAGACCAGTGCGATGTAGCAAGCCAAAGTTGGGTTAAGTGGCCTGAACTGAACTGAACTGAACTGATCTGATCTGGCTTGAAGTGAACTGCATCGGACTGAACATTGGGCATAGCTGTATCCTGTCTTGAGGGCAACACTACCGGGGCTGGAAAGGACACACTGATCAGGGAGGAAGGCAACATGGAAACGCTGCCCACACACCCTGGAGGGTTAGGTTTGTTGAAAGGAGCTCCACTCCCCACCAACACCAGGCTGTCCCAGCCTCTCTCTCCCTCCTTCCACCCAGGAGAGGCCACAGAGCCCCACTGATAGCCCTCTGCTCAGGCCCTAAAGATTTGCGCTCCCTTCTATTTCCACATTTCCCCGCACATTATAAATAAATTCCTAAGTTTGTTCGAGCACAACCCCTGTTTCTGTTTGGTGTGTTCCAACTGGTCTCCAACCCACTATCCTGTCTTGCAGGGTCGGTGCTGCCACAACACATGTACTGAAAAGTTATTATAATTTCATTTTTATGTGGCAGTCGCTCTCCTTTGAGTGTGTTTTATCTGCGAAGAGCAAGTCCCAGCAGGGCTCTGTGTCATCTTCATGTAATACAATAGCGCTCCCTCCGCACACGGAACACAGCCGGCATGAATCATGTATCTCTATTTGACAGCCATGAAACATGCATGAGAGAGATATGAAAGGGGAGCAGCCTATGTTCAGATGAATGGCACTATCTACGCTCAAAGCCTGATCAGTACGTGAGATCCACGGGAAAGTAATCCTAAGCCAAACAAACAGGTCTTAGATGAATAGGGTCTTATTCATACATGCAAACCCACCAAGCTCTTTCCCCACACTTCTCATATGACGATCTATTCCTGCTATTTCCCCTGCAGCCGTGGAGGTTTTTAGGAGACGCCATTGTTGTGTATGTGCAAAGAGGTGGGTAAGCAGTGCTTTTGTTTTTGTGTCTGGTACAGTGGAAAAGCGTGATGGGATGTGGAGAGCCGTGCGTGGGAGGTGAGGGGAGGTGAGGGGGAGGTGAGGGTGCAGATGTGACTGCAATGGGAGGTGAGGGGGGTGCAGATGTGACTGCAATGGGAGGTGTGGGAGGTGAGGAGGTGTGGGAGGTGAGGGGGGTGTGGGAGGTGAGGGGAGGTGCAGATGTGACTGCAGTGGGAGGTGAGGGGAGGTGAGGGGGAGGTGTGGGAGGTGAGGGGAGGTGAGGGGGGTGTGGGAGGTGAGGGGAGGTGCAGATGTGACTGCAGTGGGAGGTGAGGGGGAGGTGTGGGAGGTGAGGGGAGGTGAGGGGGGTGCAGATATGACTGCAGTGTAAAGCCACTGATTGGTCTGGTGCAGTGCTGTTGAAGGCAAGGAGGGGTGGAGACTAGGGATGGGCATAATTCATCGACGATCGATTAATTGATCATTAAGAATTTCCTTGATGAAATTATTTTTTCATCGATTAAAACATGTTCTCCTGCGTAGTGTGCGTGTAATTTATTTATTTTAGGGCTGTCAAAGTTAACGCGTTATTCTATGAGATTATTGTGGCGGAGATTAATGCAATCAAATATTTGAACGCAGTTAACGCAACTTTGTTTACTTCCGGTGCGCGTTGACCCATGGCACGAAACCGCCCCTTGTCTGCAGTCAGTTAGATAGAAGAGACCGAGACGGTAGTTGAAGATGGAGAGAGCTGAGGGATTGTTGGGCGGAAAGTTTCTGTTTAAGAGGCAAAATGACAGAACAATCGACAAAACTAAAGTTGTATGTAGCATTTGTCAAGCTGAATGTAGCTATCACAGAAGCAGCTCGTGTTTAAGTTATCACCTTAATGCAAAGCACCCGACAGAAAGCAGTCCCAGGTTAGATGGTCGCCAACCCACACTCCACGACTTCTCTAGGAAATTAACTAGACCAGTCCGTGAAAAGGTTACCAACGCTGTAGCAGTTTAGGTTGCCGGTGACTGTCGGCCCATCAACATAGTTGAAGACGGTGGGCTGACTGAGGTGATTCGAATTGCTTTAGGGGACAATTCTTACGATTTACCGTCGAGGGGCACCATTGTGTCTCGCATACATTCCTTGGCTGATGGCGAGAGAGCACGAAAAAAATACAATTAAACAACAGTGTCTAAAATACACGCTGTCTGAAGTGATTACTCGTTAATTTATAAGATTTAGTCTTTAGAAGAAAACAAACTTTTAATCACGATGAATCTAGATGAATGAATTTCAAAATGTGAGATTAATTAGTTAGAGAGAAAAAAAAAACGAAGGTCAGTTGTGTTTTTGAGCACCGGCTTCTAGCTGTCGGCTCCGCTGCTTAAGAGTACAGCAGCGCATATTTTCAAGTGTAACCATTGAACGGATCCCGTTTAACTGCCACAAGAGTTGTCCATCTTGTAAGTTTAACTGCCACAAGAGTTGTTCATCTGGTAATAAAGATCTCAATGAGGAAACACGCTGTGTTTTTTCTATTTTCACTGCATTTTAATATAGCCTATAAATAGTGAATTTTAATATAAAAATATTAATGATTAATCGAAAATCGATCGTTAATTCTCCCGACGATCGATTAAGACAATTTAATCGAATGCCCATCCCTAGTGGAGACTTCATTACACACACGGTCTTGGACACACACACACACACACACACACACAGTCTTACGCACATATGCATACAGACATATGCACACACATACACACCCATCTCATGTGCCATATCATACGCACATAGACACATTCCTATTCACACACTCTCACGGTCTGACAGACACACTCAAACACTCTTGTGGTCTGACACACACACACGCTCTCCCGGTCTGACACACACACACACACACACACACACACACACACACACACACACACACACACACACACACACACACACACACACACACACACACACTCTCTCTCAAACCGACACACACACACTCAAACACACAGGTAGAGCGGTCCCCCGCAGTTCACTCCACACAGCCTCTGAGCCTCCCTAACCAGCTGAAGAGTGCTTGGCATGGCGTGTCTGGCCGGTGCAATTGTTTCTGGGCAGTATTGGATCAGGGGCGGCCTCTCTCCCCCATACCAACCCCACCCTACCTCCCCTTCGCCCTTAACAAAGTCAAGGCCTGGCTTTCAAAAAAAGAATTCAAAAGGACCTCACAGGCACATCCCATGGCAGGGCTACACGTCAGTGACAAATACACCCGGTCCTCCCGGTGGGCTCGCTCAAGGCCTACACACACACACACACACACACACACACACACACACACACACACACACACACACACAGACGGTCCTCCCGGTGGGCTCGGTCAAGGCCTGGACACAAGCTGTAACCTTTGATAGAATTATTTCAGGCCTCCAGACCAGAGCGGAATGCCTCGGGGTCCACTGGCGGGTCAGGGACCCAGAGGGACGTATGTGGGCTTTCACATGGAAATGATCTGGAGGGGCATAAGATGCCTGTCTGCTTTATGTGGTGCTGGGCACCTTTATTTTTATTTTTTGTGCGTGTGTGTTCGAGGTGGTGGAGCAGACGTGGGTGTGCGTTTGGCATAGTCTCTTTACATTCCAGACAGGAATCCGCTCCAGAGAAAAAGGAATGAAAATGACAAGTGAGGAAGAAGAAGAAGAAGAAGAAAAATAATGATCAATGATCAGTGATCTATAGACCGTAATACGCTGAGTTACTATGCAAAACGTCTTTTCTGCTCCACCAAAGTGTTGGGAGGCAAACAACAGAAACCATGCCAGTGTGCCAGCTGAAGTGATTTAATTACACTCTACAGCAGGCTCAAAAGTGGAGGGCTGCTATGTTGGCATGTAAAGCAAGAGTTGGACATAATTTTGTGTCGCATTTGTTTTGATTCTCACAAGTTGACAGGTGGAATAATTCAAGTGCCACCTGCACTGTGATGAAAAGGAAACTACATTCAGTGTCGTCTGCCTCTCATCCATTTCCTTGTTTCCAACGAGAGTACTGGCTCAACATCGGAACATTTGGCTGCAACAATGACACACACACACACACACACACACACACACACACACACACACACACACAGTTTCCCACCCACACGCAAAAAAAGCAAGCAATCGCCTTCATGTTGAATTCAAACTTTTCTGCAGTAGACAAGAAGTCCATAAAATCAAGAGCACATTAGTAATAGCAACAGTTTTTCTCTCTCTCTACAATTCGATTCTGAGCCCAGACACAGTAAATGTAAAAAGCCGGCGCTGTCCTCATGCTCACACACATTGTTCATCATCCAGCCCTCTGACATTTCTCTGTGAGGGAGCCCACAGTCAGACAAATACAGAAGGAAAAAATCCCTTAATGTCCCAATCGATTTCTAGACTGCTGGGTCAACCATCCCTGCATCCATCACTGTGAGTGTATTACCCTAATGATGAATTACTGATCAGGGCCTCCGAGCAACTCTCACTTGGTATAGATGAAGCTGCTTTCTGCTGGGTGGGTATAGGTGGCGGAGGGGCATCGAGTGGAAAGGAAAAGAATAGCGTTATTTCACACTGCATCTGCTTCTTCCTTTCTTTTCTTCTTTTCTTCTTTCTTGTGTTTGTGTTTGTATAATGACAGGGATGGTTTCATTTCACGGATTGAGTTCGGCTTATGAGCTTGCACCATCTATTTGTGTACTGCTTTGTATATAAGCTTGCAAATGTGTGTGTGTATGTGTGTGTGTGTGTGTGTGTGTGTGTGTGTGTGTGTGTGCACGGGCGTGAGTTACATGTGTGCTCATTTATTTGTATGTGTGTGATGTGAGAACTAGCCGTTCAGTGCAAAAGAAGGAAAAAAAAAAAAAAAAAGACGCACACAGAACAGAGGTAACAAAAAGCCATTGAAGGTGTGTAATGAGGTTTTTATTGCGAGCACGGCTGCACAAACACGAGTCCATTCGCTCCCAAATCAATGGCGCCCCGGTGCAGCGGCGGCGGCCTTGATAAAGTGGAGCCAGTGCATTAGGGCTCTAATTCAGCAGCAGGACTCGGACGGGCTCACAGAGCGGGGAGAGGATGCTGCAATCGGCCAACCCCCCCACCCCCCCATCACTGTTCCCCGCCCGCCTCTGTAATGGCACTCCCTGGCTCGTTCAGGCTGCCGGTGCAGGGAGAGATCTCGGCACAGTTCATATCGCAAATGACTTGCACTCTCCCAAGCGCAATGACAGGTAATCAGTGACTTCTGTTGCTCCCTCACGTTCAGCCGCGTTCTGCTCGCCCGCCACACAGAAGAGGAGAGCCCGTGCTGCATCTCAATGGCCCGTGCGCGCGCGCGCACACACACACCCACACACACAGACACGCCATGCAAAAAACACACACACAAAGTGTGTACGAATGCCCTCGCACACCCTCTAAATCGCACACCTAAACACATACTCAAAAATACACTCACACACACACACACACACACACACACACACCATGCACACATACATACGTACATACATTCTCAATCACTAACACACACACACACATGTCTTAGGTCATCCAAACAAATATGTTTGTTTGTTGTAACATCCAAATCTAACATATTTAATTCTTTAACTTTTTAAATCTTACAATTCAAAACCAGATTGGTATACTGTTAGTACACTGTTCAACTGAATTAGCACTCTCTTTGAGTCTAAATACCATTTCTTGCATTCCCAGACAAACAGGATCAATCTAGCGCTTCAGGGCATCTTGGACTTTATTCCTATGCTGCACAGCCTGCTAATGAAGAGTAATAACACCCTCATCCACCTCAGTAAGCAGGGCCTACTGGAAAAATTAAAACCTGAAAGAAAACACCCGAGTGAGAGAGTCTACACATCTGCCCTTAGGTGTTCTAATTTAATTTGCCCTCTCCCCCACCTCAGTGTTTACTCCTATCCAGACATATGTAAAGGCCCCGTCACACCATGACGTTCTTGTCAACGTTCTATGAAGTTAGAGGAAACGTTGGTAATCGTCCATGGTCGCTGGTATAGCACCAGAAGAGCGTTGTGTAAAAGCTGGTGAACGCTGTAATCGTCAGTAATCGTCGGTGATCGGCGGAGAACGCTGGTCCGAAAATACATTTTTGAACATGCACAAAAGTTCTCATGGAGACGTTTAATTTTAATTTAAACGCTGGAGAACTTTAGTGGAACGTTTTATTAACTTTGCATGCGTTTGGCTATTGTAGTCAGTCGTTGGGTAGGGTAGACTGAGTACAGTTGATGCACCCGAAATAACTTATGTGCGCAGCAATCCTGAGACGTGATTTTTAGTTTGGACATGCATACTAACGTCCTCTTTGATCCCGGGAAATTTGAGCACCTAACCCATCTCTCATTTTTCTTTTTTCACCAAGGGAAGATCTTGATTTTATCATGATTCATGTCCCTTCTACAATTAATATGTTATTAACCATACGTGATCAACAAACGCAACTTACATCATTGCAAACGTTATTCTGTGCACTATACATCTACATATTCCATGCTATCATGTCATGCAAGGTCATTGCATAATCTAGCGAAAAGCGGAGTGGAGGGTATATATGCTTGCTTGAGCCCAGCATGAAGTAGATGTACTGAACTTGAACATAGCTGAGCACTGTTATAGCTGGTGCTGTTCCATGGCAGATGGATATGATATGAAGACTCTTGTGACATGGACAATGTGTGTGGATGTGTTGATGTTTTCTAATAATAAACATTGAGAAACACAAATTCAGTGTCAAATTTAAATCATTTATTTTAATAACATAAAACCCCAGGAATAACGCCCGTTATTTCGTAAATCACAGTAATAATAACAGTAAATCTTCGTCCGAAGACATTGCTAGTGAAAGAGGCTTTGTATTCTTCTTACTTTAGGCAGGATTTATCATCTTCTTACTTGCAGCAGCGCTAGTAGCAGACACGTCAGCACACGTTTGTCGCGCACAAGTGACACGTCACAAGTCGCGGTTACATGCTCCTAATGCGTGAGTCCCACGTTAGTAGTCATGCGTCAGTCCTACGCTATTCTTTCGTTAAGTCACACGCCAGATGTGTCCACCTCGCCCTAGAACGCTCGAAATTGAACGATTAAAAAGTTCAGAGAACGTTGACCAGAACGTTATGGTGTGACGGGGCCTTAACATCCGCTCTTTCATGACATTCAAGATCGATATGGTCTCTCCCTTGCCTATAAAGGCTTAGTTAAGGTGATCTGTCAGAACAATTGCTAAAGTTAATGTCGTACTAAATGACACATAACGTTAAATGGCAACAAGAAACATCTTCATTCATCTGCTGAGACGTTTCATTGCCCTATCCTATATCTGAGACATGGGCTGATGCGGTGTTAAATTCACTGACCCTAAATCCATTTACCATTTGGAGATGTTCTCCCTGCTGTTTTGACTCTGATGTCCTCCTCGTACTCCAATGAGTGAAACTAAGTGCTCAGTAAAACTCAACAATCCGCCAAATCTCGGATTGGGTATTGATCAGCACAGTCCGCTCCGCTAAATGGTTCACTAATGTTAGGTGCTACACCCAGAACCTCCGGGTAGACCCTCCCACAGAACCTCTGGGTAGAACCGCCCACAGATGTAGGTTCCCTGCAACCACAATCTCACGTTTTATCATTCTCTTCTCTTTTTATTAATTTTGAGGAGCGGTCAAAGTCGGATTTATATATGGTTTAAAACAATAATGTGGGCAGTTTGATATGGGGGAACAAATATTGTACTCGGTGGCAACTATAGTAGAGTAGAGTAGAGTAGAGTAGAGTAGAGTAAAGTATAGTAGAGTAAAGAAGAGTAGAGTAGAGTATAGGATAGTAGAGTAGAGTAGAGTATAGTATAGTAGAGTAAAGTAGAGGATAGTATAGTAGAGTAGAGTATATTAGAGTAGAGTATCGTAGAGTAGAGTATAGTATATTAGAGTAGAGTAGAGTATAGTAGAGTATAATATAGTATAGTATAGTCGAGTATAGTATAGTAGAGTAGAGTAGAGTATAGTATCGTAGAGTAGAGTATAGTATATTAGAGTAGAGTAGAGTATAGTAGAGTAGAGTATAATATAGTATAGTATAGTCAAGTATAGTATAGTATAGTAGAGTAGAGTAGAGTATAGTATCGTATAGTAGAGTAGAGTATAGTATATTAGAGTAGAGTAGAGTATAGTATCGTATAGTAGAGTATAGTAGAGTAGAGTATAGTAGAGTAGAGTATACTAGAGTAGAGTAGAGTATACTAGAGTAGAGTAGAGTATAGTATAGTAGACAGAAAGAAAACGTGATAAAAATGGGTCATGCCCAATTTGACAGAGTCAACGGTAAACCAACATATTTTGAAGGATGGCTTTAGGTGTTTCTATCTTCAATCCTGACTGTACTGGGGCTGTGTAGAAATCATCACAGTAACACTAAACCTGGCCTGAGGGCATACTTAATGTCCGTTCGCAACAACTCCCCAATATGAGATTTGCTCTCGGAGCTCGGAGAGTAATCCCATCAGCAAATTCTTTGACAAAATAAAGGCTGAGGGCAAAAACTTTGACTATAACCCCTGCATTGTTTTTCATTGAAAACATTATATGCACGACTACAGGGGCCTGCCAATCACAAGAGATTAGTAACACATCTGTTCCCTTCACAGTCAAATATGTCTCTACCAGCCTACGCGCAAGCAAAAGAATGGAGATGAAGATCTATGTGAAGATGTGCTTAGTGTGTGTGCGTAAACAAATTTATATCTGTGTGACTGTCTGTTGCCTAAGTTACATGATTTAGCCAATTAGCCAATGAGTTTAGCCAGTTTATGTATTTAGCACAATTCATACACATGGGTGCTTTACAAATGAGCAGATAAAAGAACATCATAAAATAAGAATAAAAAAAGTGCAGTTAAAGGAAATTGAAGATAAAAAAGGGAGAATATATTATATCAGCTATAGATAAAATGATAGAATGATAGCTATACATTTTTCTGAAAACCGTCGGGTTTTGAGCCTTGAAGCACTTGGAGCTAAACGCTGCTTCACCATGTTTAGCTTTGACGGAGAGGAGGAGACGCACTCTAGCTGACAATACTTCCTGTTGTTACTGTAGTTTTCCGTCTCCTCACTTAGCGGTACAACAGATGGAAATGAAACAGTAACGGTGCCCCTGAGCCTGAGTGGGAGCAGGAGGGTACAATCTGGCCACCATACGCAGGCGCTCCTATGGAGTAGCCGTGGCTATAGCGTGGGCATATGCCACCATACGCAGGCGCTCCTATGGAGGAGCCGTGGCTATAACGTGGGCATACGCAGGCGCTCCTATGGAGGAGCTGTGGCTATAGCGTGGGCATATGTATGTGTGGGCAGATGGAGATTGGTTGACTGAACACTCATGAGGCCCTGATGCATTTTTAAAACCTCCTAACAAAAACTCTTTTATCTGGAGAAAGCCACGGGGGGAACCGGAGCATCTGTCTGAAAGCCGATCTTCCGCCGGATCGCCGGTGGATGTGAACGCAGGGCCGGGGCGTATGATTCCCCTGCCGCCATTATTTGGTCATAATTGGGTGGTGCTGGCGGTGGTCTGGTGGTTATTGATTTCCAGGCTGGCCGTCAGGGTTGAGGTGACCTTTTGTTTGAGAATAATTGCTCTATTAAAGGGGTTATATAAGCACCCGCTGGGAATCTCAGATGCCATTATCTCCTAATAAAAAAATAAAAATAGAAAAAAAATGATACTGACCCAGGCTTTGATATGTGAAGCCTCGCAACCTTACTGTATGGAATTAGTTTATGGGGAAAGATAAAGAAGGGGTGAGGCGAGAGATGGACAGTGATATGGAGGAGACCGAGCTAGGGGAGACAGAGAAAAGAAAGGTAAGCTAAGATAACAGGGTGACAGAAAAGTACATCGAGAGGATGACAGAGGGCCCTGCCATTTTCTGTATCAATAGCAGTGAGTTGTCCAGAGGTCCCATGGTGGCCAGATCCCCTGGGGAAGCTGTGCACTGTGGTTTACACGAGGTCAGGCAGCTGTTATTCAGGGGTGAGGGGGATGAATGGCGGGGAAGAGCCCCATCTCTGTGGGGGGTGAGAGCTGCTGCTGCTGCTGCTGCTGCTGGCGGTGGTGGTGGCGGTGGTGTGGATGTGCTATTTCAGCCATTTCACAAGGCCGTCTGCACCACACCTGCACCAAGCCATCCATAAAACAATACAGGCCATGTTGGCACATGCGTCAGAGAGGGAGAGAGAGAAAGAGAAAGAGAGAGAGAGAAAGAGAGAGATAGAGAGTGAGGGAGAGATGCCCTTCAGGGTCCTGAAAAAACATGCATTGGTAATGCAGGAAAAAGGGGGTGAACCTGTTGAAAAAAAAAAACACTCTCTCTCTCTCTCTCTCTCTCTCTCTCTATCTATATATCTATCCTTCTGTCTCACTCGTCCTCCCTCCTTCCGGCTCAATTTGGCTGCCACCCCACTGGGGGCATCTGAGAGAGCTTTTAGCGCCAGCGCCTTGTGAACTCAGCGCGGGCGTCTAAGGAGAGCGCTGGGTCGGGTCCAGCCACAGCAGAGCACCTCTCAGTGGCTCAATAATTAACAGCGAGGGACCGCAAGTGTTTCCACCGCTGTCGGGCTTTATATATTCTTTATCGGCCCATAAAAGCACCAAGCAAACAAAGCCACATCTCACGCCAGCGGAGCAAGTGAGGGGGGAGTATCAGAACGCATCAGCCTGAGTGGCATGAAATATTACTGCCGCCATCTCAGACGCCATTTCCGGTGATGCGTGGTTGAGAAATGCACGGCACAGCTCTAAATGTTTGCGCCAAAGCTGTCAGAAACATAACTGAATAAATAAAACAACGTGAGAGACGTTTGCGTCGGGCTTAAGGTGAGCACCGTGTGAGAACCCCAGCTGAGTAGTCTTCATGGGACACGGTGACGTTTCAAAGAACAGGAAGCTAGTGTGAGCACTTAGCATTTCCATTTCCTCATGCAGAGCAAGTGCCCCCCATTCCCCATTCATTACCATTCCTCATTTATGAATTTTGATTCGAGGAGACTCTTTTCAATTGGCACGCCATAATGGATGTGACACCCAAGTCCTTTCAGTGACAGGAGCAGCCTTTTTGAAAGCCTATCATTGAGTATGTGCACCAGCTACTCCCCCCCCCCCCCACCCCCACCCCCCCAACCCACCAATCTAGAGTGAAAAAGAGACGTCCGTTTGGATGTGGCTGTCACCCACATGGAGCCAAGATGCTGTGAAAGGGGACAAGAGTCCAGACTCTAATATGAGAGAGAGAGCGAGGGGGAGAACGAAAAGAGGGACAGCATGAATATGAGAGAAAGAGAAAAGAGAGAGAGAGAGTGAGGGGGAGAACGAAAAGAGGGACAGCATGAATATGAGAGAAAGAGAAAAGAGAGAGAGAGAGAGAGAGAGAGACTATTGTATCAATATAAAGACATCCTTGATGTTAAATGAACTTCAAGGTTAGCAGGATTCTTTTTTGGATATGTGTGTGTTTCAAATGGGAGGTTTTTGTAGTACTGTGCGCTGGTCATGTCAAAAAGCTCTGTTGAATGTGAATGAGAGAGAGAGTGAGCGAGAGAGTGAGAGAGAGAGAGAGTGAGAGAGAGAGTGAGTGAGAGGGAGAATAAAGGGGAAAGGTGGTGCATTGATTGCGGAGTGGAGGAAAGCGGACATGACAGCCGAGGCCCTTATCTAGCCGAGACACATGCTAATCTATGATGGAAGGTGGTGATGGAGAGAAAAAGAGAGAGAGAGAGAGAGAGAGAGAGAGAGAGAAGGAAAGAGAGAAATGACAGAGAGGAGATGGGAGGCAGGAAGTGCAGCAGTAGGCAATGCTCTTAGCATTTGAATATCATGTTGGGATCTCCAACAGCCACTCTGAATCTCCACACTGCTAGAGGACGCAGTGTAATCATGAGAGAGAGAGAGAGAGAGAGAGAGAGAGAGAGAGATGGAGAGAGAGAGAGAGAGAGAGATGGAGAGATGGGGTGAAGAGATGACAGTAAGGCATTAGCTGTGTGTTTGTCACTCCGGGTCTAGACACCACAGCTCTCCTAATACCCGTATCAAATTAGAGCACAGTCCTCGGGCCCTCCAGCAAAGCAACAACGCTTTCTTATCAAAAGCCTGACATTGAAAAGGGACTTTGTCTCTTGCATTTCACTCTGTCTCTCCCTCTCTCTCTCTCTCTAGCACTCACTTTCTTTTGCCTTCCCATTATTCTTTCTCTCTCTCCCTTTTCTGGAACACGGACAGTAATTGGTCCAAATATCATGTTCACACAGAGCACTAAGTGAGCGATAAAAGCCTGTTTTAAAAGGGTGTGAAATTGTAAGCTGTGTGTGTGTGTGTATGTGTGTCTGTGTGTGTGTGTATATGTGTGTGTGTGTGTGTTCACCCACCCATCAAAAGCGGAAACACACATACACACACACACACACACACACACACGCGCACAATCCATTCTCGGCATTCTTACCACACCATCCCATTGTCTCTTTCATCATAAATCAATCTCAGTGTACATTCTTTTTTCCCACTGTATGGATTTCCACACAAACACACACACACACACACCGACACACGCACACATACATGCACTGGAAGCAGTGCAATAACAAGGTGCCAAACGCCTCCGATCGCCTTTAAACCCCTCAACTGTTTACCCCACCTGTTCCCTCTTCCCCTCTCTGCCTCTCCTCCACTGTCTCCATCCTCAATTCCTATTTCCTTTCCCACACTTTTGGTTTTCCAACCAGCCAACTCAGGCAGTAATTCCATAATTCCATAACACCTTGGAGAAAGGAGATGAGGTGTTTCTCAATCTTTGTTGTTGCGGTTTCAGGGAGCCAAAGCAGCCTGAGATGAAGTCACGGGAGTAATGTCTCCACTCCCAACCCCATTTCACAGCATCCAGATGCACCACACAAAGAATGCCATGGAAGATTATGGTAACAGACTGTGCCAGAACAAATCGCCCTAGTCTTTTTCTCACGAATTTAGAGCGTTCTATATCACTTTAGGTTGTCTTGCCCAGGCAGTGAACATTGGTTTTCGAACCATAGCCTGTTTAAGCAAGCCTGAAGAGAGAGACTGCGCAAATTTTGCTATATCAAATTAAAAAAGGGGAAAGTAACAAACAATTAAAAGATGCCAGCTGCAAACTCACACGAACATGCCCCCTGTTGAACAGTCCGAAGGACAGCAGCGTCATAAAAATAAAACAGCTCGTCCGTGACGCCCTTTGTAAAGGTGTCTGTTTCCTTGCTGCGAGCCGCATGTTGCCCGGTGAGTAATGGCCACCTGTGTTGACATAAATCTGGGCTGGGTGATGAAGGGCTGGCTTTGTCAGAGTGAAATGGGGGAGAAACGGAAGAAGTCTCATTTTTCAATCAGCGCGTACAGTAATTCAGTAAAACCTGGGTCTGACATCACCACCCCCCCAGGTAATCCACAATGAGATTACACGCTCACGAGTTCATTACTGAGCAGCTCAAGAAAATAATGGCAGGGAGGGAGTGTATGTGTGTGTGTGTGTGTGTGTGTGTGTAGGTGTGTGTGTGTGTGTAGGTGTGTGTGTGTGTGTGTGTGTGTGTGTGTGTAGGTGTGTGTGTATGTAGGTGTGTGTCAGAGACAGAGAGGGAGAGAGAGAGAGAGGGTAAAATTCCTCAGACCATCCATCACACTCAAGCTTAGCTCAATTAGACCCCCATTACTGGTCAGGATTCACGCAAACAACCCCTTTACTGCTGGAAGATGCATGGTGCCACCGTGTCATTGTGGCAAAGTTAAAAAATGAGGTCAGTTACGACTGCATTGAAGCCAGTGAAGTGTTTCCAGCTATGATGCATCTTCATGATTTATTAACCTTCTCTGGAGTCCATTTACGAGATTGTTGGTGCTGGCGTGTGAAGTGTAACTGTCTAGCTGTGTAAATCGTCCTCATAAAAACTCTATTACTATTAATTGTGTTTGTAATAAACCGCTATGCAGTGATTATGAATAGGTAGGATT
The DNA here is from genome assembly GCF_900700415.2 of Clupea harengus. Taxonomy (NCBI): domain Eukaryota; kingdom Metazoa; phylum Chordata; class Actinopteri; order Clupeiformes; family Clupeidae; genus Clupea; species Clupea harengus. The sequence goes on from NC_045168.1 coordinate 13,199,211, forward strand.
CGTAAAATTGCTCACGGACTTCATGATTTACAGACCCCAGTGCATCAGTTCTTGCATATGATGAGGTTGTTTCTGCACAAATAAAATGCACTGCGGTATTGCTGCTCCGTGATCATGTGAAGGAAATCTAACCCAAAGCATCAGTGCAAAGCTAACCGATATAGGACACAATCATGACAAGCCAGTCGTTATTGGATCCCTAAACTACTATGCACCAGCAGCACAACCACAGGGCCATTTTCCAGGGAAAACTAAGGGAAGCATGAGGCCGTGAAACAGGCAAAAAGGTGAGGAGCCACTCGACATACTTTAAGGTAACTGCAAAAACATAGGCTTTGGACACATTACTCACACACACACACACACACACACACACACACACACACACACACTCTCCTTCTCTCACACACTCAAACACACACACACACACACACTCACACTCTCTTTCTCTCACACACAGATAGATACACACACACACACACACACACACACACACTCAGCTGCTCTCTCGTGGCTCTAATCACTCTGAGGCTCGTTAAACCCTCCAGGCAGTCGATTCAGTGCCATTGAGACACGGCGGGCGCCACAGAGTTATGGCCGCCATAACAATAACACTAAGGGGGTGAAGGCTTTAAATGCTCTGAGGCCGATTTTACCTTGGCTTTAAGGGGGGAAAGCACATCTGAATGGCATGTTAATGCCTTAATTTCAGCTTGTGTTAGGGCCTTAACACTGCTCATGGACCAGCTACCATACTATGACATTCATTCTAGGACTGCATCAACTTTAAAGGTTTTAGGTGCCGTACCAGGACTGATTTTCTATACAACGAATAAAAATGTCTTTCCCGAGATACATAGTTAGTTCAGGGATGCAAGGACTTTAGGTTCTAGTCTAGATAAGACTGATAAGACTGGAAAAGACTCAATAAGTATCTCAGTAAGTGGTTACAGCAGGACATGTTCCAAAGACTGCAGAGAAACAATTACGTCAATTCAATAATATCAATACAATTTTCCCCCAAAAATCTGTAATTATCTGAAGATAACACACTGAGCATCAGCACATATGTCAGATAGATCATTTCAGTGGATCAGCACATTTATCCCCTTGAGGTACCACTGTAAGTGAGTTGCCAAACCTCAGGTCTGCAGATATTACAGTGTCTGTGTGATTGTGTCTGTCTGTGTGTGTGTGTGTGTGTGTGTGTGTGTGTGTGTGTGTGTGTGTTCTCACACTCGTTGTATGTCCTCAGTGGGTCCTTTCAACAATCCGAACATACAGCCACGAAACGCTGATGAATCCATAAAACCTTCATTGTTGCTATCTGCCATGGCTGGCTAATGGGCTGTGGTCTCACCAGCTGCCATTGGAACATGTCTCTCCATAAACCTTTCATGGTCGTCATGGCATTGGGTTTTTGTTTTGGTGTTGAGGCGACTGCTCGGCGAACTTAGTTTAGAGTCATGCAGGAAGGTTATGGCATTTCTGACTTCTGGTGTTTCTCACTTGTCCAGTAAAGCACTTAATACCGGCCACACAACAACAAATGTTCAAACTCTGCAAATGTAGCTCAAAAATACTACTAATATTACAGAAAAATTTTGGGTTTAATATTAATTTTGTTTTATGTTCTTTGAGGCTTATTTCAAAATGTAATTCCATCTGTCTTTGGATTCCAAACCCAATGTGTGTATGATAAAGTGGATATGAGGAAGTGTGTGTGTGTGTGTGTGTGTGTGTGTGTGTGTGTGTGTGTGTGTGTGTGTGTATGATGGAGTGGTAATGAAGAAGTGTGTGCGTGTGTGTGTGTGTGTGTGTGTGTGTGTGTATGATGGAGTGGTAATGAGGAAGTGTGTGCGTGTGTGTGTGTGTGTGTGTGTGTGCGTGTGTGCGTGTGTGTGTGTGTGTGTGTGTGTGTGTTTGTATGTATGATGGAGTGGTAATGAGGGAGAAAGGGAGGATTGGCAGATGGAGGAGTGGCATGTCACCTTCCCTCTTCCAGCGGCGTGTTTGATTAGAGTCTCGCACGCGCTCACAAGAACCCAAAATAACACTGAACCAGAATCACATTCAAGGGCATGTGACACGCATACCCTGCCACAAACACACACACACACACACACACACACACACACACACACACACACACACACACACACACACACACACACACACACACAGACACACCTACACACACAGACAAGCAACTGAATAAATCTCATGAAATCAATGCTGGAGAAAAAGTACAGCTCTTACATTTCACCTTTTGATATTAAAGATCAAGATGAGTGGATGGGAGTGTCGTGTTTGCCATAAGGAAGACATGTCCCAGCATACATCAGCTTTAATAAGCTGCGTGGCGTGGCGAAAACACAGGAATCAGACTAAACATGTCTTTCTGCCTGGCAGGAGGTGCTGACCTTCCCTTAATGAAGGAAGTGTCGATGCTCCACACCTCCTCTGACTGGCAAGGGGCCGCTGAAATGTGCTTGCCCTTCAGATAAAACATAACACAGACGCCCACAAAGCCTAGCAAAGACAGCGATTAGAGATGTTAGATCACACTGGCATTTTGTTACCTGACATCCAGCATGGAGGGAGAGAGAGAGAGAGAGAGAGAGAGAGAGAGAGAGACAGAAACTGGGAGGGGAGAAAAGAAAGAGAGAATGGAGGGGAGAGAAAGCAGGAGAGGCATGGGCTGACAGTGTAAATATCAGTGGGTGGAAATAGAGGAATTCTGGGTATGGGCAGTAACCATGATGCATTGCACCGCTGGCTCCATTCCAATCTATTGCTTCATCACCAGGGTCGAGCCAGATGGCTCAATTGATCATAATTACAAAGGGCTCAGACCGGCGCCACACACACACACACACACACACACACACACACACACACACACACACACACACACACACACACACACACACACACACACACACACACACACACACACACACACACACACACACACACACACACACACACACACACACACACACACACACACACACACACACACACCATGTGCTCAGCATCAAGGCCCACTCCCCTCAACACTCCCTCACTTTTATCACAAGAAATAACAAGGGCCTGACCATTCTCATTCCCCAAATGATTCCCTCTATTACTCTATCTCTGTTTCTCTCTTTCTTGTTCTCTTTCTTTGCTTTGTTCTCTCTCTCTCTCTCTCTCTCTCTCTCTCTCTCTCTCTCTCTCACAGCCTCTTATCGGCCCCATTTAAGTGGTCTTCTGCTGAGTGAGTCCAAAACCAGAGAATTATCCGAGGCGTGCAACAGACAGACCGCGGACCGCTCCCCCGTGGCAGCCGGGCGAGACGTGCGGTCAGCTGAAAACACCACCACCGCTTACAGCGTCCTACCTGCCCAAACCGTCTCAGAAATCATTAAGGTGATAGATAGATAGCTAGATAGAGAGAGAGAGAAAGAGAGAAAAAGAGAGAGAGAGAGAGAAAGAGAGAAAGAGAGAGAGAAGGGTAAGATGTGTTACTGGCTCCACTTTACCATATGAGGGCTCTGCTGTGGTAAAAATGAACTTGCAAATGTAAACGGCAGCTTATGATCATGACACCTGACACTGGCAAGCCCTGACAACAGACTATATCTACAAGCAAAAAATCACCTGTACCTCATCACAGAATCTGTCCTGCCATTGACAACAAATCAAACTGAAGTGAAGAATCACTCTCACTGATATTAATGGCTATTGATCTTTCTGTGCTAGTACCCAGCACCTTGAGTAATGGATCACTGTCTGTTTGAAAATACATAAAAACGTATCCTCATAATGATCAACCTAACATCAAAATGGAACGAGGAATGAAACAGATCTAGCACTATTTTGAGAGACTGTTTTTAAATTCTCCACACTTGGTAGGAGCCGCCTCACTGCATATGTCCCAATGCTACAGACGAGCGTGACGCGGTCCAGCCTCTCAGCAGGGCGCTAGCTTTTCCAGCGATGACATATGGGCTTTAATTCCGCCGCCGCGGATAGGTACACGCTCTCTCTGGAGACTGCGCTACGTGCCGGCCCGCTGCTGCCTCACCCTGCTGGGCAGACCGTCTGTTCGCTCGAGGGTCAGGTTCAAAGGGCCCCCCTTGAGTCGCTGCTACACGGCTACCCCCCCCCCGCGGCGAAAACACGCGGCACGTACAGAGCGCGACACGCTGTCTCTCAACACTGGACACACTTGGTCAGGACCTGTCAATTGATTAATGCTGAACCCAAATCTGTTACTGAAGGTGAAGGATTTTGGAGATGTTAGGAGGCGTGGGAAAACAACACCATGACAAGTTTAACAAGTTGCTCACAGGGTTTTTAAAATCCCAGTGAAAGGTGGCTTGGTGAGCACGAGCGCCTTAAATTTGCTCTGCCTATTTTAAGATGTTAAAAAGCATGCCTGTTGCTTACATTACCTTTGACACCACAGGGATGAATTTTAAAGAGTTTGATGTGCCAAAAACAGCAGCTTATTACCATACACTAAATTACAATACAACATATGGCCTTATCAGCATTAATTTAATTGCATGGCCAGTGACAGCGGGTCTTTGCCACCTGAGATTGGCTTTGAGAGGCTTAGGCAGTATGGAAATAAGGTTTCTGCCGCTTCCTGTTATATTTGTGGAGCGGAACTAAATTATGAAAACACTGCCTTAATTAACATCTGCTTAAGACGCCATCTCTGGCTGTGTTAATCAAGCAAGCAGAGAGGTAGATCTTCTGTAATGTGTGGGTGTGTGTATGTGTGTGTGTGTGTGTGTGACTTTGAGTTTTGTGTGTGAGTGAGAGACATTAAAGACTGAGAGTGCGCTCATGTGTGGGTAGTGTGAGAGTGCAGGCTCGTGTATTTTGGTCTAAGTCTCATCCATTCTGGAGCTCTACTCTACTCTACACAGCAGTCGCAGCATGGAAACTCAAAAAAAAAAAAAACCTTCTGTCATCATCTCTATTATGTTGCACTATTATACTTTGTTACATTAATTTTGATTCTGGCAAGGAACTTGGCTGCCTGATGGCTACCATTTGTCTGTTGAGCGATGGCTATATTGCCAGTGTTGTGCATTAGCTGTAAACAAACAGGGAGTGAGATCTCTCATATGCAATCCAGTCAGGCAGAGAGATGGAGCCTGAGAGAGAAACATCGGCGCTTTTACAGCCCCCAAACATCCGTTAGTGTCACCGAGGTAATAGTTTGTGTGGATGTGTGTGTTTCTGTGTATGTTTCTCTCTCTCTCTCTCTGTGTGTGTGTGTGTGTGTGTGTGTGTGTGTGTGCGTGTAGGATGCTATGTGATAAGGCACAGGCACAGCTGTTGGACTTTGAACTTGTAACTTTGAGCTCATGTGTCAGTTCTGCAGACATGAAGGCACACATGCAAACATCAGATTGCTGCAGACTCATTTATTTCTGCCCCAGGTCATGTACACACATCAGCTAGACTGTGGCTGTTCGTGTGTTGGCACAATATGTGGATATGGTTGGGTGCATCTGATGCGCATACATATCTGCTAGATAGTTGAAAGCACTACGGGCAATCCGTATGCATGAGTGTATGAGTTCTCTTTGCGATAGTCATTCCAGTCAAATATGACGACGGATCTCCAAAATCGTATACGTTTTGGCATTTTAATTTTGATTGCATCCATCAATAGACGTGGGAGTGTTTGAACGAAGGCAACAAGGGCATGCGATGCTCGCAATAGACTAATGATCGAAAGGCAAACCCCTTCTGCTTGGTAGCGGCCATGTATTAGACATTTCTTCAAGATAATTTTCTAAATGTTGGCATTTTGTTGTTCCTTGTTATCCTAGATTTGCAGTCATTATGCCATTATGCCATTATGTCATTATGTAAATGTCATTATCTTGTCATTACAATACCAATTTTAAAAATTATCCTTCCTCAGACCACACAAAACATGCCGTTTTTGAACATGCAGTGTCACGTGACTCTCTTAAATGCAAAAAAATGTGTTTCCATTTCAGTTTTGTGAAATATTGCTTTGTCCACTCATCTGAAGAACCACCTCGTGGAGTGCATATATTCTTTTGCGTTTTTTTCTAAATGTACTTGTTTCCATCACCTGTTTTTTAGTTCGCAATTTCGTATTGCGCATTTAGAAGCTTAATGGAAATGTGCCAAAATAATCTTCCAGTCTTTTCTATTTGCACATAACAAAGGCACTGTGTGTGTGTGTGTGTGTGTGTTTTGTTCTATTACTGCAGTATATAAATGTCTACTGCAGGCATGTTACTCTGGTATCCTATAGATGTAAATGTGTCCTACATTAGCTCAGACAGGGTAGGATAAACAAGTGTGCCCCTGGTAGGTGTGAATGTTAACACAAAAGTGTCTGTAATGATCATAGCCTACCGGGTTACGGAATAGGAGAAGCTGCTGAATGTGTATATTTGTCATCCTCTCTCTCTCTCTTTCTCTCTCTCTCTCTCTCTCTCTGCCCTCGAGGGTGTGACGAAGACCATGGTGAAGTGAGATAATGCCTGTGTGTGTGTGTGTGTGTGTGTGTGTGTGTGCGTGTGGGGGGGGGGGGGGGGCATGCATGAGGGCGTGTGTGTGCATGTCTGTGTGTGCGGTTGAAGGCCACAAAGAGGGAGGTGGCCCTATTTCCCTCTCACCTTTCCTGTCATCTCACTGATGAGTATAGCAGAGGAGAGGAGGAAAGGGGCAAGGGAAAGAGAGGAGAGAAGCAGAGAGGTGAAAAAAGGGGATAGAAGAGGAGCCGAGAAAAGACAAGAAAGAAAAGCACTGGAAATAGGAGGAAATGAAAGGAGAAAAGAGGACATGAAATGGAGAAAAGTAGAGAGAAGAGGAGAGGTGAGGAGGGAAGATAACAAGTATATTAAGCAACTCATTCTCACACTGAAGTGACACATTATATCAGTGTGTGTGTCCCCTGTTAAAAAGACCCCATGACCTTGGTTCTGTCGGTTGAGCCACAGGTACAATGTGTGCCATCGGAGAGACAGGAGCATCGGTTCCAGTCGGCTCCTGTTCCAGTTCGCTCCCTAAAGCATTTCATTCTCCTCATTCAGCCTGAGTCTGTGGTCACCTTGACATATGAAAGGATTCATCACGGCTATTTTTGAGTCGGGTGAAATTATCGAGGGTACCTTTCTTGGAGGGGAACAGGGTGCTCTCTTCACAAGTGCAGTTTACCGATGACAAAGGTGTTAAACAAGGTGTGTGTGTGTGTGTGTGTGTGTGTGTGTGTGTGTGTGTGTGTGTGTGTGTGTGTGTGTGTGTGTGTCCTTTCCCATCAGAGCATATCGGAAAGTTCATATTTTTTACAGGAATCAGCTTTGTGCCATTCAGAGACCATTAAATATTAACATGCAACCTTTCTAACGCCTGTTCCATTATTGTGTTGTGTAGCAGTTCTATTTGACAGAAGTGCACTGCACCGACACTCACTAACGCACACACACGCAAACAGTAGCTTGCCAACAGATTTTGCAAAGAACATACAAAGATACATGTACAAACACACACACACACACATGCTTAAGTTACGCATACACACAGACATGCCTGTGACACACACAGACACATCCTTTTTCATATATTGCCTGTGGCAATATGACAATGGGATTTAAATACACACACACGCACACACACACACACACACACACACACACACACACACACACACACACACACACACACACACACATATGTATTCCTCTAAGCCAGTTGTGTATCTGTGTGTCACGTGACACTGACTGAGGTACAACTATACCGTGCATGCACACACACACACACACACACACACACACACACACACACACACAACAGATCATATTGCCTATGGCAGTGAGGTGTCCTTCTGCTTCCTTCCTCTCTGTGTAAAAGGCATACAGAGGACACTGATTAATGATCTCCACTGCATGCTCTCCAGAGGCTCCACGAGGTCAATGAGCATGTTAACTCTGAGTGGAGCTTCCATCATTACTTTAAAATGAACCTCAGAATGATTACAACAAAAAAGTTTTCTGCAAAGCCTCTCTCTCTCACACACACACACACACAAACTGATCACAGTAAGATGTTGACATCATCATTAACTTAACTGACTATGTGCAAAATACTTCAACAGGGGACATCTGCAGCTTGAATGCACAGTAAAATATACTGGTCATCAATGAGCAACAGACCAAACTGTTACTGGAGCCCATTTAACACGGCGCCGACCTCAGTGGCATAACAAAGTTGCACGTACGGTATTGAGTGACGAGAGAATATCAATCACAAGTGTTCTGTGACCTGTCAAACGTTTCCGCATTTTCGCAAATCTACACAACAGACTGATATAACCGAAGGGGCTCGGAATGTTTAGCTAACAATTAGTTCCAGCCTATCAGAAATCGCCTGTATTATTAATGGACACGCATTAGTCATTACTGTCACAGTGGCGTGAGAATGTCTTTTCGGTCAATACGAGATGAGATAAATGATAAGGTGGATGTGTGTATGTACCCCCACAACGTAAATACGACTTTTTAATTATGGGAGGCAGAGAAGCGTAATAACACTCGCAGGTTATTGTGCCAGGTATCCGACCGCATCCTGAGCTGTGAGGCTACCACACAACCCATAGCAATTGACATTGATGACGAGTCTCCTGCTTTGGGCTCATGTGAGGATGCCTTAGGAGGAATTCAACTTCAGGCGACAAGGGTGCATTGTGTGAATAAAGAGAAATACGTTGCAAGAGTCAGGTGAAAACAGAACTACCTGTCTTTCAAACGTAAGGTTTTGTCAATGAGTGGGAAGGTGCTTATTATCTGTCATAGAGAAAAATCTAACGAAATGTAACAGACGGCTTTAACTCATAGAATCAAACAAGCGAATTAAGCATACCGAATGACTTGGGAACCTACCGGGTCTAGTTGTTGGGCTGCCTTTGCCGGTGCGTTGGGCTCCTTCGCCGTAGTCATGATTAGCTACAGCTCAAGCCCACCGCTGTATAACCAAAAGAAATCTTGTGTTAATCGATGCTTGAGAAGTACCGACGATCGGCTAGGATGCCGGTAGCTGCCGGCAGAAATGGAAAAGCAAGCCCGAGACCCACACCAATTCCTGCGTAAAACAGAGGATCTGGGAACACGCTAAGGGTGATGCTCGCACTTGGTAAATGAGACGAAAACGTAGAGAGAGCAGGCGTAAAATGCACACTAACACACACCGACTAGACCGATAGAGAGAGAGAGACTGAGAGAGAGAGAGAGAGAGAGAGAGAGAGAGCGCGCGTGAGAGAGCGACTGCAGTCTTTTCCGGCGGAGTAACCGTCACCATAGCATACGGTAACTGTTGAAGCAAAGATCTGTACCTCTCCCACCTTTACGCCGTCAAAAACATGAATAAAGCTATAAATACGTGTACATGGAGACCGATACACATTTTGGCGGTCCAAACTTATGCAATACACATGAACATGAAAAGCAACATAGAACGTATTCCACTAACGAAAACCGTACTGTTTAATATAATGACTGAGTTTCAAAGCGAATTATGTACTGAATTTGACCAACTGTGTGAACAAGTCAAACTTTGTCAAATCTTAATTAAATGTCCAGTAATAATTCAATAAATAGAAAAACGCATAGCCATAGCCAAGGTACATGTCTGACACGTAGCCTCAGTTTGGAAAAAGTCCGGATGGTTTGTGTCCTCTTATTTCCAATAGATGTATTGTGTTGGTATCGACCAGAAATGTGAAGATTCCCTACTTCATCACCTAATTTGGTCTGATGAAGGAACAAATGCTCTGAGTGACTGAGTGAATCTCTCATTAGACATTAACACTGCAATTGGAAGCCACAGTTACAAAAAACAAAACAAAAAACAAACCCCCACCCCAACCCCGCCAGAATACTTGGAGACAAATGTATAGTCTCCGCTATGCCCATGAGACAGTGGATAGAGGGGAAACAGGTGTTAAAGAGGTAGCATACGACTTAAATCTGTTTTTTAGCTGTAAACTAAATGATATGACAGCACTGTGATGAGACACATCAATATAGGTGCAAATATTGACAAAATTACCATTTTCATAAAAATAGGCATCCTACCATTTAAAATCATCCAAAGCCAATGTTGACGTAGTCAACCTTTTCAATTTCTTTACTTTACTTTACTTTCTGGACTATCAGCACTTGCCAACCCTGTAATCATGTTTCAGAATTATGCAATGTGTGGAGTTAGCGTTCGGAACTGGGGTTTACACTTAAACCTCAAATCAAGCCCCACACAGACATCATAGGCGGCACACGGAAGAAAAATGATTAGCGGCATTTCAGTGTTCTGGGCTCTGGTAGTCCGCAGGAGTAACTCATCTTCGGCCAGGTGAAATAATAAAATGCACACATGAAAAAGCAAGATATTTATATAATGTCGTAATTATCCTGATATAGATTGCAAATAGGTTTCTCCCCTGTAAATATGCACCTACGCAAACCATGTTGAACGCGGAGGATATCTGTATGATTGCACTTTTAGACGGAACAATGACGTGTTTCACATTCTAAACAGCAATATGATCAGCCGGCGTCTTTGGAATGAAGACATTTTGAAATGTTAATCAACCCAATGTTTTGTTCTCTTCTCCTTCAGCGTTTTTTAATATGCATAGATTTCACCATTAATAAAGGTCAGGTCATGCTCTTCCATTCTGCTTTTCTGTCTTCTTGCTGCACACTTTACATTTCCTTCACAAAACAAATTACTCCGGAATCCTGGGGGAGAATACGCAGATGTAGAGCTGAGGTCGGGTGACTCTCACTTGGTGTGTTGCAGTCCTTCGAACACAGAGCCTAATTATAGGCTCGCTTCGTTAAGGAATTTACAGAGCTGGCTGGCATATCCTTCTGAGACCCACCAGTCGCACCCCAAGTGTGTGCGTGCACATAGCAGTGATGCTTGGTGATGAATAAGTATGATGTGGTCTACGGCACATAGCAGTGCCTGCTTGGTGATGAATAAGTATGATGTGGTCTAGCATCTGACTAAGAGGCAGACCTCAGGCGCAGCATACTGTGGTGCTGCTGTCCACCATTTCAGCTGAATAAGGGTCAAAGCGCTGGTAGATAAAAACTCACACTCACACTCACACTCTCTCTCTCACACCACACACACACACACACATACACACACCATTTTAGCAGACCAGGCCATCTCCAACAACTAAATAACTTAGTAAAATAGTGGCTCGGTACTCTGTGACTCTACATACACACACACACACACACACACACACACACACTAACACACACACACACACACACACACACACACACACACACACACACACACACACACACACACACACACACACAATGCATGCACTCACACCAGCAACCAAATGTTGCCAAACCCAAAGGAGCCCCTGATTAGATCACTCGGAGGCAAATGGTTTTGAAAAGGTTGCCGTGCCCAAACCTCACAAATCAGGTGCGCCAATGGATCACAACAGGACATTCGGGAATCCTTCTGATTCTCATTTTGGCAATAGGTCAGAGTCTAATTAACGTTGGCGGGTATGAAGTAACAGTGCAATAACACCTCCCACACACACACACACACACACACACTAATTACTGAGTCACCCTGTGAAGGACTCAAATTAACAAGTAATTGTTCCCCAATCAATAAGCAGATGGGTCGTGTTGTTTGTGATATAAAGTGATCCTGATTTGACATATTTGACAATTTTTTTTAATTGTGAGACATACATGTGAGTACTCCAACCACACACAGACTCAGAAACACACACACACACTCACACGTTTACCCCATGAAGATTTCAAAATGAAAACCTTCATACTAACTGTTTGAACGGACACTGCACACACACACACACCACACACAGCACTATGATTAATCTCACACATGATGACACTCCCCAGTGGCTCATATTCCATCTGTCAGATCCACAGACTGGCCACTTGCAGAGAAGACAAAGCTCTTCACACACACACACCCCACACACACACACTGCAGAGAACACAAAAGCTTTCACAGTTCATTTCTAATTCCAACCACTATTAACTCTTCTTCCAACCAGGAGCTTAACTGTTCTCAGGAAAACTGTTCCTCGGGAAAACTGGTTCCTTCCAGGAAACTGATCCCTCAGGAAAAACTGGATCAAATAGCCCATAAACAGTGCCTTCACCTGTCCAACACAGTGTGTCCTTTTCTGCTTTATCTCGCTGTGTGTGTGTGTGTGTGTGTGAGTGTGTGTGTGTGTGTGTGTGTGCTTGTCTATAATGACAAAAGGAGCTGTTCTCACATCAGGCCCTGCTGTCATTGGAAGTGGCTCTCCTTTCATGAGCACGGCCACTGGGCTCCAAGCATGTCGGTTTTACAGTCTCTTTTATTGAGAAAGGCACACGTTATCCCAAGCCCTTCATTCAAGTGACCAACTAGTCATCAAGGTGAAATATTATCTTTTGTATGCATGAACCATAATGCTCCCTATGAGAATGTACATACTGTATACTCCTATAGTAGCCTATAGCCTACTGCAGAAGGGTCTCTCTCTCTCTCTCTCTCTCTCTCTCTCTCTCTCTCTCTCTCTCTCTCCTATCTCTCTCTCTCTCTCTCTCTCCTCTCTCCCTCCTCTCTCTCAGAGTATTTGAATATGAAATGTTCTAGATCTAGTAGTGTGTGCATATGGATTGGTTTGTTCTGTATGTTTGTGCATGTGAGTGTGTATCCCTACATGTTTGCTGTGAGGCTGAAAAACACACAGTGAAACAAATCCCAAAGCGCACAGGCTGCAACATAAAGGCAAGAGTCTTCTGGCCTCTATAATTTAAACAGACAGCCAGGCTGCAGGCTTTGTATGCCCCAAAGGATATGAATGTGGTGTGTGTGTGTGTGTGAGTATTTGGGTATATGTTTGTCTCTCTGTGTGTGGTGTACGTGTGTAGTTGCTTCTGTGTTTTTAACAATAATGATCTTCAGTGATGAATAAACTGTTTGTGTGAGTGCTTCATCGTGCATGTGTTATTGTCTTTGGGGTCATAAATGTGTGTCTATTTGTATTGTATGTGTGTGCATGCACCTTGTGTGTGTGTGTGTGTGTGTGTGTGTGTGTGTGTGTGTGTGTGTGTGTGTGTGTGTGTGTAAATGAGAGGCAAAACAAGTGAATGCTTCTGGTGAAAACGATGTTGTGTGTGCGCGTGCATCTCTGTGTGTGAGGATCCATCACCACAGCAGCACTGAGCAGCCTAGCTCTCCCCTCATCTTGGACAGCGAGCAGCTGCTACCGCAACAGGGAAATCACTCCTGTGTGTGCCAAGCCATGAAATCAGCAGAGAGTCCGCAGTGTGTGTGTGTGTGTTTGCATTCACCATGTCTGTGTCTTTGTGACTGTGTGTGTGTTGGTTTTATGTCTTTATCATTGGTAAAATGGCCCTCTTTTCTCTTGTCCTCTTTCTCCTCTCCAAGGACTGCAGACACAGCTGCTGAGAGGCTCTCCAACACACAACCTACACCCACACACACACACACACAGACAGACACACACACACCCACACACAAGCAAACAGACACAGACCCACACACACACACAAACACCACCACATACACACCCACAAACACAAACACAAAAACATTCACACAATTATTCTCTTACACTCCCGTACTTACAAACCTGCATTACTCTCTCTCATCCCGCCCCCCCCCTCACACACACACACACACAATGCTTTTATGATTAGACTCCATTATCCATAATCTCTATTAGTGTCCTTGAAATTCTTTACAGAACACACCCATGTCCACTGCCCATCATTCTATTTGAGCAGAAAACATGAAGCATGAACACACCCATTCTTTAAAATGTTGTCATGACAACTAAGTGATACAGCTGACTCCATGGGTAACAAGGGGAAGCATTGTGTACCCATCTAGTACAAAGAATGTGAACATGTTACCTTCATTAACTTATATTACAGTAGAACACATTGGGCTTTATCAGCATGACGTCTTCTGTGGCAGATAGATGATTCTGTGAATACATGATTAAGAGTGATAATCCCACACAATGGGACAGGGTTATCTTGCATGCAAAATCGTATGAATTTAAAAGCCATTCTAATTTTATGACTGCAACACAATATTTGCGGAAGAATCAAGCAGATAGCGAGGCATTTAAGGCACTCCAACACTGCAGCTTTTCAGCACTAACTCATGGACAGCAACCAGTATAGAGCTGAGCTCAAAGAAAGAACAGTCAATACAGAGCTAGGCTGCATTTCAGCACCACTGGAGTGGATAGCTCCTCTGCCACATTTTGGCCTGAAGCTTAGGCACCCTGTTCGGGCTTTCAGCTCTGGCATCAGTCTCCATTAAAGTCTCATGAAGGAGCTCTTAAGATGGGAGACTTCAGTAGAGACAGATAGAAAGAGAGAGTGTGAGATAAAGTAAGAGAGAAAGTGAAGTAGGGACAGGGAGAGGGAGAGCACTAAAGGTGCCAATGTCTGATCAAAGAACCAAGGAAGGATAAAGTTTGCTTTTGTGTCTAACGTGACTGTGACAAGGAGAGAGTCATTCAGAGGCACCTTGAGAAAGCCACAGGCGGCCGAGACAGACAGATTTCACAGGAGGCACACGCTGACCTGATGTTCCACAGAAACTGGGTTAGTTCTCACGGAGCGCTTTTCTTCAGCATTGTGCTGCGCTAATTTTACTCTAATGCTAATCAGATAAGTACAAATGAGCGTTACGGGATGTCATCGCCTGAGAGAAGTGTTTAAAAAGGCTGCGGCTGGGGTCAAAGCCAAGTTCGAATTAAACACTGTTTTTTTTTCATCTCTACTGGCACACATTAACCCTTTCTCTGCCCTCCCCATCGCCTCTAAACCAGTAACAGTGGGTTCTGTCTTCTGTGCATGTGCTTTTTTTGGGGGGGGGGGCTTCAAAATTCTCGTCTTTCGAAGGCCCGAAAATGTCAGGCGAGTGGAGTGGAGGGGGTGGAAGAAGGGGCCGCAGTAGCAGCCGTCTTCCCCAGGTCTCAAAGGCTCGCTGTGGGGGGAAGGAGGTGGGGACGCAGGGACCTTGTTAGTGTCACTGGCGCGGGTGTCCTCTCCTCTCCGCTCCTCGTGCCCGTTTGCCCCGCAGGAGGAGGCAGAGGAGTGCCAGAGTGAATGAGAACAGCGTGGGGTTCAGCTGCTGTCAGAGTGATGTGTTTTGGGCCTCTGGTTTGACTCTCTTTCTCATTATCTCTCTCTGTCTCCCTCTCTTGTTCACTCTATTCTAGTGTCAGGTTGATGTGAATGTTTCATTTTTGCTGTCAAGGCCACTTCCCCCCAGGGATTCACTCACAACAGGGATGCACACACACACACAAACACAACCACTCAAAAACAGAACAAACAAACACACTTACAAGCATGTGCGTACAAGTGTGTGCAGTTACCTGAGCAACTAAATGTCCATATAGATTTGTACTATGTGGGCAGTGAGTGTGTCTGTGAGTTAGTGTGTCTTTCCTGTAGTGTACTTGACCTTCCCAGTTTCCAGAAAGCGTAAGGAGAGGCGGCGTGTGCTTCACTATAGAAATAGAGTGGAGTGGGTGATGTGACCTACCTGTACACACACACACACACACACACGCACACACACACACACACACGCACGCACGCACGCACGCACGCACACACGCACACTCACTTAGATTCCCCCCTTTGTCTGCTTCTGCATTTGCCTCCTGACCCTTCGAACGTGATAAGCTCAGCCGTCTCAGTCCCTGAACGGGGCTTTTCATTGGTGTCCAGAAGGAACGGAGAGGGCTATTACCTCTCCAGTCTCAATCACCTCTCTCTCCTTTCACAGATGCACACACACACTCGACTGCTACGTGTATTTCTAGTAACTATGCTGTTAACATACGAAGTGATTTTAGTCCTAGCTGGTGAGAACATGCCATGGCAATGTGTCACATATGTGCAAAACATTGCAGAAAGAAGGAAGGAAGGAAGGAAATAAGCAACGAAAGAAAGAAGGAAGGCAAAAACAAAGAACGACAACATTTGAATAAAAGAATGAGAGAGAAAGGAGGGGGTAATCTCCAAGCTGGCGTTCTAAATTGAGCACACCATGCCGCTGCCACAGGATTAAGCTAATTTAACCCCCCACACACTTGTCTCTCCTCCCGTGGAAGCACCGCTCTGCACAGCAGTGAAAGGGATCAACCGTGTGACTGCATTCCAAGCCAAAAACCCAGAAGTAATTTACAAGGACAAATGTTTTTTTTTTTTTTCCTGAAATTAAGAACAATAGGGGGAAAAAATTAAGAAAGTAGCTTCCCTCTCACTCCAACTTTCACATTTAGCTAGTGCTTAGTTCCAGGGCCAAAAGCCATTTGCTTAATGGCAGCAATGGGCAGGGGACCATGGTGCTTTCTCGGCTCTCAGGCTAACACGTCGCAGAGCAGCCTTGATGCAGACACAAGCACAGCATCTGTTTGCCATCATCTCATATTTATGGCCTCGCTCCCTCCAGTAGGCAAGTATCCACTGGCAGCATGTCATGATCACACAGCAGCCAGAATGCACCACTTCCTTTAGCTCAAACCTCAACCCAACTGGGAATGGCAATTTAGAAAAGATTTTTGGGGGTAGAGAGAAAAGAAAATAATCTACAAGCTGGAGTGAGTGGGTGACAGAGAGGGAATAAAAAGCATAAGATAAGTGGTACCATGAGAGAGAGAGAGAGAGAGCGAGAGAGAAATAAAGAGAGGGACAAAGAGAGAAAGAGAGAGAGAGAGAGAAAAAGAGAGAGAGAGAAAGAGAGAGAGAAAGAGAGAGAGAGAGAGAGAGAGAGAGAGAGAGAAAGAAAAGAAACACAGAAACTGGGTGAAAGAGTACTCTCATGTGCTCGGCCTAATAGGCAGACAGCAGGAATCATCTTCACAGCTCCAGAGGAGTGGGACCACCAAGGGCTCCACCAAGGGCTCCGACACACAATGCAGGTGACCGCAGGTGAGGCGCTCCGCACTGTGAGACAACGGGGGCTGCTGGGAGAGGAGCTCTACACACGGCCCCCTGGCGAAGGACCGAGCAGATTGGAAAAAAGAAAGTTGCAGCCTTATGCGCCTCATGGCGTGGAGAGAACAAACTAACTTACTAAAATAACCAAAGGACCTGAAAAATAAACCAGGCGTTTTTAGCAATGTTTTACTTAATGACTTCAAATTACAATTAATTTCTGGGACAATACGTGAACAGACTAATTGCGGATTGATATGAAAGATGTGAATCAGAAGCATAAAACCCGTTGCTCTGGCAGCGGCCATTATTCATTTACGGCGGTATTATCTAGTTGTAATACCCCATTCAATTCAATGGAACATTCTGCAGCATTCTGAAGAGCCGTATAATAATTATAATTATTTATTTAGCAGATGCATTTACCCAAAGCAACTTGTAGTACTGATATACACTTACTCCATTAGCATGAGGACTCCTTAGGCAACAGGAATACATCTACTAATCCCTCGGCATTTGACTAAAGTCATTATACCCAGAAAAGCCGTTTCCACTCTTGATTTGTCACTACAGCAACCACGATGACAATGCACAGAGGCTGGGCACACAAACAAACACGCACATAAACAAACACGCACATAAACAAACACGCAAATTTCCAACGAGCAGAGAACACCACACCTCTGCTCAGTGGCTACGCACAACCAAATCTGAGCATATCGATTTCTCTCAGGTGTGTGCGAGATTACATTTATGGATTTGTGTCAGAGAACTCACAGGGACGAGCCTGAGCCAAGGAAATGTACTGAGCTGGTGGCTGGTGTACACTGTACACAGAGACCTGTGGGTTTGTAGCCAGACTAAAATGCCCCTTAAACAGTTTCAACATGCTGTGGAGGTACTGTTGCACAAGTTTATAATAAGAAGACATCCGAAATTGGTTTGGATATTACAGCTGATCAAAGTGATTGATTATTCTATAATCAACTGGTCATTCTCCAATCAAAACGCACTCGATCAGTCGACAGGTGTAGTAGATTTCCATTAACCCAACAGAGATAGTACTAATTGAGTGGTAGCATAGTAATGCTAGAGTGCTACGTAGTGAGGCACATTTGAAAAAGATCAGGTGTTCCACGATCGATAGCCAATGACAGCGTGTGATCTCGTGGGTCCCTTAGATGTCAACAGCATTGATTTTTTTTTTCTGCAGTTGCTGGCCCATGCATCAGGTGAGAAAAACCCACCTCATTACATGACCAGCGCTAGCTCAAGCTAATGCATGGAGATGGCTGAAGGTAGGCTGAAAGACTAAGTTACCAAACTGGAGGCCTGTTCTGTCACTAGACAAAAAAAAGGACAGCTTCGCATTTGTGGGTCAGGGAAGATTTGTCTGTGATAATCCAACACACTAGTTGATGTCAGCGGTGGTTGTTATGGGGACCTGTGCAGTGTTTGTGGTGATGCTATGTGCTCTATTGATACCGAAAGATTACATTGCTGTCATACTACAACTGTGAGGGTGCACGAGTCAATGCAAGATGGAACATTCCTCTCGGGCCACAATCTAGAACAACCTGTGTTCTGAAAGTCATCTGAAGGCCAAACACCAATTTAATGTCTGTGTGTGTGTCTTTGTGTGTGTGTCTTTGTGTGTGTGTGTGTGTGTGTGTGTGAGTGTGTAGAGAGTGATAAAGAGAGAGAAAAAAAGACAGTCAGTCAGTGAAGCCTTACACCTGCATGAAGCCTTTTGATTTTAGAAGAGAAAAGAAGAGAAGAGAAAAGAAACTAAAATGGTGTGTTAAGAAACACAGAATGTAGGTTGAAAAACATCTTCTGGTCCCAAATAAAGCAGGTCCTACTGAAGGTGAAGATTCCTCATCTGATTTGATGGGAGTCGTGGCGCCTCTGTGGTTGCTGCATAAAAAAAGATCTGCAGCTCTTTCATTAGGCTCAAAGGGAGGCGGAGCGCAAGGGGAAATGAGAGATGATGAAACAAAAGAGAAAAGAAAGACATTTATTCCCCAAAAAGATGAATGTGATCGC
>NC_045168.1:13223295-13253295 GCF_900700415.2 Clupea harengus
ATCCCCCCTACTATCAATCCACAGCTCCCACCCAGCCAAAGATCAAGGATGCTCTTCCTCACAGACTTCATCATCTTCATCACCCGGCTCAATAAAATAAAAGTCTCTTCCAGAGTTCTTCACAAGCACTAATCTCATTTATAATCTGGGCCCCTGAAGTGAATATAATGGACCATGGATACAGAAGGATGGAACACTTGCTGCATACAAGTGCTGCAGTTTTACAAGCCAAGAGTTTTAAAAAGCCAAGCCCTGTACTTGCGAACCGTAATGTGGTTTGCTTCTAAAGGAAGCCTTTCCCTAAAGTGACGGTAATCAGTACAGTCATGCCAATGTTTTTTAAATAGCATCAGCTCTGCAGTTCCAGAATTGAGAAAGAGAGATGCTTACTAAATTAATGATAAATGAGAGTGTGAGTAGGATCAGTGGGGGAAAAAGTCATGGTAGCAGTGAGTCAACGCCCCTGGCTGGCCTCTCTCTATTTAGATAGTGGGGGCAAATTCATTTAGCTTTCTGTGGGCTCACAGGTTATGCCCGAAGAATCTCATTACAGATGCATAGGACCCTACAGCAGGTCACAGGGCCCAACACCCTCTCCAGCACCTGGATCACAGTACCCAGTGCCCCATACCCTAGCCGAATCTGGAACGGATCCACTACAGAGCCATCGTCTACCTGGGACCCTGAGATGAAATGCCCTGCTCCTATGCCCACATCTCTCTTGGGTTGAAAGCACAGACGCGTGATATCCTGTGGAGGACTGGGTTTGTGCCGAGCGCTACTGATGAATAGGGCATACGTGTGTGCCATGCCTCACTAGCGGCATAATTAACGAACGAGAGGGACATGCTTGGTAATGTAACAGACGTGCCCCTGGCAACTAGACTTAGCATTCTGCTGCTGTAATGTCTGTGAACGTCCAGCAGTTAAATGTGTCAAGTAAGCTCATTGGATACATGAGGCAGACTCATCTGAGGACAGACAGCGCAGAGGAGACTAACAATACAAAGGGAATGAGATCAATGCTACATGTAACCGGTTCACTCGTAAAACGAATTGAAGTATAATACAGCTTCGAAGGTGTCATTCAGTACAGGACAATGCCCAACATGGTTCAACAGACCCATGAGATACAGCACAAAAAAGGTAGTAAGATGATTAACAATGGTCAATGCTCAAATTAAACCCAAAACCAAGTGGAACAGACACACTACGCTGTCTTCAGTCGAACATGCAACCATGTTTTGGTTACGTTGGCATTACAAAAACGGTTTGATTCATGGTCAAATCCGGACTCAGAGGTAGGTAGTAACGTGCTACGTTTACTCCATTACATATCCTTAAGTATTTTTTTCAAATGAATTGTACTTAATATAATGCTGAATACTTTTCACTCTTACTCGAGTACATCTACTTAGTTTTATATATACATGCACAGCTTCTAGCCAACAACATTGGCTCCTTTGGCTACATCGGCCTCTGGTTCCTACATCACCAGCGCAGCTATATTGAACTGGCGCACTGATAGTGGGAATCTATGGAAGACAATCCCAAAACATTAGTCTCTGATTGGACATCGGTGGCGTGTGCACATCGTAGCACTGGATCCAGACATAGCAAGAAACGTTAAACTAGTTAATGTTAGAAAGCTTATGTTCTTATTGGCTACATTTAATATGACAAGCCTAGTCTATGGGGCAAAGCTAGCATTTAAGTTTGTGAGTGTGTGGTTTATTATAAAACTGATAGGCCTACCTTCTGTTGAAATGGTGGCCTACACAAAGCCTATCTCTCCTGCTTCAGATGTAACTTAAGTATCTTACCTAAGCGCATTGTGGTACCTCTTGGTATGAAATGCGCTGTGTAAATAATTTGATTTTATATCTGATCTGTCATTACTCAAAGTATCGCATGACACAGGCCTACTCATAAACTCAAAAATGATATACAGTTAACAATAACAATAATATTTAACGGATGTTCTTTTGATGTAGCCTATTAGGTAGACATCACTTTAACTATGTCCCAGCCATACACAGCAAAAACTGTCCTCCCATTCACCATCTTGGTAAAAGAGTCCAAATATGAGAATGTAGCCTAAACCAAATATCTTACAGTGACGATACATCATTAATCAATACATCATCAAACAGCATCAAGTTTGCAACATTCATTTTTAACTGAATATTTTTTTAAGCACATCTAAGGATGAGCAAAATATGTTATTTGCAATTTCAACTGAATGAGAGCGGAATATCTGTATAGCCTGTAAGGTAGATACAATTCCACTCAGGGCACTTAAATGGCCAGCAGCAGCCCTCCAGCCTACAGTTTATGTATTTTTATAATACATATGCCTAAAAGGTGAATAATTATCATCACATCTCAAATGATCACTTACTTGAGTACTCAGTCTATGAGACATATTTTTACTAAAGAAATTATGATGGGTTTTACTGATTTACTTCTACTTCTACAACATTTTTACTTGACTACAGCTTTTGCTTACTCTACCCACCTTTGATGCTACTCAACACGAACATGGACTCACAGCGTGTGTGTGTGTAGTTCATTTGTTTGTTGCATTATATTGGATGAAGTCCTAACCACCTAACACACACAACAGGTAATGTTACAAAAAGCAGATAACATTAGCATCTTAGGTTGTAACAAACATTATCGCCTAGGCTGTGTGCTAACTTCTCTGTTAATGGAGACACAGGCTAATGTTACAAATATCTCATTGTCAGTGTGACCGAAACACGTTAGCCAGATATCTCACAACGTTTGTTAGTAGACTTCTTGTTCATGAAGGTGTAAGACATGATGTACACCCCTCTAGACCAAGCCCCACACAGCAGATTCTTCTCATCCTGTCACGCTGCTAAACCTTCAAATTGTCTTCAGGGGTTGTGAACACATGCAGAAGAAGCTACAGCTATGCATAACAATGGACTGTTTTGATTGACTTTAGCTCAGCAGCTTAGTAGAAGTACGACACTAATCTATAGTTGTCGTTAGATATAATTTTGTTTTCAGTGTTAGAGGGCATTGCAAAGTTGAACTGTAGTGTACTGAAGGGCTTTTTTTCATATTTGTCACCCTAACTAACCCTTAAACTGAGGCACCTGGGCATGGGTGTATGACACAGACTTTACTTTATATTCATATGTTATATGTTCATATGTTAAAAGGTTTCAGTACACATTTATGTCTAACTGTGTCGAAAGTAATAAACACAGTGCCATGGAATGATGGGCTCCATTTGTCTTCCATTCTTTCCCCGTGCAATAAAGTAACAAAAATACTTGCCTTGATTCCCTGGTCTTTTATGAACTATATCTATTTCAAGGTAAGCGATGCCACTTTTATAAAATAGGCCTTTTTAAATTTATAATTGAAAATGAATGTTTACATTTAATAAATCGAATCACACCTGATCTTTCCGTATTGAAATGCATCATCCCTGAATCGTCTCATCGCGCATGTTTCTAGATATGTATCGTCTTATAAGGGCTAGATGCACAGTCTGAATCTTTACTATGCTCTATGTTCTGAGTAATTGTATATAGAGGAGTCCTGTTACTGTCCACACTGGCCAGCTCCCTGCCAGGTGTGCTTTCCTGCTTTCCAAGAGACAGAGTTAATGCCAATCTCGTCCAGGTTTAAAAAGTAAAATGCTCCGATGTTGGAGCGAGCCAGCGTTTCAAAGCGAGACGTGACATTTAAACAGGTATGCCAGTGTAAAAGCATTGCCAACACAGCCCACAGCGTCTGGAATGGAGTCACAAACCGCTTCCGGACGGGGGACCTAAATGGAAATGAAAACGCTGAGACCTGCCAGCTGTCATTCTTTCCCCTCCCGTTTTCCCATTTTCATTTAGAGGAAGGGGAAATGTTGGACCCATTCCTGAGGTGAGTTCTGGCTGTTTACCAGACGTCAGTCTATACACCAGACATCTCTATCAGCTCAATCTTGAAACAGGCACAAGAAATAAAGATACTGCTGCTGCTGCTGTGATCTCCTGTTCGTTCGTTCTCTCTCCAATTCTTTCAACTCGCATACCTACCATCCTCTGCTTTTCATACCTCTCCCCACCCACTCTCTTTCAACCACTCATTTTCTCGATAAGACTCCAATTAGCACACGTGGTTTAGCTGCGGTGGGTGTGCCACTAGCTGGGGTGGTAGCTGCAGAGTTCTTCTGTGCCAACCCAGCAGTGGGGCAGCGCCATGCCAGCGCTGAGGCACTGCCTAATTTAACGCCAGAGAGCCTGGTGTAGCCGTGTGCTCTAAACTAGAAGCCTGGTATGAGTCTGTTTTGACCCTTGGCTCATGGAAAGAGCTGGTTGATTCAGGTGACAGGACGCGATCCAGCTCTGAATCAGCTTTCGCTAGAGACAAGCTGCCAGCGCACGCCTCATCAGTCACGGTGACCCAGAGTGTTAATATAGCACAGAGTGCCGAAAATTGACATCAATTAAACAGGCAGTACAACAGAGACATGTGTGATGACAATTACAGAGAGGGAGAGAGAATGAGGGAGAGAGGAAGGGGAGGGAGAGAGAGAGAGAGAGACTGAAGTAAGTGAAGTGAAGTGAGTGAGTCTGTGAGACTGAAACGTTTTCCTCCCATTATATATTTTTCTTTGATCATTATCCATGCCTCATTTGATTTTCATTTTTGTCTGGATGAGCTTAAAAGTACACACAGCAGAACAAACAGCGCTTCAACGTACTAACATGATCAAAAAAAACTCTGGGGAATGGAGCCAACTTCACCGCAGAGCTATATTTAAAGCTCCGATCAGTCTCGGCACTGCCACCGCGTGATACAGTGAGAAAAACGGACGGGCGTGTGACAGCCGAATCAGATGGAGAGAGGGAGGAGAGGAGGAAATTGAAGCAAACGAGTAAAAGTGGAACTGTTTCGCAACTCTGAACGTGATAATTGGTCCAAACTCATCTCCATGTGAGGAATGTTGACCAAGTCCTGATAACTGTCTCTCAAATGTGAAACAAGGTGTGTCTGGGGCTTCATTACATTGCACAGATTTGCGCTTGAAAACTTAAAGGAAGGAATTCATCAAGTTCTGAATTCAGTTAAAATGGACATTCACAGTGTATTACAATAAACATGATTGCTTTTTACCACAAGCAATTCTGTTGTACCACTGTTACGAGTTCTAGGCACAGGCTTGAAACCCACAGTCATATGTTGAAATGAGCTAACAGCCACAGAGAAGAACATACATTTGAACCTTTCCCAGTGAGAGCAGAAACCAGGACCTTACTCTGCTCTCTGATTAGTCCCCCCCACACACACATACACACTCCCAACCTGCCCTATTTACTGCCATGCAAAAATATTATGAAAATGTAATAAATAGATAATCATTATGAAAATGTAATAAAATAGATAAATATTATGAAAATAGATAAATGTATACCCACACATACATTCATCATGTCTCAACGTATTTACTACTTTGCATTTTTATTGCTGCTTTGCATTTTAATTTGTCTTAATATAAAACCCCTGAAAGGATTTCTTTGGCACTTTCGTCCCGAGGCTTTAGGAGGGGCATGCCAGGACACAGCCATGTGATAATCCCCATGAAAAGTACTGTGTTCAAATTCTCTCTCACACACTCACAATGTCTCTCTGTTTCCCTTTTCTGATTCTCACACACACACACACACACACACACACACACACACACACACACACACACACACACACACACACACACACACACACACACACACACACACACACACACACTTGCAGCCCAGCTCTCAAAAGGACGCAACCAGGGAATTACAAAAGGAACGTTCTTTATTAACGCTTTAAATTACAAACAAAGGTATTCAAACAAACAGAAAATGGGGTAAACCCTCCGGCTTTCACCCAGTGCAACCGGCACCTTCCCCTCTGTCTCTCTCTCGCTCGTCAGCCCTTCTTACTGACTGTTTTAAAGTCTTTGTCTGACTAGTTGGCACTGATCAGCAACTAGTCAGACAATCTACACCTGTGTGTCCAATTAGGGAATGGCCCGATCTGCCTAGTCCCCAGAACACCTCCCCAGGGTCCTAAAGCCTGCCCTGTATAGTCCTAGTAAGGGAAATCAGCCATGTTTAAACTAAGTGGGAGCCCAAGAGCAGCTTGGGCTACCACAACACACACACACACACACACACACACACACACACACACACACACACACACACACACACACACACACACACACACAACGTTTTTTTTCTCACTATCACTCCCATTCATAGTCCTTAGTCCCTCTCTCAATCCCCCAACCCCACCCGGCCTGTTTCAGTAAAGTTGTTTACTATTAGCTTGCTCACCCTTTCTCCCTCTAACCATCAGGAGAAATTATTCTTACATTTAAACATATCCTTCAGGTAGGCTCTTCTGTTTTCCTATTTCTGTCACATCTGTCTGCAGCTTTAGCCTCTGTCTATCTGAAGTGTATACCTCTCCCTTCTCTCCGTCCCTCCCAGGCCATTTTGACTGTGGATGAATGACAACGAGAGCAACTCTCTAGTTGTCAAGATGTCGGCATTAAGCACCTGTGCGATGGCCAATGGAGCCCCGGGATGCAATGGTGCATGTTTCGGCGGCTGTCTCATTGATTCCCTCTGAAAGATCCCAGAGAGTCGCCGAGCATGGAGGCGCCAACACTGACATTTGTCATCCTTGTCAAAGCCAGAAAAATGAAATGTTAACACACCCAATGTGCACGCACACACACACACGCACACACACACACACACACAGACACACACACACACACGCACACACACACACACACACACATGCACCTGCTCACAGACACAGATAGACACACACATGCATGGTTTGGCATAGCTAAACTCAAAAGTAAGCATCTGTTTTGCATTACGCGGCACTGTTTTTTCAGATAGCTGCACACAGACAAAACCTCCAGCAGTGCTGTGATCAGGGCAACACACTTAAATGACTGGTGAGTGCCAGCACCAACCATTAAACCCCACTATCAGCTCTATAAATAACACCGACCAGAAAGCAGGAAAAGGAAAGATAGGAGGAATGAGGGATGAGGGGAAGAGGGAAAAAAGTTTGATAAGATTTTAATCAAACATCCTTTTCATGCCAGGGACTTAACAGCCCGGCGGATTAAAGGCTAAGGGCCGTGCGTATTGACAGAATAGGATTCAGCATCACAGCGGATCAACTCAAAGCCACATCAGGGACATAATTAATCATTTTAAATGCATTGCGTTTTTTTTTTTCTCCCTCCAACTAATTCAACGACATAAGCCACTCACAGCCAATAGCCTAAAATCAATATTCTTCAACGTTTTCTTGGCTGGGATGCGTTCACAAGCACATGAGAGCTCACTTCATGCCTATGATTATGCTGATGAAAGATGATTATAATTCATCGACCGCACAAAATGGACTGAGAAGGCCGACGGGGGAGAGCGGGAAAGAGAGCGAGAAAGACTTTTTTTCTCATTTATTTTCAGGAACCATCAATAACAGCGCGAACGCAAAAACACAAAAAGGGCTGGCTGCCTCCTGGAAGTTCAGTCCACTGAACATGCAAGATCACTCAGTGTGCACGAGTCCCAGCGGGGGCCTCCACTGAGTCACGTCTCATACAGACCTATGTGGCTGTAGGGGCTGAGTGTGGGGGGGGGGGGTGAACAGTAAAGGGGACTAAAGCGATACATATGGGTCAAACCCCTCAACGGTTCTGCTCAAGTTGGTCTGTGGGTGAGCAGCCAGGGCTCTCATTAGTGATACAATCATCAGAGACCAGTGCTATTTCATGTCAACCAACCTCAGGCTCCGCTAGACAAGGGTGGTTAATTAGGGTCAGAATACTTCCTGATCAGAGAAATGAACACGGGAAAGAGTAAGAGCTGGGAGAGAGAGAGAGAGGGCGGCTCCACGGCCTGGCATTTTTTCCCCAGGCATTCTGCTAATATGATTGTTCAATGACATGCTGGCTCACGGCCCTTCCTGTCTAGATCATTTCAAAGTCTCCCATCTTCAGAGTTTAACCAATGGACACACTGGCCAACAGCACTTAAAAGAATCTGAAAGCTCTGTATGTTGTCTCAACGAAAGGCAATTAGGTCACTGCATTTATAAATGCAGGGCACAATATCAGTAAACATAGTATAACATTTCAATTGATATTTAATGCACAGCCGAACCGCTAATCAGTGAAAACTATGACAATTCATACATGACACTATGCTTATTGTTCTGCATTTGTTGAATCTATTAACTAAAAATTCCCAAAGCAAAGACTGAGAAGAGCTGTAGTTGTCGACTCAGAAAATAAACACATCAACTGAAATGAGCAGGAGTAACAATTAGTCAGGGTATTAGTCTTTGTTTATTATTCAGTTAAACACAAAGACAACGTGAACAGGACAGTCATTATCGACTGAGCCTGAGGTAGATCTGCTCTGTTTCCCTGGAATATTGATGACTCCAGAGAGCTTGTGTTCGGTTGGACAAACTGCTTGGACAGTTCCACAAGCAAACGCACTACAGACACTAAGCCATGCTATAGCCTATGGCAGCAAAGGAGGGTTATGGAGTCTTTATACAATAAAGTGCTAAAATTGTTTCGAACTAGGGCTGAACGATTAATTGCATTTGCGATTTAATCGCGATATGATAGAACGCGATTTTCTAACCGCAACGTTCGCGATTAAAAAACGTGGTCTAAAAAAAAAAAAAAAAAAAATTTTTTTTTTTTTTTTTTTTTTAAGATTGTACATTTTGCACACAGTGTTTAAAAAGTGCATGCCTAGTGTTTATACTTAAAATGACTTTTTTTAAATTACTTAAATGCACAGTGGCAAAGCCACCGATTTGTTGTTCTTGTTTCTGTAATGAGCAGTTAAAAAAAAATGTAAAATTTGGGAAAGAATATTTTACACTAAATGTATCTAATATTGTGTTGGTCATACTTAAATCATTCATTACGTTTTGTTGGGAAAAAAAGAGGATAAAAAAAAAAATCGCATATTAAATCGCAATCGCAATATTTTGGTAAAAAATCGCAATTAGATTATTTTCCCAAATCGTTCAGCCCTATTTCGAACGTTTTAACAAGTTGACGCAAAGGACCACGATGCACATAACAATTTTCACACTCACATCGGCCATTATAAATAAATCCAACCACCGGTAGGACACGTGTTTGCCACGTAGCCTATTTGACAGCAAGTAATATTATAACAGAATTCAAGGTTCACTGTTCATTAAACTAAATCACATGGGCTCAGTGTGATATGCCTCACAGAAACAGGCAGCGAGTCAACAGCAGCCTAGCTGGAATGAATAAACGTACGATGAGCTAATCTAAATAAACTGATCTGATTGGACGGTAAAAGATTGGATTTCAAATTGAGTAGCGATCATTCATATTTGACATTATTAGTAGCCTAATAAAATGGAAACTGTCGGGCGAGTCTGCCAAAGCCAGCGTGAAACTTACTTACTAGTCTACATAATTGGGGGCCAAGCAGCAAAACATTCAAACGCGGTTTGTGAGCCGCAACATAAATTGGAGACAGACCACAGAGTTAACAAAAATAGTTGTTTATTTCAATAAATAAGTTGGCTTGTAATATAAGGGAATAAATATATATAAACGCAAAGCATAAAAAAAAACCACAGTGAGCACCAGCCTCAAAAACAGGGTGAGAATGCAGACACATTCTCAGGTGTAAACAATGAAGCATATTATGCCCATGCACCACCCAAAGGCTGCTGCACTGCCACTGAAAGGCCAGTGGGGGTGCAGGGGTGCAGAGCGGCGTAACACCTCTCCCTTAAAAGGGTTCCTCTAGCCCTAAAACTCAAGATAAAGGCCCTCTATAGTGTCATCCAATCTTCAGTTCTCCACTACTAGGACAAAGGAGGAGGAGAGGGAGACGAAGACAGAGGGAGACGAAGACAGAGGGAGACACAGAGCACATGCCACAGATGCCTTTGGTTGCCTCACCAAAGACACTCCGGAGGTCATCACCTGGCTGCTGCTCCAACATTAACACCCCATTCTCAGAGTGCGACAGCCACAGATCACAGGGGTCACCCAAGCCACTCCAGAACGTTAAATCACAGACTGAAACAGGCGACCCTGAGCCACTACAGCACCATTCAGGCTCTTAAATATCCACATCTTTACTTCAGTGCAACAGCACAATACAGACATTAGCCAAAATATTGATCTTGATCAATGAGTTGCCTCAGTCATATCTTGATTGTGTCCTTACAGACCAGAGCCCTCTAGGCAGCTCTGTATAGCTCAGTTTCAAAATGTAATGGGCTTTTTCACTTTGAAAACGCAAATCAAATTTTCTCCCGGCGTACCCCCTGAACCACTTTGCGTACCCCTGGGGGTACGCGTACCCCAGTTTGGGAACCGATGCTCTACAGCATACAAAGAACTAAATGTTCTCACCAAATAGTTCAAGGAGACTTGCCCAACAAACACACATGGATACACACGGACACGCATGAGGTTCAAACACACATGGATACACACGGGCACGCATGAGGTTCAAACACACATGGATACACACGGACACACGCATGAGGTTCAAACACACATGGATACACACGGACACCCATGGGGTTCAAACACAAAGTTGCTACACTTGGAACACACAAAACCAGTAACAAGTGACCCAACAGCCACAAACCAAAAGGATTATCCACACAGTCACTACACTTTAACCAAAGTAGTAACAAACAATCCCAACCAAAAGTGCACCGCAACACAAATGGTCAGATACACAGTGGTCTCATACCACAACAAGTTACTGGAGTCTGAGAAGTTCAATGTAGCGCACATACACATGACCAATCAAGAATGGAAAGCCACACCCACAATATAATGATCACAATTAATGTGGTTCACTACCACACAAACAAAGTTAATGCCTTCACCTAGCTAATAATGTTCACAAGTGATTCACAAAAAGTGGCCTGACGTCTCCACAACACTTAAATATCACTAGTACACAAAACTCACCTCGTGAACATTCACATTTAAGCGCCCATACATGCTGATCTAAATGCATGAAGTAGGCATGTACAAACACAGCTGCCACACTCAAAACCCTCAGCAAACTCTACAGAACTCAGTGTCACTGGTTTTAGCTTATACACAGTCTTTGGTGGTGTGGTGTTTTTTTTTTTTAAACCATAGTGAGCACCCGCCTCAAATGAATGCAAGCCCCCTTCTGAAGGCAAACAGTATGGCTCAGGCTGTTGCACTGCCACTGCAAGGCCAGTAGGGGTGCAGAGGGGCGTAAAAGCCATCCATTGGGTTTCTAACTTTCCCTGTACATTTAAATGATCTTCTTCTTCTTCTTCTTCTTCTTCTTCTTCTTCTTCTTCTTCTGGCTTGGCTGTCCCTAAAACCATTTTTTTATTATTATTTCTATTTGGCACTGATTATGGAGAGTCCCCTTTTCCTTCTCACCAACTTTCATGACTGTAATTCGAGTATTCTAGCGCCACCAATAGGTTGAATTTGGAGTTGCAGAGTTCGTTTAACAGGCTATATATCCTATATGGGTTCCTGTAATGCTTGACTGTTGATAAAGCACACATAAGGGGCACATATGTGGTCCTACTGAAGTCAGCTTTTTATGTCTTTGAAATAGAGTTGTGCAAAATATCAGCAATGTACAGCATTGTTACAGAAAGTAAATATAGGGGGTTTGTCCTAATGAAAATGATATACTGAGAATGTAAGGGACAGGAATAGATTGTTTCGCTTACATCCTCGTCATCATACTGACTCCTTTTGTGATGGAGGACACGAGATCGAGGGTCCTGACATGGTCTTGGCGTCTTTCCCGCGTTCTCCTCCTCACTGACGCGTCCGCCTAGCAGGTGACTGGCCTCGGGCAGCGCAGGGAAGGATGCGTTGGTGTTAATGTTCCCCGAAAATCTCTGATACACCGAAGCCATGGCTCGTATTTACAGAGAAAGAGTAGTTCAAAAAGGTAGGGAAAATATCCCCGTCTCTCATCAGACTGACCCGTTGTCTGAGCTGGACTATTTGGAGGCGATCACAGGAGTTTAGTAAGAGCAGTCCGCAGAGAATAAGTCAAATAACAGTATCGATTAGACCTCAAATCTGAGAGAGAAGGCGGACTCACACTACGGGCAACAAAAGAGATCCGAGTTACTTTGATCGCTGTGTCAGAACAGAAGATAGCGTTTGGGGACAATCCATTAGTTGAGGACTTGTTCGGAATTCACTGCACGTATTTCCCTCTAGTTCAATCCGTCCTTCCGTCTATTCGGTAAAGCAACAACGTCGCTTTCACGCCCACTAAAATAACTCGAGAAGACAACTATGCCAGACACAGAGTAGAAGTAGCCTTCAGAGACTGTGCATGACAAGTGGCCAGCGGAGGTACCTACTCAAAAACTCTCCCCAACATCACGGAATCCTCTGTGAAGGAGTCTTGCTGTGTGATTAGCCACAACAGGCACAAAACACGAAAAGCGGAAAGGCAGGCAGCTTTCAAACGAATTATCGTTGTTTGACGGCGAGCTTAGGCACCAGGAACGTGTATTAGGAGGTTATCATATTTTGCAGTGATAATCGTAGGGAAGAACTCGAGTGCCTCTGTGTGGCCAAAAAGTCCCGTACCACGTTACATTAAAAACGAGGTAAACACTTTTCCCAATTTTCAATGTCAGGCAATCATTGTCTGGAAATCATTGTTTTTTTCCCTCACTTCCTCTGCCCTCAAAACTTGGTTTGGGGCTTCCAAAACTAGGCTACAACATTTGTTTGTAAAGCAGTGCAAATAACACTTATACTTCAGGTATTTTACAATGTAGCCGACTGCAGTCTTGTAGAGTAAACCCAACAATTACTTCACTTTATAGGTGAAGGACATTTGTCTGATAGAAAGCTTGCACTGCATTGAAACTCCTCTGTTGTTCCTTTACTTCTATTCAACATGAGTTCCTTTCCTTTACAATTCATCATAAGTGGATATGAGAGATTTCAATGTCACCTGTAGACAGCTTTACCCATATGACATAAACATAGCAATTGAGTTGTTCAGACACCAGAACCTGCATGGTAGGCATACAAATACAGCTCACACCAGTGATGAGACAGGGTGTGTGTGTGTGTGTGTGTGTGTAATAAAAATGCACAAATACAAACACAAAGCAGCTTATAATAGAATAGACCTACATATCACAATGCATCAGTAGCCACACACACACACACACACACACACACACACACACACACACACACACACACACACACACACACACTCATAAACCCACATTTCTTTCATAAAGAGAAATATGCTGTGTAACCTTATCCAGTTTCGTTTTGTGAGCATGTGCACTAATGTTGATAGATTCCCCCATAAATCTGATTACACTTCCTCCGCCCCGCTAGAGTGTGAGAGAAGTCCTAACCCAGCAGCGTACAAACTCACAAATACATGGGCCATTGCTGCACCTTATTTACCTGGCAACTGCCATTTCCCTGTAAGGATCACAGTAATACAATAATATAGTCCAAGATAATGGAGCCTTTTGAGTTTTTTCCTAACAATATGGCGACTGTATATCTCAGTGCTTAGCTACTGGTCATGAAAATATGACAAACATCTAGAGAATATGCACCAGGTTTGCCTACTGAGAGCATTTTGTACAGAAACTTCTCCGCAGTGCACACACTACAGCAGATTAGCATCTTCTGCTTTCACTTAAAACAGCTAATTGAGAAGGAGGAACCCAAATGTGCGGCCACAGTTGTTAGTTCATCTACATATGCTTGTTTTCAGGTTGTTGTTTGTGCTGTTAAATTACCACTGCCGTAATGAGTACAGATGACATGTTTACCCGAGTCTCACACAATTGCTTGAGCAAGCGTGCAACACCCTCGCACTGCAATTATGCGCACCCCAAACAACAGAGTCCTGGCAATTACGCAGCGTAATATAATTTCCCCAAAACTGAATCAACACTGGCATCTAGTGGATGCGCACCCATATCTTCATTTGCTCATGTTTCCCCTTGTTCATGCGGAAATTAAAACCGGAATCTCATTTTGTCCCCTTTTCATTTCTGTGCGTCACAGGGGCAGACAAACACACTACCAGAGTAATACGGAGTATTTTTTATGTGTTATTGGAGCAGACAAACACACTACCAGAGTAATACGGAGTATTTTTTATGGGTTTTGTGTTGTTGGAGCAGACAAACACGCTACCAGAGTAATACGGAGTATTTTTCTGTGTTATGGTTTTGTGTTGTTGCTTGTTGGTTTTGGAGGATAGCATGCTTAAGATTCAGCTCATGTCTTGGGACAGGCTTAATCTTCTCTATCATGCGGACCTATTCCATCTGCCTAGCCCTGTTGGTTCGGCCATCCGTAACACCTCTCCCAGCTCTTTTCCGAGTTCCGTAACACCCCTCTCCCAGCTCTCTACCGAGTACCACCACACAATCGACACCAACTTAATAGATGCCAGATCTTTACCCTCCCAGTGTTCCATGATGGATGTTTCCTTGTTTCTCTCCCATATGGCACGAGTTGTACATATCCAAACCTCACAGCTCCCAAAAGGATCCGCCCCCACCCCAGGGAACCACTTGAAACCAACCTCTGCTAAAAGACCAGTGCACCGTTTTTTTATGCCCAACCCTGAGGTGCTGACATCCACTGACTGCAACCTCTATGAAGAGGGGATTAGCGGTGGGGAGGGGGGGGCGTATCTGTGGTAGCTAATGGCGTATCTGTGGTACGAGAGAAGTCCAGCTCTCATAGAGTGGTGTATGCTGTGGATGCTTATGTGCTATGCATACATTTCTACACACTTTAATGAAGTTGGGTAGGCTACCCACTTTCTTTGTGTTTTGTTGCTTGTTCGCTATGCATGATATGAGAGGTATCAGATGCTGTCATGTATTCTGGGCGCACGACTAGATGATGTCCCTTTCAGACTGTCTGACAATGCGTTTAGACAAATAGAGAGAGAGAGAGAGAAGTAGCCAAATTAAACACTTTTGACGTCTTGGTGTTTGCATAATAACAACACAACACAACGGCACTGTAGACAAAGTGCTGGCACTCACTTTAATTTGAAATGAAATATCTGTGAACGTTAGAGTCAGGGACAATTACCGTCATGGCTGTGGATGCATAAAGACTTTGCCTTCTTTCTTAAGACCAATTAATTTCTGTTTTTCTTTAAACTCAGAATATAACACAGAATATAAAGAGGGTTTCTGTATAATACCACACCAGTCATCTCTGTGTGATTTTCTCCATTGCTCGAAAAGAGTCCACTTAAAAAAGGAGACCTGTAACCATGACCTGTAAGGTTAATAAATATATTAAGTTGATCTGAGAAGTTGTGAGTGTGCACTGGCATACAGGCGACAGCTTTGACCTTGTCTTCGGGACATCTGTTCCTGGAGGAGGAGGAGGAAGAGTGAACAGACTCTCGCAGCAGGAGTGCGAGAGAGGGAGAGAGCGAGAGAGAGAGGGAGAGAATGGAGGAGTGAACACTTGAATTTATGCACCTGTCACACTTTCCTCTGCCACATCCTCCATCTAGAACTCAGTGTCACACGCCTCAACCTTTCTTTCACACCAACTGATGTTGAGAATCAATACTGCCTTTCTCTGGAATATTTCAGAGTTCTGTGCCATCTGTACACAAGGTCAAACTACTGAATGTTTCAGAGTTCTGTGCCATCACTACACAAGGTCAAACTACTGAATGAGACCCAGGCAATCCTATTGGACTGCAAATACGGCAGCACATCTGAGACTTCTAAGGTGAGAAAGAGCACGTTAAATGCAGTTTTTGGATAAAGATGGCTGGTCTACTCTGACCTGAGAGAGGTAATGGAGGCTTCCTATTCACATTACCATTTGTGTGTGTGTGTGTGTGTGTGTGTGTGTGTGTGTGTGTGTGTGTGTGTGTGTGTGTGTGTGTGTATGTGTGTGTGTGTGTGTGTGTGTGTGTGTGTGTGTGTGTGTGTGTGTGTGTGTGTGTGCATCTGTGAACGAGTACTGAGTGTGTGTGAGAATTTCTCGCTGTCGGAGTGTGTGTGTATGTGTGTGTGTGCTTACGGGTGTACCACAGTGTGTGGTGAAGGTACCCATGGAGGCTCGTTTGACTGATGGAGGTAGATTGAACCTGCTGAAGCTTGACTGTGTTTGTCTAAATGAATGAATAGGCCGTCAATCGCCCCGCTCCCACCACAATGCCCCCCCACTACCGCCGACCCCCCTCCCGCTCACGCCCCCGCCCTCTCTCCCCGACTCTGACAGGAGAAAGTGCCTTTGATTGGCGTCTCCATGCACCCCGCCCTGTTCCTGTGATCAGTCAATGGAGACAGCGTGCATCCGCCAAACAGAAACCTCTAACAATGACATGGGTGTCATGAAGAGGAAAAAGAAAGAAGGGAGACGTTTGGCTGAGGTGGCGTCCTTTTTAAAAAAAAATACAGTCACTTCCTCATCAATGACAGGCACAGACAGGGCGCGTGCCAAAATTGAGTGTCAGTCCTATTTCCAATGGGACAGATACAGTCCCTTGTAGAAGTGGGAGGGGTGCTGTCTATAGGAGGCCTAGAGGACAAGAAGAAAGAACAGAAACGGAAACGACAAAACCAAAGAGAGAGAGAGAGAGAGAGAGAGAGAGAGAGAGAGAAGGACAACAAATAGTGTGGCAGCAGCAGGGAGTAATGCTTCAAACTTTAGGACTAGAGGATGAGAAGCTGAAGTTGCTGATCAGATAATAAGCGCATTTATCTCTTTTCTAACAGGATCCAAGGCCTCTCCACTTTCCTAAAGCACTTTCCTAAAGCTGTTCTCTTGACGTGAGCATGGTGTCTATCATCCCGGCCATATTCCTGTGTCTGCACCTGCTCCTCTGACTGCTTGCCAGAGGAAGCGAGCCAAGCCAGTGTCTCTCAGGTGAGAGCATATGCCATGCTTGAGGGCAGAATGGTAGAACCTAGTGGCAGAATAATGACTGCTTTTCTTCCTCTCTCTCAACACTCTCTGTCTATCTCTCTGTATCTGCTTCTGTCATTACTCCCTCTTTCTTTTCTCGCTCTCTCTCTCTCTCTCTCTCTCTCTCTCTCTCTCTATATATATATATATATATATATATATATATATATATATATATATATATATATTTCTGCCATGGTCTCTCTCCCCCTCTCTCTCTCTCTCTCTGTCTCTCTCTCCCCCTCTATCTGTCTCTCACTCTGTCTCTGTCTCTCTCTCTCCCTCTCCCTCTCTCCCCCTCTCTCCCCCTCTCTATCTCTCTCTCTCTCTCTCTCTCTCTCTCTCTCTCGTTCTCTCTTTCTCTCTGGCTGCAAGAGTGCTGAAGGCTGTTGGTTCTCAAACACAGCTCTGGCTGCCCACATTCTGCTCCAGACCCCAGCTGCCGCCGCCAGAGCTAGCAGACACCCTGGGAGTGTGAGAGTGGGTGTGAGCGCATGACAGAGAGAACTAAGAGGCATTAAACCAGGAGAGGCATTAACAGAGTGGCATTTTGAAACAGAGAGGGGATGGACTTGAAACTTCTACCCCAACCAGGCAGCTAGCCAGTCCTCCTATTCATAACATTCAGAGTTAGAAAGGTACCTTATTCTATCTCTATTTACCGACACGTTTTCTTTCCCACAGACAGCTATATGACTTTTCATCTAGGTTTATTTAATCCTCTGAACAAATAACTCAGAGTCTATCTTTCTCAAGCTTATTTCAGGTCCAAAAGAAAAACAGGAGAGACAGATTGGAGAGGGAAGGATGGAGACAGAGATAGTGTGTGTGTGGGAGGGGGGGGGGACAGAGTGGACAGGGCATTCCAGGACTCCAAGCTCATATTGAAAGGCGAAATACAATATCCTTTGATATTGCTCCACCTGCCACTTTAGCATTGGCTGTTTGTGGTGCTGCTTGTGGACTTTCAAGTGTGTGTGTGAATGTGTCTGAGTTTATGTCTGTGTGTGTGTATGTGTGTGTGTGTGTGGGTGTGTGTGGCTGTCGCCCTCACCAGTGTATCCTATTGAATCTCATGAACAGAGAGTAATGATCACACCGGCCCTGAGCATAAATGGGAGCAGTCACAGAGACAAGGTTTGTACACAACAACCAGGGCGGCTGATTACATCTAAAAAACAGCCCATTTGTATGATGGGTTTTTAATTTGTTGTGGTCGCTTCCCCCACTCCAGGAAGTTTGACTTGAGGGGCATTTCAATTTGCTTCAGAAGTTTGAAGCGATACTTCACTCTGACAAAGATCAATCGATGTAATTCAGCATAAGTCA
This sequence comes from Clupea harengus, assembly GCF_900700415.2. Classification (NCBI taxonomy): domain Eukaryota; kingdom Metazoa; phylum Chordata; class Actinopteri; order Clupeiformes; family Clupeidae; genus Clupea; species Clupea harengus. The sequence continues at coordinate 13,241,678 of NC_045168.1, forward strand.
TTCCTTGGAGCCTGTCTTCCCTCCCTCTTTCTCTCTCTTTCATTTTGCATTCCATCCATGAAAAGGTAAAGGTTGCCTAAGTGACAACAACAGCAACAGGTTCCAAGTCGTTATTGATTTTGGGGAGTAAAATAATGATTCAAAGGTCATGTTGGATCATTCGCTAAGACAAATATCTACGCACAGAATTGCACTTTTTTTTCTCCCCTCTTCTGCATTGCCTTTGACAATATCTGTTATGCACAAGAGTTTAGAGAGGGAAATGAATCAACACAGAAAAAGAGCATTCACTTTGTGATACAGATCTGATTAAAACATGGAAGGAGTGAAAACTCACAAGTCCCAAATCCCCATGACTGATCTAAAGAACATGAAAAGGATATGTGCGATTCCATTTTTTAGCTCCACAATTACACCTGTTCCTGTGACTTTCATTTCTACGCAGGGAGGTAAAAAAATACAAAAACCTTGCAGCAAGTCCCTTCTGGGCTGGGGATTGATATGTCACACATCCTGCACAACACCATCATCCTTCAAAGAGAATCATTTGGGTGGAGGGAGGCTGTATTTCAGAAGGGTGGTGGTTGCAGAGAGGCAGGGCCGCATTGCACACATTAGCCCCGAAAATGAAGCATCTTAAACGGGACGACTGATGTTGCTCACCACAGGGGTCCGCTGAACACTCTGCATCAAACTTGTCACATCAGAGCTCCAGCACTCAGAGATATTACATCAAGCTGTCAGCGCTCTCACCTCACTCATTATGGCTTCATGGCTTTGAATGTGGGTCCCGAAGAGAGGCATCCTCTCTCTCTCTCTCTCTCTCTCTCTCTCTCTCTCTCCTTTTGTCCTTTGTACCTTGTGCCTTTTGATGGGAACTTTAATGTTCCTCTTTGAGTAAAGAACAATAACATCACAACAGACACTGGATGACCTTAGAAATTCACCCTCAGACATTCAATGTTGAATAACTCTTGCATAGTGTGTGTGTGTGTGTGTGTGTGTGTGTGTGTGTGTGTGTGTGTGTGTGTGTGTGTGTGTGTGTGTGCGTGCGTGTGTTGGGGGAGGGGGGTTAGGGTAGGGGGGGGGGGGGTTGCACATCCATCCAATCAATTATGGAAATCAATGATTTGCTCATAACCAACCAAGCCATCAGCGTCTGGATTCGATTGTCATCTTTTCCTGATGAGCTTCATTCACGAACCTTAACCACCGAGCAACAGCAATCATTTAGGCCATCACAACACACTGTACCGAGCTTACTCACAACCAAGCTCATTCTCTCCACCAAGCTCAAGTGAAATAGGACTGACCTACACACTACACAAGCAAACTCCTCAGTCCTTGGTTGTCTTTGTAGCCCAGTGTGGGGGTGCGGGAAAGTCAGGATGAGTTCTACACACTTCCGCTACTCCCTACACGACCTGCTGTGTGTTGTTAAAAACACGTCCATTTTTTTTCCTCCTGATAATTTAATGAGGAATTGTTTCATCAAGCTGCAGCCAACACCTGGCGTTACCTTACGGCGGTGCACAACTGCAGCCTCTCTAGTGTTTCCGCACAGTACCCCCGAGCGCCTGACAGCACAATCCAAAGAGCAGCCTGGGCGGCATTTGCCTGTCACTTGATGGTGTCTAGGGCTAAGGCTCAGAGCTGTTAGCCTTTATGGTTGCCCCTGCAGAATTCCACCAGTCAAAACTGCTGATGCAGGGGTCTGGACCCAACCGTAATGGAGAATGAAAGGGCAGAAAAGCAGAGAATAAGGGAGGAGTGGAGATGAATAAACAAGGAGGGATGGGGAGCTGGCCTTAGAGGGTGATTTAGGTGGATGGGTTGAGTGTGCGTGTGTGTGTTTGGGGGTGAGTGTGTGTTTGTTTGGGGGGGGGGGGGGGGGGGGGGGCACGGCCCCTTGATTTAGCACACTGCTCACACAAAGAGCCTTGAGAGAGTCATGAGAATTATGAATGCAGACGCGAAGAGGCTGGCACCTCCGTCAGCCCGAAAAACTCTGCCCATCTCATGCACACACACACGCACGCGCGCGCGCACACAGACACACACACACACAGACACAGACACAGACACAGACACAGACACACACACACACACACACACACACACACGCACACACGCAAATTGATTAGCAAGCACACACAGGTATCTGAAATATCCTCCTGCTTGAGAGAGACCTGTCATGTTCTAAATGTCCTCTGCCTTCTCCAGGATGGTGACAGCTTAGTGTTTACACCCACCTGTCACCTTGCCTTTAAGCACACGGTCACACAGTCTTTCACACTGCTGATCGGTCACACAAACCCTGCACGAGTGCTGCGTATCAAGCGCTTGCTTATAGGTCACTAGGGTCCACCTTAAGTCACACTTCGCACTTCACAGACCCGTTGTGGTACTCCGCCATTAAAAGACAACAACAATAATAATAACAACGCAACAATAGACGCAGACCCGTCCTAAACCCATCCGGTTCTCTTTCTCTCTTTAGATATGTAAGGCCATCTGTCTCTTTATCCCACTGTTCCTATGCACCACTGTCCTGTCCTGCTCATTAGAGGAAGGCTTAAAGGCACAAAGAGTAAAAGCTTACCATCTTAGAGGTGGAGGTGGTGGTGTCAATGTGCTGGGCGGCGATTAAAAAGGACATGATGAAGACGACGGCGGCAACGGCGACGGTGAGCTTGATCCTGACGGGACTGCCGTGAGTTCTGCACTTCCACGGGGGAAAGTGAGGAGGAAGAGTGCCAGGGGCTGGGAGGGAGGGAGAGAGGGAAAGAGGGAGAGAGGGAGGGTGGGAGGGAGGGAGTTTGGGAGAGAGGGAGGGAGGGTGGGAGAGAGGGAGGGAGTTTGGGAGAGAGGGAAAGAGGGAGAGAGGGAGGGAGGGAGGGAGGGTGGGGGCTCGTCACGAGAAGGGAGGGATGGAAGGAGGATTTGGAGAGGGGTGGGTGGGTGGGTGTGGGTGTGCTCGGCACAGTTCGGACTCTAACACACAGAACCCCCCTGCCGGGTCTCCGCAACAAGACTTTCTCTGGCGAATCAATCAGCGTACTTGTCCTCAACTCATCACCCACCATGTGCCGGAGAGGAGACGCAGACGAGAGGGAGTGCGCCTCCTTTACTCTCCATCCTCGTTTTCTCTCTATCCCTTTATACCTCACCTTCATTCCCCTCCTTCTTTCGTATGTCTGTTTGTTTTTCCCTTTTTTCTTTCTGTGTCTTACAACCTTTCCCCCTGTCTCTCTCCCTCATGTTTATCGCCCCCACCAGTACCATCTTCCTCTCCTCTCCTCTCCTCTCCTCTCCTCTCCTCTCCTCTCCTTTCCTCTCTCCACCATCCATCTCTCCCTTGCCATATTTGGTGTGTTTTCTGGGTTCAGCACCTGGGCTAAATAGGGGCTTAGAGTGGATAGCTGAGGTTTCGCTTTGGGAGAAGAAAAATGCACATACTGCATCCTACTTGTCCAGCCCAAACTTGGGATATCTGATTTATTCCATTAATTGTCATTTCTCTCCAAATTTTCTTTTCATTTTGTATTTTCTTTATCTTTGGCTTCACTCTACACCCGTCAGTGAGTCAGACTATGCAAATGAGTTTGTGTTTACCTGTGAGTGTACTTGTTGTCTATGTGTTTGTGTTTGTTTGAGGGAGAGAGAGAGAGAGAGAAAGAGAGAGTATAGTGTGTGTGTGTGTGTGTGTGTGTGTGTGTGTGTCTGCGGCTCCAGCCGACAATGGATCAATTCAATCAGTTCCACCGTTAGGCTGTGATAAAGTGGTAGCCATATTTATGCAGCCCATCCCTGGTGCTGTAAACACCTCTGTAACCCCTCCTCTCTCTCGCTCTCACACACACACACACACACACACACACACACACATACACACTAAATCCCAGCTTTATTCATGCAGCTACACCGCCATCTCGTTTTTCTCCCAGCCCAAAGTGCCAAACATCCCAACGACCAATTTACCCAGAACAGCCCCCCTCCACTCTTTCCACAAACTGAATAATGAACGGCCAGCCCTGTGAACACAGAGAAAGACAGACAGAAAGGGATAGAGGGAAAGAGAGAGAGAGAGAGAGAGAAACAGAGTGGGAGAGAGGGAGAGAGAGAGAGAAACAGATTGGGAGAGAGAGAGAGAGAGGGAGAGAGAGAGGGAGAGAGAAACAGAGTGGGAGAGACAAACAGAGAGAGCAAGAGATGGAGTGGAATGAGAAAGAAAGAGGACGAATGAAAGAGAGTGACAAGAGAGAATGAGCAGGAGAAATTAGGTGGACAAAGGTTGAGTTCTGCACAGCGATGTCATTTCTTTCCTGTGTGTGTGAAGCATATCCACAGATGTGTGTGTGTGTGTGTGTGTGTGTGTGTGTGTGTGTGTGTGTGTGTGTGTGTGTGTGTGTGTGTGAAGCATATCCACAGATCATCACTGCAGCGGCTGACAGGAGGAGAGGAGAGATTCCCAGGGAAGGAACCAATTCTGTGTCTGATGCACAAACATGGCAAACATGGCAAACATGCCAGAGTTGAACCGTCTCTTCAACCAATCTACCCTCAAACACACCCGTTCAGCACGGCTCTACACTCAAACACACACACTCTCACACACACACACACACACACACAAACACACACACACACACACTCGTTCAACTTGGCTCTACCCTCAAACACACACACTCACACACACACACACACACACACACACACACACACACACACACACGTTCAGCACGGCTCTACCCTCAAACACACTCACACACACTCACACACACACACACACACTCACACTCACACACACTCACACACACACACCCGTTCAGCACGGCTCTACCCTCAAACACACTCACACACACACACACACACACTTGTTCAGCACGGCTCCTGTGTCCCTCACATTTCGACACTCCAGCAGGAGACGGTGACTGGACATGCTCAGGTGAGGAACGGTGCCTGGAAGGTTCCGGCACGGCGGGCGGGAGGGAGGGAGCGAGACCCAGCAGCGGGTTCCCAGCACGTCCCATCTGTCAGAGCCGAGTCAGCACGCGTACACACACACACACACACACACACACACACAGAGTCAGCACGCGCACCCGCAGAACCTGACCCGTGCCAGACACTGTACCGCAGGGGAACAAGGATAAGCCTGTGTTGGTCTGAGCGTGTGTGTGTGTGTGTGTGTTTGTGTGTGTGTGTGTGTGTGAGTGTGTGTGTGTGTATGTGTGTGTGTTTTTGTGTGTGAGTGTGTGAGTGTGTGTGTGTGTGTGTGTTTTTTTCTGAGCGTGTGAGTGTATGTGTGTGTGTGTGTGTGTGTGTGCGTTCAGGCATGTGTATGACTCCTGGTAAGCATGGAGCGTGTGTGTTCATATGTCTGTGTGTACATGTTTGATGTGTGTGTCTTTATGGTAATGCATTCCCATAGATGGGATAGATGGGACAACTGCAGCTTGACGTTGCATGTGCATGTGCATTCATGTGTGTGTGTGTGGTGTGTGTGTATGTGTGTGTATGTGTGTGTATGTGTCCAATCAAACACACAAAGCAGCACTGCCAACTATCTCCTCCCTCTCCCCAGCTTCTAAGTGAGTTCACAGAGAGGCAACTGACAGGAAAACTGCGACGGAGAGAATTTAAATAAAAGAAACCACATTTTCTGAGATGAGCGGAAGTCCCCACTCACCCGCCTGCACAGCCAAACGGCACACCCTCGCTGTCTCCGGCAAACTCTAACCACGACAAAACAAAACACCAGAGTTGTCTGGGGGCCTAAGTTAACAACAAAGCCAGAGTGAGACAATCCTCCTCCCATCGCAGGGCTGCTCCGACTGTCCCTGACCATCCTGTTATTTCATTACTGCAGCACAGCTCTGCCGGCCCCAATCTCTGCCTCCTATCCTCCCCCCCCCCCCCTCCCAGTCATGTATGGGGAGTTGGGAGGGGGGGTTGACAGAGAAATGAGCTCAGCCTCCTGGGCCCAAAAAGCTCCACCACAGACCAACACCAATTCCATCGTATTGTCTGTTTAGGCTCTCCTTCCAGCCTGAGGCAATGAAGCAAAGGCCCCTGGTTCCCGCAGTGGAATAAAACGGAGACGATACTTGGGGGAAACTTCTATTATTTGTGTGGCATTACATGGTTCAGAGAAACAAAAGATAGCTCGATCCATAATCTTTTCAGTGTATAATATAACAATACAATGGAAGACAAAAGGGTGAGTGAAGACGGGATAAGCTGGTAAGGCAGTGAAATGCTACGAAGTGAGCACTGATCTGGCATGTGAGATTCTGCGTAAACAGAATTAAGCGCCGACCGTCTCACTGATACTCCAGAGCCCAGTGTTGCCACGGCACCCTGCGTGTAAATGGTGACGCGTCAGCCGAGTGTGACACTGGAGAAATGAGAGTATGAGTACAGTGTGTGACAGACATCACAGTCTGTTGGAGCAGGTGATGTAACCTGCAGGAAGCATGAACCCGCCGTAAACACACAGCTGGATTTTTACTCTTTGCCCACAGAATAGGCAGAGGGATGAGTATGCTGTGGGGGGATGCTGTGTACGGGAGGAAATGTGCCTGGAGTGAGCAATCTTCATTAGCAAAAACAGTACAGCAACATGACATTAATAAATGCACACTGTTTTATAACAGCATTCTGTTTTCTGTTTTCTGTTTTGAAGTAACCCTTTTTGCAATTTATATAAGATAAGATGTTTAATGTATTCCTTTTCAAACTCAGTACAGTCTCAGAATGGAATTCAATATACATTCATACCAAATAAGTTAACTCGGCTTTCCAACGCCAAACTCTGCCATTTCTCTTCATAAACTGAGTGTCAGTACGCATCTCGGCTGGTATATGTTATTGGGACTTATTATTAATAGGCCAAGAAGGCACAGGCCAATGGAAGCCATGAGAAACGACGACCAAATAAAAGCAGGACAAATGTTTTTATTTTTTGTATTTCCTGACAAATGGAGAGGGAGGAGGCAGGACTAAGCAGGATTCATGACACGTCCCATCCATGCAAATGAAATGAACGTTTTGATTCCGCTCCAGGAGGCTCCGCTGGGAAGCCTCATCTGAGTGCAGAGCGTGGGTGACCGGGGGAGCCACACTGGCGGCAGCGACACTCACAGGGATGCCATGGCGACACTCACATGGATGCCATGGCGACAGTCAGAGAGATGTTCTTCTGGACAAGCATCCACTTCTGGACAAGCACCAATGTTCTTCAGTGCTAGCTCACTTCCAGGCCCGTCCTGGTCCCGTCCTGGTACCTAGATTGCTTTCCTTATGTTATCTTTTATTCTTCAGTTTTGTGTTGTGTTTGTTTTCTCATCTCTCCTCGTGTCAGACACCTCACGCCCTGCCCTTGTTTGTGCCCTGCCTTGATTGTCTGCACCTGTTCCTCATTACCTTTTGTTTTTAGTCTGTGTGCTCTTGTGTCTCATTACTAGTTCATCGTTGTTTTTTCCCTGTGTCTCTAGCGTTCTAGTGTTTTCTCTATTTTACTAGTGTTGCCCACCTCTGCCTTTCAAACGGATCCCGCTTTTGCATCCTCCCTTTTGGATTATCTGCCTGATCTTCTCGCCTGCCCGTGTACCGAACCTCTGTGTACCTGACCCACACCGAACCCTTCTCCCTTTTGGATTATCTGCCTGATCTTCTCGCCTGCCCGTGTACCGAACCTCTGTGTACCTGACCCACACCGAACCCTTCTCCCTTTTGGATTAGTTTGCCTGCCTCTGGACCGCCTGCCCAGTACTGCCTGTACTGAACCGAACCCTGTCGTTTGATTGTTTGCCTGTATATTGGACTGTCTACCCGTGTACTGAACCCCATTAGTAAAAGTTTCTGCTTACTCTTTACCACTGTGTCCGAGTCGTTTGCTTGAGTCCTGCTCACATCACCACCATCTCCGTGTCAGTGACAGGTGAACCTGCTGAATAGTATGACTGACTGCAGTGCGTGTTGTCTGAAGGTGACTTGGGCTTGGTGAGGGACAACTACAGTTTTTAGAACTGACAAGGCAGAGATGGATTAATTTCCATATAAATGAATAATTGTCTGAATCCCTTAATTGAGAGGGAGTGCCTTTGCCAATGCCAAAACATAATCTTAATGTCCTTCACCACGTTTGAAAATAGTCTTGCTTCTCCGACAAGAACAAAAAGACAAATCTGTCAGCCTTCGCAGCTGGTGCTCAATTTCATGGTGTTGGGAGCCACGTGTCTAGGTGGAGATGTTTATGGATCTTATAAACTGTGTGATATAAAAAAACAGGCACTAGAGGGATCTCGCTGCTCGCTCACTATAAGGGCACCCAGAACTGGGCCTTGTGGATCAAGGTCGCCCCAAACAGCCGACAGGACGCTCTGCACTGATCGACCCTGAGGTCCGCTCCCTGTGGTGTGCGTGATTGATATGTCTCGGCGACTGGTAAGACTGCAGGAGGCCAAGGGGTTTGGCCCGACAACCTGGAGGCTGACGGAGACAGATGGGCCAGAGGATGAATGTGTGTTAAACCATGCAAGGGTGTGTGTGTGTGTCCAGTGCACATTAGAGAGAGACATACGGACCAATGTGTGTTAAACCATGCAAGGGTGTGTGTGTGTGTGTGTGTGTCCAGTGCACATTACAGAGAAGACATACGGACCAATGTGTGTTAAACCATGCAAGGGTGCTGTCCAGTGCACATTAGAGAGAAGACATGAGGACGTCAGTACAGATGCTCCCAAGTTTGAGAAGTTGCCATCATTTTCCTCAAACAAAAAGCCCAACATATGTAGAAAAACGCTGTCTGTAAAAACGTTGTCTGTCTGTGAAAACATTTGGGAATGAATCTCTTATCCAGGCCAGGGACACTATCAAAATGAGAGGGCCTAGGGCCTCACACCTGGAACATGATTAAGGAAGATGGGCCTGTGGATGACTGTGTGCACTTCAAAGAGAATACATGAGGAGACATGCTAGAAGAGAAGTTCAACTTGTGTTAACCTCCTCATTACAACTTAGGTTCCAAAAAGGCAGATCCCATTCTGTCTATAAAAACGAAGTGTCATTCAACAGTATTTCCCAAGCAGACTCACATTGTGTTTGTTTTGACAGCCATGTTTTGCTATGAGCATGCTATGACTGCACCTCTATACTGACAGTAACTCTACACAAAAAGATAAAATACTGAAAATCTCCTGCTGGTCATACATTTGTTGCAGAGAACATCAACCCAGACCACAGCTCACAGAGCAGACTGGTATTCCCTTATGGTCACCCCTTTCACTGACAATCAGCTGCGCTCACAAACACAGACTGACATCCGCGGCACCAAAAAAAAAGCAAACCTTGTCTACCTCCAATAGACGCAATATTCCCAGGGAGCAAGGAAACATGACAGGTACCTGGCCTCTCTCATCACCATTTAACACACAGAGCACGGTGGCTCGTCCATCCCAACCTGACAGACAGGACACGACATGACATGAGAAGTGAAATGATGGCCGTGCTTCTCAGTGCTGTGTCAGGGTGCTGTAATCCATCCCTATGGGTCTGCCTGAGAGGGGAGAGTCGGGAGCTTTGGCCACACTGCTTTATTCCCGACAGCTGTTCCACCTCTGCAGTCCCCGGGAAAAAAATAGGCTGAATAACACAGTAGTAACGTCAGTGAATAATGGGTAAGGCTGCTGGAGTGAAAGCTTGCAATGTACCCACTTCTTACAATCTAGTGACTCCGTTCATCACTGCTGCAACTGGCTCTCTGTAGGGGGAACCTGATTTCCTGCCACACACACTTTAGCTCTTTCTTTCACTCCCACTCTCATACACACACAGACACATACGCACACACACTCACACACACACACTCACATGCACACGCACACACACCATGTGACATAATGTATGACTGTTTGTTTGCTTTCATTTAATTAGGACTGAAAAGCAGGAAACAGTGTCAGACGCCGCTCTATGCAGATTAATATGGGGAGGGCGGATTCTGACACCTGGGCCATTTCTTAAATCTAATTAAAACCGCACCAGATCCTTAAATATGGCTAACGAAAAAGGCGATTGTTGTGCGGAGTGTGGGAAAGCATCAAGAACTAGTGCTGTGAAGGATACAGTCCTCTGGCTAGAATGATTACTAAAACTACTAGGGGTGGGAATCTCTTGGCACCTCACGATTCGATTCCGATTCAGAGGTCAACGATTCGATTCTAAACCGATTCTAAACCGATTATCGATTCTAAACCGATTATCGATTATCAATTCTAAACCGATAAAACGATTATCGATGCATCTCGATTTTTAAAACATTTCAGTTTGCTACTCAGAGTCTCAAATAATTTCCTACTTTGTGTTTGATAATTAAAGAAAATCAACAGATCTATTTTTTTTATTAGAGAAAAAGTATGTCCTTGTCACAATTATGACTTTCTATGAACAATGCAATAATCGATGCAGCTTGCAATTCAACACAAAATGAATGTGTAAAAAATAAAAAAAATAAATTATTTTTTTTTTTTTTTTTTATTAAAAAATCGATTATGAACTTTTCTGAATCGAGACAGAATCGTTCTAGAGAGAATCGAGAAAAATCGAAAAATCGATTTTTTCCCCCCACCCCTAAAAACTACACATACACACACACACACAGATCACAGAAGATAAATACAAAATAATACAAAAAAAATATTGAGTGGGTGAAGGCAGAGCATACACACACATCCTGAACAGAAGCATGTACTGTAAGCACACACACACACACAAACACACACAGACACTTAAACACACACAAACACACACACACCAGCAGTGGTTAAATTGAGATTTGTTATGTAGGGGGGTCTCTGTGTTTTCAGGGTTGACATGGGTGCACATACCATCAACAGTGACAGGAAAACATATATTTACACACTAAAGCCTACATTTGAATTATCACTTTGAAGTATAATTTTAACAGTTGTATAGACATTTATTGTGATTGATATAATTTGACAGACACAAAATATAACAAGGTCTGATTTATTAATAATAATTATTTATTTTATTTGTAATGCACTCTTCATTCAAAAGAATCTCATTCTCATTCTCAAAGGATGTAATTTGCGCTGATATCCTTCTGCTCTGAATGTGGCAGTGTGTTAAACTACAGCTGATGACAATAAAACCTTCCTGTAAGTCAACATCAAACATAGGAATGATGGTGTACCACTAAAGGAGAGAATATGAATACAATATATGAATATGTATGGATATGGATATATGGATATATATGGACCAGTCTTGTAAATAATTACATTAAAATTGAATCAATTATGCTCTGTTGACAGTTTAAAGTGAACCTGAAATTGCCAGCTAGTTTAATGTACCAGTTAGCTACCGTGAAGATTTGAGGCAACCTGTCACTTACCATCTTGCATTAACATTAACAGCATTTGGTAAAATTGACACATAGCCTGCATTGTTTTAGCATAATATCAGACAAATTTACATCTAATTATGAAACAACGTGAGGTCTGACCTACATTGCCATCCGTCAATCTCTCTAGTATCTGCGCCGTCTGACTGACAAAATGGTGTTGATCTGCAAGGTGAGAGTACGAGGGGGC